>NW_024426996.1:21956245-22000061 GCF_017311325.1 Ursus maritimus | reverse complement strand
TGAGACAGACGCTAGGATATGGCCGCTGCTGCTCTGACTCTCAGAAGAGCCACAGAAAGCTGCCAGGGAAAGCCGCCAGAGAACAAAAGCCCAGAAATACCAGCTCACATTGTGCCCATCCCCACCCCCCCTCACAGGGGACGGGGCAACTCTACCCAAACAGGGTTGCCTGAATATCAGCGCAGCAGGCCCCTCACCCAGAAGGCAGGCTGAAAAATCAGGAAGCCGATCCCTAAGGTCCCTGTAAAACAAGAGCTCACTGCCTGTGTCCTGGTCAATAACTTGGGCTCTGGGCATCCCCACAGCCTCTCCTCATCAGAATGACGAGGAGGAGAAATCTCCCCCAGCAAAGAAAAGATAATAAGTCTGTGGCCTCTGCCACAGAACTGATGGATATGGATATAACCAAATTGTCAGAAATGGAGTTCAGAGTAACAATGGTCAAGATGATGTGTAGGCTTGAAAGAACTATTAATCAAAATATTAATGAGAATATAGAATCTCTAAGGGCAGAAATGAGAGCAAATCTGGCAGAAATTAAAAATGCTATGAATCAAATGCAGTCTAAACTAGACGCTCTGACAGCCAGGGTAAATGAGGCAGAAGAATGAATTAGTGAATTGGAGGATGGGATGGTAGAAGAGAAAGGTAAAACAGAAACTTGCTTCAAAAAAATCCAATCTCAAGAATGTAGATTACGGGAGATTACTGACTCAAAGAAACGTTCCAATGTCAGAATCATTGGCATCCCGAGGCGGTGGAGAGAGAGAGGTCTAGAAGAGAATTTGAACAAATTGTAGCTAAGAACTTCCCTAATCTGGCAAAGGAAACAAGCATTTGTGTCCAGGAAACAGGGAGAGGACCTCCCAAGGTCAATGAGAACAGACCTACACCACGTCCATCGCAGTTGCATTTGCAAATATTAGATCCAAGGATACAGTATTGAAAGCGGCCAGGGGGGAAAAATCCTTACGTACAGAGGGAAAATATCAGATAACCTCAGACCTGTCTACAGAGACCTGGCAGGCTAGGAAGGGTTGGCAGAGTATTTTCAAAGCTCTATTTGAGAAGAACATGCAGCCAAGGATCCTTTATCCAGCAAAGCTGTCGTTAAATTGATGGAGAGATAAGGACCTTCCAGGACCGCAGAAACTCAAGGAATTAAACAATGACCAGCCCTACAGGAGATATTAAGGGGTTCTATAAAAGTAAAAAGGCCCCAAGAGTGATACAGAACAGAAATTTACAATCTATAGAAACAAAAAGACTTCACAGGAAACATGACATCATTAAAATCATATCTCTCAATAATCACTCTCAATGTGAATGGCCTAAATGCTCCCATAATGCCACAGGGTTGCAGATTGGATAAAAAGACATGACCCATCCATTTGCTGTCTGCAAGAGACCAATTTTGTACCTAAAGATACATCCAGACTGAAAGTGAAGGGATGGAAAACCATTTTTCATGCCAATGGACCTCAAAAGAAAGCTGGGGTAGCAGTTCTCATATCAGACAGATTAGATTTTAAACTAAAGACTGTAGGGAAAGATACAGAAGGACACTATATTATTCTTAAAGGATGTATCCAACAAGTGGATACCAATTATAAATATCTATAGCCCCAACAGGGAGCACCTAGTACATAAGCCAACTCTTAACCAGAATAAAGAGACATATAGATAATAATACATTAATAGTAGGGGACCTCAACACTCCGCTCTCAGCAATAGACAGATCACCTAAAGAAAAATCAACAAAGAACAAGAGCTTTGAATGACATCTGGACCAGATGGACCTCATAGATATATATAGAACACTACACCCCAGAACAACAGAATACTCATTCTTTTCAAATGCACATGGAACTTCCTCCAGAATAGACCATATACTGGGTCACAAAAACAGGTCTTAACTGATACCAAAAGACTGAGATTATTCCTGCATCTTCTCATACCACAATGCTTTGAAACTGGAACTCAATCGGGGAAAAATTTGGAAGAAATTCAAACACTTGGAAACTAAGAACAATTATGCAAAAAATGATTGCGTAAACCAGGAAATTAAAAATCAGTTTAAACAATTTCTGGAGACCAATGAGAATGAAAACACATCGGTCCAAAACCTGTGGGACACTGCAGAGGTGGTCCTAAGGCGAAAATACATAGCCATCCAAGCCTCACTCAAAAATCTAAAATGCAGAACATATTCTCACCTCAGAAGCTGGAGCTGGAACAGAAGAATAGGCCTAACCCCGCATGCGAAGGCAGGTGATCAAGATTAGAGCAGAGATCAATGAATTAGAAACCAGAAGCACAGTAGAGCAGATCAACAGAACTAGAAGCTGGCTCTTTGAAAGAATAAATAAGATCAATAAGCCACTGGCCAGACTTATTCAAAAGAATAGAGAAAGGACCCAAATTAATAAAATTATAAATGAAAGGGGAGAGGTCACAACCAACACCAATGAAACAGGAAGGATCATTAGAAGCTTTTATCAACAGCTTTATGCCAATAAATTAAACAACCTGGAAGAAATGGATGCCTTCCTGGAAACCCAGAAACTACCAAGACTGAAACAGGAAGAAATTGATTTTACAGCGATTAATTATTAAGGGTGGAAGCAGTGATAAAAACCTCCCGAAAAACCAGAGTCAGGGCCTGACAGTTCCCCAGGGAATTCTACCAAACATTCAAAGAAAAAATAATACCTATTCTCCTGAAGCTGTTTCAAAAATAGAAACAGAAGGAAAACTACCAAACCCATTCTATGAGGCCAGTATTACCTTGATCCCCAAACCAGGCAAAGACCCCATCAAGGAGAATTACAGACCGATTTCCCTGATGAGTATGGACGCCTAAGATTCTCAACAAGATCCTTGGTAATAGGATCCAAAAGTATGGGAATTCTTCAAGACCAAGTGGGATTCATCCCTGGGACGCAAGATTGGTTCAACATTGCAAATCTATCAGTGTGATAGATTTTATCAACAAGAAAAAAGCCCAAAATCATATGATCCTCTCAAATGATGCAGAAAAAGTATTTGACAACAATTCCTGATTAAAACACTTCAGAGTGTAGGGATAGAAGGTACATTCCTCAATTTCTTAAAATCCATCTATAAAAAGCCTACAGCGAATATCATTCTCAACGGGAAAAGCTGAAAGCCTTTCCCTTAAGATTAGGAACACGACAAGGATGCCCACTCTCGCCATTATTATTCAACATAGTACTAGAAGTCCTTGCAACACAATCAGACAACAAAAGGGATAAAAATTGTTACTCTGAACTCCATTTCTGACAATTTGGTTATATCCATATCCATCAGTTCTGTGGCAGAGGCCACAGACTTATTATCTTTTCTTTGCTGGGGGAGATTTCTCCTCCTCGTCATTCTGATGAGGAGAGGCTGTGGGGATGCCCAGAGCCCAAGTTATTGACCAGGACACAGGCAGTGAGCTCTTGTTTTACAGGGACCTTAGGGATCGGCTTCCTGATTTTTCAGCCTGCCTTCTGGGTGAGGGGCCTGCTGCGCTGATATTCAGGCAACCCTGTTTGGGTAGAGTTGCCCCGTCCCCTGTGAGGGGGGGTGGGGATGGGCACAATGTGAGCTGGTATTTCTGGGCTTTTGTTCTCTGGCGGCTTTCCCTGGCAGCTTTCTGTGGCTCTTCTGAGAGTCAGAGCAGCAGCGGCCATATCCTAGCGTCTGTCTCAGAACAGAGAGATCGTAGTTCGCTCTCCACTAAGCTCTCTTGGCCACCTTAACTCTGTTACTATCGGTGCTGCTAAAAACCCTGCAGTGACCTGGGATGTGCGCCCCACAGCCTGTGTCCCAGCCCTCACTTCCAGGGCTGGCGTGTCTCTGTCCTTTGTGCTTCTAACACCGCCAGCCGCCCCTGGTTCCCACGCGTGCGCCCGAGCTCCCTGTTTCAGTGTGGTTCACATGCGCTCTGGAGTGCCAGTTTTCAGGCTGGTCGCGCACGCACTCCTGAGCTCTCGGTTTCAGTCTAGTTCGAGTGTGTGGTCCGGAGCTCCTGTTTTCAGTTTGGACATGCACACACTCCCGAGCTCCCGGATTTAATCCGGTTCCAGTGAGCACTCTGGAGCTCGTTTTCAGTCTGGTCGCACGCGTTCCCGGGCTCACGGTCTCAGTCTGCTCTCCCGCGGTGCCGGTCCACGAGTCCCGCCCGCTCCCCAGCACAAGTGGCTACCGCTTCCCGGCGCCCGAACGCAGCGGCTCCCTCCCCCTTCTGTTTATCTTTCTATATCTGTGCTTGGATTCACAGCTCCCCATTTCGTACCTCAATACTCAGCGCAGGAGATGTTCATTTGTAGAGATCCAGATGTATCTTCCTGCGTCTCGGGCTGATTCTGTGGGTTTTCAGGATGGTCTGGTAGATATCCAGCTTGACTCGGGACCAGCTGAGAAAGGGTCTCCTCCTCCGCCATCTTTTCTCCTTCTTGCAGAAAGTGGTCGCTTTTCTGTTCATAGAGTTTCTGCTACTCTTTTCTTCGTTCTCCAGTTGCGTTCATAGGTATTCAGATGGTTTGGTAGCTCTCTCGCTGAATTCCTGGGACCAGACGAACTTTAGGTCTCCTGCTCCTCCGCCATCTTGGAACGCCGAGCTGGAGCTCAAGTTCTGTTTTAAACTGGGTTCCTTGCAGAAAGTGGTTGCTTTTCTGTTCATAGAGTTGCTGCTATTCTTTTCTTCATTCTCCAGTTGAGTTTGTAGGTGTTCAGAATGGTCTGATAGCTATCTAGCTGCATTCCTGGGACCAGACAAAATTTAAGCCTCCTGCTCCTCAGCCATCTTGGACTCCTCCCCAAACTATTATAATCTTGTAGAATTCCTGAAGGGGCCGGGGAGGGAAGAGTACCCAGGAAGTGCAGAGAACTTCAGGGAGAAGCTACCAAACAGGAGCTGAGGTATTCAGTAGAGGAACAAAACCAATTCCAAACCACCTCATGAAGAAAGTCTGGAATAGTCTACGTTTATAGTTTTAACTTAATTTTTCAGCTTCACTGATTTCTACTTCTGTAGCTTTGAGTGAGGAGTCTCTGTTCTGGTTAATTTACCATCTTTTTGAAGTAGAAAGGGGGAAATCCTAAGTTTAAATGGAGAATAGAAGCTATTTTATAGATCTGAATCCGTAAAATTTTGTCAATATTCCTAGGAAATATCTATTGGCTTTAATCAGATATAACAAAGAACTGTTAGGACTACTTCAAAAAATTAAAATAACTTCAGGGACATTCAATGCAATTAGAAGTGTTGTCTTTGATAGATAACAGGGAACTCATCACTAAAAACGCTCTACTATAAAACCTCATAAAAAAAGCTTCGAGAGTAAAAGTGAGAAGAGGACTGTCAAGGGGCTCCCCTTATCCCCTTCCCACCACTGAGAGCAAGAGAAACAAGGGGACTGGAGCTTCTGGGTTCCACAACTGCCCCAGAATGGAATAGCATAGCTAGCAGGTGGGCTCAAGTCTTAGCAGTTACTACCAGCTGGAAGATAGGTCAAAAAAAAAGAGTAGAGATGAAGAAAGAAGCAAACAGAGTTGAGCAGCAAGATAGTGGAAGAAACATGAATAAAAATAAAGCAGGGGAGATATTTTGATGACTGCATGAATGTAGACATTTAGGAAATGTAGGTATTTAGAGAAAATCATTGGGAAGACTTCTACATGGTATGCTATATAAAACCCCAACAGTAAAAGTCTATACTATTCCTCAAGGCACCTGGAGTCATATTTGTGTTTTCACTTCCTATGATTCTGTGCAGAAGGCTAGGCCACTAGGGCCTTGGATTTTATTCAGAATGTTGATAAATAAACTCCTGTCCAGGTGCAAATAGTTTTACTTTGCTTTTCCAAGTCATCAAATCCTGAGTATCTCATGTGTACCTTTAACACAGCATTTGCCAAAGTGGGTTGAGCAATTTATAAGTTTGAAATGTGTAGGATTGTACAGGGTTTTACATTTTTTTATTTAAATTCAATTTAATTAACACATATTGTATTATTAGTTCCAGAGGTTGAATTTAGTGATTCATCAGTTGCCTACAACACCCAGTGCTCATCACTTCAAGTGCCTTCCTTAATGCCCATCACCCAAGTACCTCATCCCCCTACCCACCTCCCCTTCAGCAACCCTGTTTGTTCCTGCTAGTTAAGAGTCTCTTATGGTTTGCCTCCCTCTCTGTTTTCCACTTATTTTATTTTTCCTTCCCTTCCCCTATGTTCATCTGTTTTGTTTCTTAAATTCCACATGAGTGAAATCATATGGTATTTGTCTTCCTCTGATTGACTTATTTCACTTAGTATGATACCCTCTACTTCCAACCACATCGTTGCAAATGGCAAGACTTCATTATTTTTGATGTGTAATATTCCATTACACACACACACACACACACACACACACACACACACACACCACCTCTTCTTTATCCACTCCTCTGTCGATGGACATCTCAGCTCTTTCCACAGTTTGGCTATTGCGGACATTGCTGCTATATAAACACTGGGATTGGATGCACCCCTTTGAATCACTATGTTTCTATACTTTGGATAAATACCTAGTAGTGCTATAGCTGGGGTGTGGGGTAGCTCTATTTGTAACTTCTTGAGGAACCTCCATACTGTTTTCCAGAGTGGCTGTACCAGCTTGCATTCCCACCAATAGTGTAAGAGGGTTCCCTTTTTCCACAATCTCACCAATATTTGTTGTTTCCTCTGTTATTAATTTTAGCCATCGTGACTGGTGTAAGGTGGTATCTCATTGTGGTTTTGATTTGTATTTCCCTGATGATGAGTGATGGTGAGCATTTTTTCATATGTCTGTTGGCCATTTGTATGTCTTCTTTGGAGAAATGTCTGTTCATGCCTTCTGCCCATTTCTTGATTGGATTACTTGTTGTTTGGGTGTGAGTTTCATAAGTTCTTTATTGCTCTGGGATACTAGCCCTTTATCTAATAAGATATTTGCAAATATCTTCTCCCATTCCATAGGTCGCCTTTTAGTTTTCTTGACTGTTTCCTTTGTTGTGCACTTTTTACCTTGATGAAATACCAATAGTTCATTTTTGCTTGTTTCCCTTGCCTTTGGAGACTTGTCTAGCAAGAAGTTATGTGGCTGAGGTTGAAGAGGTTGCTGCCTGTGTTCTCCTCTGGGATTTTAATGGATTCCTGTCTCACATTTAAGTCTTCCATCCATTTTGAGGGTTTTTTTGTGTATGGTGTAAGAAAGTGGTCCAGTTTCATTCTTCTGCATGGGGCCTTCCAATTTTCCCAACACCATTTGTTGAAGAGACTGTCTTTATTCCATTTGATATTCTTTCATGTTTTGTCGAACATTAGTTGATCATAGAGTTGATGGTCCATTTCCGGGTTCTCTATTCTGTTCCATTGATCTATGTGTCTGTTTTTGTGTCATAATTGTACAGTTTTAACATGAGTTCTTTGCTGCTGGATTTCTCAGCACCTTTAACCTGCAAATATTACTATAATTTCCCAAGAAGGAGACATGGTATGCCACATTTCTCAAATTTGACCACAGAATCCTTTTTCTCAAGACATCTCAGGATACAACTGTTCATGGAGCAAAATCTAGGAAATAATTCTGATGGATTGCCTACCTCTGTTTGAGTTAGAATGTGTCCTTAGCAGATATGGACAAGGGAAAGTTTTTTGTAATTGTTATAAAATAGCATCTTGCAAGATATAGTCTTCATCTTATTACAATCCAGCAATCACTTTAACTATGAAATTATTTTTTATTTATGTCAATATGCATGATCACGTTCAGTTAAGTAATTTATTTCAAAGCCTCATGTATTGTTCTTTGTGGCACCATATGTGGTTAGTCTTGTTTTCCTGAGAGTGTGTAAGCTCCAAAAAGTCAAGTATTATGCCTCCACCTTCAGTAAATCATGCATAGCACATGCTGCAACGTTAGATGCAAGATCAAGATTCAGTAGGCACACCTTGATTGAGAAAAATAAAACTTAAAAATGGAGAAGCAAATTTTTATAAACTTCCTATGTATTTGATAACATGTCATCTAAGTATTTTTGTGCTTTGATTATCACTCTTTCTTTTTCCTCTCTGTCCCTTTTTAGCACTAAATACACCCTGCAAGGAAGATAGAGGCAATAAATCTAAACAAGGCAGTCTTGAAAAGGTTTTTGTTGTTGTTGTTCCAATATTAAGGATAAATCTTTGGCTAACAACTTAAAACTATTCCAACCAGTCTTTTGTTTGATTCCCACCCAGTTTATTCATTAATTGGCCAACATTTTCATTCCCACTTTTTCATGGCTGTGTTTTCCTTAATCATAAAATACAGTATCTTTCAGAACTTTTTCTTTGCTTTGCAAGTCAGGAAAATTTTCCCTAACATCTCATTCTGAAAGCAGTTGGCAGGTAAACTTCTGTTATTATATCCTTGTGTTAGAAGGTCCTTAGCTTAGTCTAATGGTATTTTGCCAAGTAAACAATTTACAGTCTATTATTTCCACTGGAAATTCCCTTTTTCAAATTGAAGAATTTCACAATAAAAAAAAAATCACTAGTCAGAGAAACCCCAAGTTCTTCTTAGCTTTGGCATTTGGGGGGTGCAACTTAATGGGGTTGTTATTCATATGACGAGGTTGATGACACCAATACATCAAATTTATGATGGAAAATTTAGGACCAAGTAGTTCTGTCAACAGTTCCATTGTTCCCACTTCGCTTGTCTGCCTGCTACTTCCTCCAACCCCTTCATCCATAAAGCCATTATCTTCTCTGCACAGACTTCTTCAGACCCTACCCTTACTATCCTCTCAGCCTTATCCCTGCCCCTGAACTTGTCCCTTATCCTTGCTTCTTCCCATTAACAACATTTGCTGGCTTCTTTCATTGTTCCTTTCCAAACCTTATTAACTGTCCACATACTTTCTTTTTTTTTTTTTTTCTCAAGTATCTCAATCAGTGGCCTTCCTTTCTTCCAGCCTATCCCAAAGGCAAGCCAAGATATGGTTGGCATACTCTTCACTGAAGCTTCCAGACTAGAGCTCTAAAACATTTACCAATAATCACACTTACTCTCTCCATACAGGATTCTCCCAACATTCCTATGGCTGTCATCCATAGCCTCTAGGACCATCCCTCAGCTTCCTTGAAGTCAAACTCAGTTATCATTCCTACCACACTTCCTACCATCCTTTTCTTTTTTAAATAATTTTTTATTATATTATGTTAGTCGCCATACAGTACATCCCTAGTTTTTGATGTAAAGTTCCATGATTCATTACTTGCGTGTAACACCCAGTGCACCATGCAATACCTGCCCTCCTTAACCTTCACCAGCCTATCCCATTCCCCCAGCCCCTCCCCTCTGAAGCTCTCAGTTTGTTTCCCAGAGTCCATAGTCTCTCATGGTTCATTCCCCCTTCTGTTTACCCCCCCTTCATTCTTCCCTTTCTTCTCCTACCAATCTTCCTACTTCTTATGTTCCATAAAGGAGTGAAACCATATGATAATTGTCTTTCTCTGTTTGACTTATTTCACTTAGCATAATCTCCTCCAGTCACATCCATGTGGCAGCAAATGTTGAGAAATCATTCCTTTTGATGGCTGAGTAATATTCCATTGTATATATGGACCACATCTTAATCCAGTCATCTGTTGAAGGGCATCTCGGCTCCTTCCACAATTTAGCTATTGTGGACAATGCTGCTATGAACATTGGGGTGCATATGGCCCTTCTCTTCACTACATCTGTATCTTTGGGGTAAAGACCCAGTAGTGCAATGGCTGGATCATAGGGTAGCTCTATTTTTAACTTTTTAAGAGACCTCCACACTGTTTTCCAAAATGGCTGTACCAACTTGCATTCCCACCAATAATGTAAGAGGGATCCCCTTTCTCCACATCCTCTCCGACATTTGTTGTTTCCTGCCTTGTCAATTTTTTGCCATTCTAACTGCCATCAGGTGGTATCTCAAGGTGGTTTTGATTTGAATTTCCCTGATGGCTAATGGTTTTGAACATTTTTTCATGTGTCTGTTAGCCATTTGTATGTCTTCACTGGAAAAGTGTCTGTTCATATCTTCTGCCCATTTTTTTATTTGATTATTTGTTTCTTGTGTATTGAGTTTGAGAAGTTCTTTGTAGATCTTGGATACCAGTCTTATCTGTAGAGTCTTTTGCAAATATCTTCTCCCATTCCGTGGGCTGCCCCTTAGTTTTTTTAACTCTTTCCTTGGCTGTGCAGAAGCTTTTTATCTTGATGAAGTCCCACAAGTTCATTTTTTCTTTTGTTTCATTTGCCTTTGGAGATGTGTCATGAAAAAGGTTGCTGTGGCCGATGTCAAAGAGGTTGCTGCCTATGTTCTCCTCTAGGATTTTGATGGATTCCTGTCTCACATCGAGGTCTTTCAACCATTTAGAGTTTATCTTTGTGTATGGTGTGAGAGAGTGGTTAAGCTTCATTCTTTTGCATGTAACTGTCCAATTTTCCCAGCACCATTTATTGAAGAGACTGTCTTTTTTCCACTGGATTTCTTTTTCTGCTTTGTCAAAGATTAGTTGCCCAAGGAGCCGAGGGACCATTTCTGGGTTCTCTATTCTGATCCATTGGTCTATGTGTCTGTTTTTGTGCCAGTACCATGCTGTCTTTGTGATGACAGGTTTGTAGTATAGCTTGAAATCTGGCAACATGATGCCCCCAGCTTTGTTTTTCCTTTTCAACAATTCCTTGGTGATTTGGGGCCTTTTCTGGTTCCACACAAATTTATTACCATCCTGTATATGGATTACAATATCAAAGTTGACCATCCAGCCAACATCCTGGCCTCCCAGCTCCTCAGACTTTTCTTCCTTTCTTCCTTTCGAATTCAGTAGACCCAGGTGCATCCCCACCACCCATGCATACCCAGTCATTCCTTAGAGGTTTATACTGAGTGCTGACCAGGTCTAAGATCTTGTAACTGGCTTATCAAACAAGCTGGACTCAGTAGAGGTGACATTATAAACTAGCTTAGTGTTTATTTTCATAAACTGTCTTTGAGTCCACTGAGCTTGGTCCGTTTTTCCCGTCCCTGAAAGAAATTTCAGGCAGATTCTCATGTTTTTTCTGGTTATTCCCAGGTGTTAACAAATAGCTTCATCTTTGATTTATTAATAACGTTAAATTAAATCTAAATAAAAGTTTACTCTTTTAGTGCATTCAAGTGCTTCTGCCCCCCTATTCTTTGATCTCCTCCACTGTTACTGGTTAAGTAGCCACTCATTTTGACCTCTAGGGAAGGCGAGGGAGGTGGAAGTGAAAGATTTAAGGAAAAGGAGAAGTCTCATTACACTGATGCCACTGAAATCTCTGTGTTTCATGCCCAAATTCTGACTCTTTTTCTCTTTAGTGCTTTTATGAATTTTTTAGGAGACTCATCGACATTCCTTTAGCAAAGACGATGTCTCCTCCTCATGGTCACACACAACATATCTCTCAGGCTCTGACTTCTGGTGTTCTCTGAGGGTCTGACCTTCTCACTCTTCCCAACAGGGCTGTGTGCCAGAAATCCTTTAAGACAATTCAAAAACAGCTATCCATAACTCAACAATAAAAAGACAAATTATCCAATTTTTAAAATTGACAAAAGGATTTAAATACATTTCTTCAAAGAAAATATACAAATGGTCAATAAACACATGAAAAGATGCTCAACATCAATATCATTTGTGTAACGAAAATTGAAACTACAATCAGATACCACTTTATACCTACTAGGCTGGCTATAGTTAAAAAAAAAAGTGGATAACAAGAAGTGCTGGCAAAGATGTGGAGAAATCTAAACTCTCATACACTGCATTCTCGTTGTTGGTGGAACTGTACAAAGCTACAGCAGTTTTGCAAACAGTCTGGAAATTCCTCAAAAGGATGCACATAAAGTTACATATGACTCAGCAATTCCACTCTCAGATATACAATCAAGAGAAGTGAATACAGACATTCCAACAAAAACTTGAAACACAAATATTCATAATAACTTTATTTGTAATATCAAAAACAAATATCCCTCAACTGTTGACTGGATAGACAAATATGGTATACCCACACAATGGAATATTACTAAGCCATTAAAAGTAATGAAGCACTGATTCATCCTATAACATAGATGAACCTTAAAAACATTATGCTAAATGAAAGAAACCAGACCAAAAAATGGGGGGCAATATTTTGTATAATTCCATTTATACGAAATGTCCCAAGTGGGCAATCTATAGATATAGAAGGTACACTAGTGGTTAACTACAGCCAGATCATGGTAGGAATGGAATGGGGAGTGACTGCTAATGGATACAGGGTCTCTTTTTGGGAATTGAAAATGTTCCACAATTAGATAATGGTGACAGTTGCACAACTCTGTGACTAATCTAAAATCCACTGAGTATACTTTAAGAGGGTAAATTTGATGGTAAAATAAGGTGGGGGAAGAGGAGAAGGAGACCAGTCACTATATCAGGTCCATATCACTGCCACTGTGGTCCTTTCCTCTGGCTCTAACCTACCACCCTCTAATTAGGCTTTACCTATGAGACATTTTTTCAGGAACTAGTCTCTTTCAGCCAAATTTCAGGAAGCATATGTTAAGCTCTCAAAGTGACTCTGAAAAAGCAGTGTGTTACAGACAAAAAGAAATGAATGAGCATGGCTGTGTTCCAATAAAACTTTAATTACAAAAAAAAGTGGTGGCCAGAGTTGGTCCATGGGCCTTAGTAGGCTTATCCTGTTCTAGAGTCGAGTGGAGAAATTTAGATAGTGAAGGAGAACACCTGGCACCTCTGTTCAACTGGAAGAGCCCATTTTAACATCCTGTTAAGCATCACATGATGAAAACCCTCTCTCCAACCCTACTATCCTGTCCCAACACTGAGCCACTACTTTGCCCTCATTACCCCTCCTATCCCTTCACACCTCCCTGTTAACCTGATTGCCTCATTTCAGTCATTTCCTTCATCCTGGTCCACAATCTCAATTTTGCTATACCTTCATCCTATATTCACTAACACCCCTGATCTCATACCACAACTTCCTTAAGAATTCCCAAGTCCCAGAAAATCCAGCTTTGTGGGGTTTTTCCTGGTCCTGTACTGCCCAGTGGTGCCAGGGCAATCTCACAACCACAGTGGTAACTTGTTCTATCACACAGTTAAACCTCTAGCTGCATCAGAGCCTTGCCACAAACCAGCAGGGTTTTCTCTAACTCTCAACAAGGACTCTTAACTTTTGTCTTACAGAGATGGTAGGGACCACCTTTATGAACTCTCATTATCCAACTTAAAAGTGCTTTGTGTCTCAATATATATCTAAATTGTCCAATATGGTGGCCACTAGCTACATATGGCTATTGAGTATTTGAAAAATGCATAGCATAACTGAGGAACTAAATTTTAAATTTTTATTAAAGCTTAATTCATTTAAATGTAAAAACTGAAGCAGTGTAAAATATTTTCTGCTAAACACACAGTTTGATGTTAGCTGGACTATTTCATTTTAACCACTGAAAATGTAGCATCTGAATTAAGATGTGCTATAAGTATAAAATGCAGACTGAATTTCAAAGACTTAGTAAGAAAAACATGCAAAATATTTCATTGATAGTTTTATACTGATTACCTGTTGAAATAATAATATTTGATATTATTTCTATTAGACAGTGTGAGGCTATACTCTTCTCAGCTCTTACTATATCAGAAGAATAAGGAACCTTTTTTTTTTTTTCTTCAGGGCCATCTCCTACAGAATTTACAAATTCTGAATGTATTTATCCTATAGAATGCCAATTAGTATTCCTTTTCTTAATTATCATCAAACATTTCCTATGAGTTCATTTTTTATCAACAAAATATCAGAAAATAAGGGAGATGGTTAGTAGCCAGTTCTACTGAGGCTTCCAGGAGGAATGAAGAAAATGACGCAGAGTCAGCTCAGATATCCAAAGCTAAGGTCTGAAAGTCCAAAGGGATTTTTCTTTCCTTACCCAGTTGATGAGAAGTCAGGAATAGAAGAGGCCATATCCCCCAAAATGGAAGAGACCCTCAGTAGATTTGCATTAGTACTGTTGCTAGTTATGTCTACCTAAGTAATAAAGAACATAATCCAGAATTTAATTCAGACAGGGTTCCTAAAAACAGACTGAGACAGTCTGCCACTTGGAATTTTGGTAATGTGGCAATTAAAGGACCTATCTGCCTTCATTTCAGTGAAGACCAATCAATAACTATTTGTGTTTGAGGGCATTTTTGCTGCTATTTCTTGGTTTTAATACTATTTTTTTATTCTGCATAATTGCTAACAGTAAAAACAAAAAGAAGAAATGATGAATGCTTGTCCTCCTTTGAGAAGGAAATTATGTTTCTCTCCCCCGAGACTCATTGGGTACTGAACCCAGTTTCCAATGGAAATAGAAGCTAGCAGGTCAAATCTCTGGGGTTCTAAGGAAAACAACAACAACACTAACCATTTCAGAGGCCCAAGCTGGGCTTTTGCAAGTCCATTACTCCTCAACAAAGAAAAGTGCTAAATCCATATTTTATTATCATTTTATCTACAGCCTATCAAAACAAGAGGTAGTGGCTTGTTTTATCTCTGAGTTTCATCTTTGAGTTTCATTTTTAAATGTACCTGAATAATTTTTAGAAACTGCCCTTTCAGGATTAAGGAGTGCAATTGTGATGAGCACCAGGTAATGTGAGGAAGTGTACTATTTTGTATACCTGAAACTAATATTATACTGTATGTTAACTAACTAGAATTTAAATAAAAACTTAAAAAAAAACAAAAAACCTTTCCTTTTCAAATCTCTGGTTTCAGTTTATTATCTTTGATAAGCTTCTGGCAAAGAGAGAAGATTTTTTTGGTAGCCAGGATTTTGACTTTGAGATCTCTCTGTGTAAATGTTTTTGGATCTCTTTGTGTAGAGACAAGAAAGAAGAGAGATTTTGTGTGTGAACACTTGTACATGAGTGCATACCCATGTATGACATGATCCAGAAGGTAATGCCAGAATAAAATTAATATAAAATTGGAATTTTAAAGAAATCTGAGCTGCCCTCAAATGTAGGTAAAGCTGACTTCCATCCAAAGAGTATGGTATGGAAATGGAAGAAAGTAGCTTTACAGTAAAGAAAACTGATAAACACTACTATCAAGCAGGTGGTCCAGTCAACATCAACAGCAATAAGACAAGTTGATAGTTGTACCTTTGATATGATGTGATGAGAATGGCCCTTATTTCTGCAGCCTTCCTCCCCCAAACATCTAACTCTAGTCTAGTCATGATTTAAAAAAGAAATCAGAGAAGTCCCAAATGACGGGTGCCTGGTAGGCTCAGTCATTTAAACGTCTGATTCTTGATTCCAGCTCAGATCGTGATCTCACGGTCATGAGATCAGACCCTACCTCAGGCTCTGCACTGGGCATGGAGCCCTTTAAGATTCTCTCTCTCCCTTTGCCCCTCCACCCCAGCTTTCTCTCTCTCTCTCTAAAAAAACCCGAAAAAACAAAAAACAAAAACTGAGGGATATTCTACAAAATACCTAATAAATATTCCTCAAAATTGTCAAAGTCCTCAAAACCAAGAAAAGAGAGAAACTGTTACACCCAAGAGGAGCCTAAGCAGATATGACAATTAAATGTAATGTGGTACGGTACCTGGGTGGCTCAGTCAGTTGAAGTGTCTGCCTTTGGCTCAGGTCATGATCCCAGGGTCTTAGGATAGAGCCCCCTGTTGGGCTCTCTGCTCAGCAGGGGGCCTACTACTCCCCCTCCCTCTGCTCCTCCCCCTGCTTGTAAGCACTCTCTCTCTCTTAAATAAATGTAAATAAATAAAATCAAGAAAGAAAGAAAGAAAGAAAGAAAGAAAGAAAGAAAGAGAAAAGACAAAGGAAAGGAAAAGAAAAAGAAAAGAAAAGAAAAGAAAAGAAAAGAAAAGAAAAGAAAAAAGAAAATCCTGAATGGGAACCTGGAAAAGAAAGAGGATATTAGGTAATAAACTAAAGAAATCTGAATAAATTATGGATCTAAAGTAATAATACATCAATACCGGTTCCTTAATTATAGCAAATGTACCATATTACTGCAAGAAGTTAACCATAGAGAAACTGGGTGCAACTCTTTGCACCCATATTGTTCTAAATAAAAGGTTTATTAAACATAAAAAAGACAAATGTTGCTTGTTTGTCCTAGTATAGGCCCCTAGTAGATTATTAAAGAAAATGAATATAAATGACTTGTTATGAACCTTGCTGTAAAAACATCCTGGAGTCCACGCCATATAATTAAAATAATTACCTTATAAATAAGATCACTGTAGGATAAACTTCTGTTAATGCCTTAGTAATTCAATGCCCCAAATAGTATTCCAGCCCCCTAAAGGTAGGTAGATTCCTGGATCACACTAAACTTGAGCAGATAGTTTTAGCCTAGCCAATTATACTGCCCACTCTGATATTGGCTGGAATCCACCATAATTTATGCCATTAGTAATTGGATTTTCTTGGAAAAAAATCTTTCTCAATGTAATAAAAATACCATGAAGTTCAAACTCAGTAGCAATTTGCAACTTTTAATAACCCAATCTGCTCCCAATTGCAAAGTAAACCAATTTGGAAAGAAGCTTGCAGACATATAAAGTATTTTTTTTCTTTGCTAATCCCACTTTTTTGTTCAGTTTTTTCTCAATTTAGGTAATAAGTTAAAGTTATAGATTGACTAATACTAGTTTCCAATTGAAAAGCAGAATCTCTATAACTTTTACTTTAACTACTTCTTTAACTTTAGACACAAAGCTAGATTTTTCAAAAGATGTTGCAAATTGAATGTTACAGTATTATACGTTCACAAATGATTGCCTTCAGAAAGCATTTAATTATCATTAGGAGTGTGTGCAAGTTTTTAGTTAGAACATAAACAGTGGTAATGAGAAAAACAGATCATTCATGTTACCCATTCACCAGAAGTGAACCATCATTGGCTATGTCCCAGGCCCTATGTTGAGCATAGGGATATAGTGGGAGCCAAAAACAGATGCAGGCCTTGTCTTCTCTGTGAAGGTGACATTAGCCAAGTAATTTATGTCAGATTATGTAATCAATTTGATTCAGCAGCCTCAACAACTTGGGTATAAACATAGAACTATTTTATTTTCCTAATAAATATTTTTAATTCTGCTCTACTAATCCTCCTTTTTACTGGGTAGCAGGACCCCTACTATCATCTCTGCCCTAGTCCATAATTTGCTGTCCCTTCCAGTTATTATAACAGAATGTTTTTGTTTATGAAGTTCTGTTTATTTTTTAATATCAATCACTTATTTGATAGACACTCCCCTTACCTACCTTCCAACTAGACTTATAGCTTTAGGCAGGTATGGGTACAGTATGTGGGGATTTCCTTTCACAGCACATCCTCCTTCCCTGCAATTTCCTTTTTTTTGAGTCTAACCCCAGAGGGGTAAAAGAAAAACACATCTGGTTATGGAACAGCCCGGGCAATGCCGATGTTTCCTTTCTTTTGGTCATCACCACTGATTAAGCTTGCTGTCCATAGACATGGTGTGGGGAACCAGTGCCCAACAGGTTCACTGATGAGGAATTTATCCCAAGTAATTTGTCTAGGTTTGGTAGTCCTTTGGGTGATTCAGCCATATTTTCTAGCTGGAGGCCTCATACCATGTTCTTCTAGTATGCATGCCCCTTTGTCACCCACGGAAACAACAAGCCTGAAACCCCAAATTTCTTTTTTTTTAAATATTTTTTAATTATGTTAGTCACCATACAGTACATCCCTGGTTTCTGATGTAAAGTTCCATGATTCATTAGTTGCATATAACACCCAGTGCACCATGCAATACGTGCCCTCCTTACTACCCATCACCAGCCTATCCCATTCCCCCATCCCCCTCCCCTATGAAGCCCTCAGTTTGTTTCCCAGAGTCCATAATCTCTCATGCTTCATTCCCCCTTCTGGTTACCCCCCTTTCTTTATCCCTTTCTTCTCCTACCGATCTTCCTACTTCTTATGTTCCATAAATGAGTGAAACTATATGATAATTGTCTTTCTCTGATTGACTTATTTCCCTTACCATTATCTCCTCCAGTGCCGTCCATGTTGCAGCAAATGTTGAGAAATCGTTCTTTTTGACATATATACAATGGAATATTACTCAGCTGCAACCCCAAATTTCAGCTAAGCTCCATGGTCCCAATTCTGCAGTATATGGAAAAGGGCCAGATCCATTTTCTGTACATATTTGGAAACACAAATTTCCTTCCTGGCCTGCATTAGCATACACTATGTCTTCTCAGACCTCTTTCCTGATCTTTCCCCTTCTCAGGTAAGAGCAGGTCAACAAGACCGTGACAAAGAGCAACTAGGAAAGAAAACGCCAGTCTCCAGATACCCTCTTACTTACTAGCAATTCTCTTGCCCACCACTCCTCACTTCTTGGGCTTTGGGAGTGGGGAGGGACTAACCAACTTTACCCCTTCCCTACAAAGAAATCAGAAGAGGGAAGTATTCCATGCTGCTGTTTTCAATGGCAACTTGGTGTATCAACTAATTATGTAGTGGCCTATGCTCCAGCCCCTGAGTTGCCTGAAGCTACTGGGTCTCCAGACAGGAAATATGGGAAATTGCAGGTGATATATATGTGAATTGTGTACAGGAAATAGAGTCAAAGCAATCCAGATGCAGAACATCCATTTTGCAGTATCTATTAAAGCTGAACATACAGCTACCCTATAACATAGCAACCCTACTACTGGGCATGTAGTCAACAAAAATGAGTACATAAGCATCCCCAAAAGGTACAATAGTGTTCATAACAGTCAAAACTGAAAAGAAACAGTAGAAATTTAGTAAAACAGCTAAATAAATTGTGGCATTCACACACAGGAATACTTTGCAGCAAAGAAAAGAGAGAAACTCCTGCTATAAGAAACATGGATGAATTTCACAAATATAATATTGAGGCAAAGGAGTCAAAAGCAAAAAAAAAAAAGCCATTTATGTGAAGTTTAAAAGTAACAACATAAATGATAGTGCTAGGTATCAGGATAATGATTACCCTTGGGAAAGAAGGATGTATAATGGTAGTAGAATAGGGAGGTGCTAATGTTCTATTTCTTGATTCGAAGTCTTTATTGAGCTCTACACTTTACAATCTGTGCATTTTCCTGTGGATTACATAAATTACACTTCAACAGAATGATTACTTTAAAAAAAAAGGACAATGTAATTCCTTCTATAAAAAGTTAGCAGTTGTTATGTAAAAACTATGCCCAAAGAAGCAGATTTAACATATGTAGCTTCAGGAGTAGTACTTATGTATTTCCAGATAAAGCATGACTTCATTTGGAGCAAACTTATAAATTATTTTGCTCATTCTCAACTCTGTTTTTTGCATGTACAAAAGTAAAGTGAGAACTACCAACGTGTTGGCTCCAATAGAAGAAGAACTTCTCAAAGTCTTAAATTATGCCAGTTTTACTTCAAAGTCTTCAGACATTTCAGAGAGAAAATCATTTAGGATAAGTCCAATAAAAATTCATTGTTTTCTTCTATTGCAGGGAATCAAGGTTAGAAGTTCATTACGGTGAAAGTGAAACAGCTCTCATTGTGAATGCCATTGTAATTCAGTTTAAAATTTCAACATTCAAGATAAATTTGCTTGGCTTTTGTAGTTATGATATTTTGGCTTGACATACATAAGTATATACTTTTATTGCAAATATTTTTTTGTAAATATTTGTAAATAGAACTGTTTTATAGGCCTACCAGTGTAGCAAAGCCAATATTTTACATGGTTAATAAATTTCAGAAATTATATAATTTTAATGATTTTAACCACCCCCTCTCAAAAGTGTCCCAGTTGAGTTATATATTATATATAAATTAAGTTCACTCTCAAAAGTGTTCCAGTTAGGAGTGACATCAACAAGATGACAAACTGGGAAGCCCCAGACCTCATTCCCCCCACAGAGACACCAATTTAACAGCAGTAAATGGCACAAAGAGTCTTTCTGAGAACTCCACAAAACAGTTAAAAAGTTACAGTACTCCAGGCTAGTGCAGAGGCAAGAACAGTGGTGTTGAAATGAGTAAGAAAAGCCATTGCCTTTTATCCAAGATAACCTTTTCGCCAAGCTCGCAGAGCTCAGCCTGATCAGGATAAAATACCCAACTCATGGCTTCTCCCTCAGGAAGGAAAGAGTAGAATACCACCTAACATTCCAGCTTTTCAAGTGCTACCAAGGACTGGTTCCTGTCTAACCCAATTTGAACACTGACAGGGAGCTGACATACTTTGGGTGTTTGAGGGACACTGAGAACAAAGGAGAACTCAGTAGCTTGTTGCAGCACCTGAGAACCTGCAATTCAGATAGAAATCAGAGGAAACAAGAGGTTATGAACTTCAGAAAAAGAAATAGGCAAACCTCTTTAGCTGGGAAATTGTATGTACAAGCCCAGAAGACACATCTCCAGAAAACACTTTAGAGGCCTCCAGAATCTCTAGCCAGGCTGATTGCTAAAGGTCTTCCCCCATACAAAGCCAGTCTGTAAAGAATGGAAGAGGTACCCATTCTTTCAAATGCCCAAATTCCAGCAAAAGAACAGAGCATATGAAGCAACAGGGATATATGGCACAAAGAAACAAATCTCTAGAAACTTGCTTTAAAGAACCAGAAATCTATTAATTACCTGACAAAGAATTTAAAATAACTCTCTTTTAAATGCTCAATGAGCTATAAGAGAACACAGATAGACAACTACCAAAGAATCAGGAAATGATGCATGAACAAAAATGAGAATATCAAGAGGGAGGGGCAAGATGGTGGCAGAGTAGGGGACCTATTTCATCTGGTCCTCAAGTTTAGCTAGAAAAATGACTACTTTTTGCAAGAGATGCAGGACCTTGAATCTTCTGGGGAAATATCAGAAGATAAATGGAGGAGGGAGGGAGCCTTCATAAGCCAGCCACCAGGAAGTGATATAACACCAGAGCACAAAATCAGGACCCTTAGAAATCTGCTCTAATGAAAGACATCCCTTTCTGAAAAGCTACTAGCTTTTGCTACTAGTAATTGCAAAGGCACAAAGCACAGAGATGCTCATGGGTGTCTGAAACTCTCCTGGGAGAGTTGCAGAAGGCGTGAATAGCTGAGTCTGTGAAGTTTGGTACACACAGAAGTGGAAATGGTTTGACCTGGAGGGTTTACTGAAGAAAGGGTACCCCAACCTTGCATCTCTAGGCCAGAGATTCCCACAGGGCCATATTTGTTCTGACCCTCTAAGGAGAAGCAGAAAGAGAAGAGAAAGGGAACAAAATCCCCACAGATGACCAGCTCACATTAAGCCCATCCCCCTGACAAGGGGTGGGGCAACTCCAGCCAGGCAAAGACACCTGAGAAGCTGAGCAGCGGGCCCCTCAGAAGACAGCGGGCCCCCCAGAAGACAGACTGGAAAAACAGGTGAATGACAAGCTTATTTCTCACAGGACTGTAAAACTCCAGTGGCAGGGGAAAATGATATAGGGAGCTCCAGGTGTTCCCTCGTTTATACTTCAGGCTAAAATCTTACATTTCTTTTTTGTTTCTTTTCTTTTTCTTTTTCCTTTTTTTTTTTTACCCTATTCCCATTTCAAATAGATTCTAATTTCCCATCTTATGTTTTTAAGTTGCTTTTTTAACTTTTATTTTTTTCACATCTAAGTTTTATAGATTTATACCCCACACTAGTCTGTTTTTCACTCTATTAAATTTTATTGAATTATTATTCAAATTTATTTTTATTGAATTATTATTGAAAATTATGTATTTATTCAATATATATTTACATATATTTATACACACATATATTCTGATTTCTTTGCAATTTTGGGATATAGTGTCTTCTAACACAAAGACCAAAAATCAATCATGAACAGGCAGATCACCCTGCTTTGTTCACCCTGAGAGATTATAGTCTCTCTCCTCCCCCCACCTTTTTTTTTATTTTGGACCATCTTGACTTTGTTTGCATATCTGTGGTAGCTTTTGACCACTTCAGATTTTTCTAAGGTGCATTTTGCTTGGGTTGCGGTTGATATGTTGGACTCTGTTCTTTCACTCAACCATCCCTTGACAGGACGACTAGGACAAGAAACTTGCAACAAAGAAAACCAGAGACATGTCCTCTGCCACAGAACTAATGGATATTGATATAAGCAAGATGTCAGAGACAGAATTTAGGATAACAATTTTAATGCTAATAGCTAGGCTTGAAAAAAGCATACCTGACAATACGGAATCTCTAAGGGCAGAAATGAGATCCAATCAATCCAAACGTAAAAATGCTATGAATGAGATGCAGTCTAAATCAGATGCTCTAATGGATAGGGTAAGTGAGGCAGAAGAGAGAATAAGAGATCCAGAAGACAGGCTGATGGAAAGGAAGGAAACTGAAGAAAAGAGAGAAAAACACTCACAGCACATGAAGAGAGACTTAGAGAATTTAACCATACATTGAAAAGAACCAATATCAGGATCACCAGGATCCAGGAGTGGGTGGAGAAAAAGGGGGGGGGGCTAAAAAGTATATCTGATCAAATCATTGCTGAGAACTTCCATAATCTGGGGAAGAAAACAAGCATTCACATCCAAGAGGCAGAGAGCACTCCTCCCAAAATCAATAAAAATAGATCAAACTCAGACATATAATAGTGAAGCTTGCAAATCTTACAGCTGAGGAAGCTACCCTGAAAGCAGCTAGGGGGGGAAGAGATTTCTTACGTATGAAGGGAGGAACATCAGAATTACATCAGAACTATCCACAGAAACTGGGAGTCCAGAAAGGGCTGGCAAGATATATCAGGGTACTAAATGAGAAGTGGAGCCAAGAACACTTTATCCAGCAAGGCTTTCATTCAGAATGGAAGGAGAGATAAAGAGTTTCCAGGACAGACAGAAACTGAAAAAATATGTGACCACCAAGCCAGCCCTGCAATATTAAGGGGGATACTGTAAGCGAAGAGAGACCCCAAGAGTAACAAAGACCAGAAAGTAACAGGGACAATCTACAGAAATAGGTACTTTACAGGCAATACAATAGCACTAAATACATATCTTTCAATAGTTACTCTAAATGTAAATTAGCTGAATGCTCCAGTTAAAAGACACAGAGTATCAGACTGGATAAAAAAGCAGGACCCATCCATATGCTGTATCCAAGAGATGCATTTTTAACCTAAAGACACCTCCAGATTGAAAGTGAAGGGATAAAGAACCATTTACCATGATAATGGACCTCAAAAGAAAGCTGGGGTAGAAATCTTCATATCAAACAAATTAGATTTCAAACCAAAGACTGTAGTAAGAGATGTAGAGAGACACTATATCATAGTTAAAGGGTCTATCCAACAAGAAGATCTAACAATTGTAAATATCTATGCCCTCAACGTGGGAGCAGTCAATTATATAAACCAATTAATAACCAAAGTAAAGAAACATATCAATAATAATAAATTGATAGGACATTTCAACACTCCACTCATAGCAATGGATCGATCATCTAAGCAGAAGATCAACAAGGAAACAAGGGCTTTCAATGACACATTGGACCAGATGGACTTCACAGACATATACAAAACATTCCATCCTAGAACAACAGAATACACATTCTTCTTGAGTGCTGGAACCTTCTCCAGAAGAGTTCACATACTGCGTCACAAATCAGGTCTCAACTGATACCAAAAGACTGAGAATATTCCCTGCGTATTTTCAGACCACAGTGCTTTGAAACTGGAACTCAATCACAAGAAGAAATTCAGAAGGAACTCAAACACCTGGAGGTTAAAGAGCATCCTGCTAAAGAATGAGTGGGTCAACCAAGAAATTAAAGAAGAACTTAAACAGTCATTGAAACTAATGAGAATGAAAACACACAGGTTCAAAACCTATGGGATACTGCAAAGGTGGTCCTAATAGGGAAGTAAATAGCTATCCAAGCCTCTCTCAAAAAATTAGAAAAATCTGAAATGCACAACCTAACCTTACACCTAAAGGACCTGGAGAAAGAACAGCTAATAAAGCCTAAACCCAGCAGGAGAAGAGAATTAATAAAGATTAGAGCAGAAATCAATGAACTAGAAACCAGAAAAACAGATCAATGAAACTAGAAGCTGGTTCTTTGAAAGAATTAATAAGAATGATAAACCTCTGGCAAAACTTATCCAAAAGAAAAGAGAAAGGACCCAAATTAATAAAATAATGAATGAAAGGGGAGAGATTACGACTAATACCAATGAAATAGAAACACTCTTTAGAAATTTTTATCAGAAACTATATGCCAACAAATTAAGCAATCTGGAAGAAATGGATGCATTCCTGGAAACTTAAAAACTACCAAGACTGAAACAGGAAGAAATAGGCAATCTGAACAGACAAATAACCAGCAAGGAAATTGAAGCAGTAATCAAAAACCTCCCCCCCCCCCAAAAAAAAGAATCCAGGGCTAGATGGCTTCCCAGGGGAATTCTACCAAACATTTTTAGAAGAAATAATACCTATTCTACTGAAGCTGTTTCAAAAAATAGAAATGGAAAAGAAATTTCCAAACTCGTCCTATAAGGCCAGCATTACCTTGATCCCAAAACCAGACAAAGACCCCACGAAGGAGAATTACAGACCAATATCCCTGACAAACATGGATGCAAAAATACTCACCAAGATCCTATCCAATAGGACCCAACAGTACATTAAAGGATTATTCACCATGACTAGGTGGGATTTATTCCTGGGCTGCAAGGGTGGTTCGACATTCGCAAATCAATCAACGTAATAGAGCACATTAATAAAAGACAAGAACCATATGATCCTCTCAATTGATGCAGAAGAAACATTTGACAAAATAGAGCCTTTTTTGATTAAAACTCTTCAAAATATAGGAATAGAGGGAACATACCTCAAAATCATAAAAGTCACCTATGAAAAGCCCACAGTGAATATCATCCTCAGTGGCGAAAAACAGAATTTTTCCCTTAAGGTCAGGAACACAACAGGGATGCTCACTCTCACCACTACTGTTCAACATAGTACTAGAAATCCTAGCCTCAGCAATCAGACAATAAAAAGAAATAAAAGGCATTCAAATTGGCAAAGAGAAGTCAAACTCTCACTCTTTGCAGATGACATCATACTTCATTCAGAAAACCCAAAAGAGTCCACCCCTAAATTGCTAGAACTCATACAGGAATTTAGTAATATGGCAGGATACAAAATCAATGCACAGAAATCTCTTGCATTTCTATACACAAACAATGTGCCTGAAGAAAGAGAAATTAAGGAATTGATCCCATTCAAAACTGCACCAAAACCCATTAGATACCTAGGAAGAAACCTAAACAAAGAGATAAAAGATCTGTGCTCTAGAAACTACAGAACGCTTATGAAAGAAACTGAGGAAGACACAAAGAGATGGAAAAACATTCCATGCTCATGGATTGGAAGAATAAACATTCTTAAAATGTCTATGCTTCCCAGAGCAATCTAAACATTCAGTGCAATCCCTATCAAAATACCATCAACATTTTTCACAGAGCTGGAACAAACAATCCTAAAATTTGCATGGAATGAGAAAAGACTCCAAATCAGCAAGGGAATGTTGAAAAAGAAAACCAAAGTTGGGGGCATCAAAATGCCTGACTTCAGGTTATGTCATAAAGCTGTGATCACCAAGACAGCATGGTACTGGCACAAAAACAGACACATAGATCAATGCAACAGAATAGAGAGCCCAGAAATGGACCCTCAACTCTGTGGTCAACTAATCTTCAACAAAGCAGCAAAGAATATCCAATGGAAAGAAGACAGTCTATTCAATAAATGGTGCTGGGAAAATTGGACAGCTACATGCAGAAGAATGAAATTGGACCATTCTCTAACACCATACACAAAGATAAAGTCAAACTGGATGAAAGACCTAAATGTGAGACAGGAATTCATCAAAATCCTAGAGGAGAACACAGGCAGCAACCTCTTTGATATTGGACACAGCAACTTTTTGCAAGACATCGCTCTAAAGGCAAGGGAAACAAAAGCAAAAATGAACCTTTGGGACTTCATCAACATAAAAAACTTCTGCATAGCAAAGGAAATGGTCTACAAAACCAAAAGGCAAACTATGGAATGGGAGAAGATATTTACAAATGACATTACAGATAAAGAGCTGGTATCAAAGATCTATAAAGAACTCCACACCCAAAAAACAAATAACCCAGTCAAAAAAATGGACAGAAGACATGAATAGACACCTCTTGAAAGAAGACATATAAATGGCCAACAGACACATGAAAAACTGCTCCATATCACTTGCCATCAGGGAAATTAAAATTAAAACCACAATGAGATACCACCTTACAGCAGTCAGAATGGCTAAAATTAACAAAACAGGAAACACCAAATATTGGTGAGGATGTGGAGAAAGGAACCCTCTTACACTGTTGGTGGGAACGCAAGCTGGTACAGCCATTCTTGGAAAACAGTATGGAAGTTCCTCACAAAGTTAAAAATAGAGCTACCCTAAGACTCAGCAATTGCACTACTGGGTATTTACCCCAAAGCTACAGATGTAGTGAAAAGAAGGAGCACATGCACCCTAATGTTCATAGCAGAAATGTCCACAGTAGCCCAACTATGGAAGGAGCAAGATGTCCTTCAACAGATGAATAAAGAAGATGTGGTACATATATACAATGGAATATTACTCAGCCATCAGAAAGGATGAATATTTACCATTTACATTGACATGGATGGTACTGGAGGGGATTATGCTAAGTGAAACAAGTCAAGCAGAGAAAGACAATTATCATACGGTTTCACTTATATGTAGATCATAAGGAATAGTGTGGAGGATGAATAGCATGGAGGACCACAGAAGAAGGGAGGGAAAACTGAATGGGAAGAAATCAGAGAGGGTGAGAGCCATATGAGACTTGACTCTGGGAAACAAACTGAGGGTTGTGGAAAGGGAGGTGGGTGGGGCGATGGGGTAACTGGGTGATGGGCATTAAGGAGGGCATGTGATGTGATGAGCACTGGGTGTTATACTGAACTGATGAATCACTGAACATTATATCAAAAACCAATGATGTACTGTATCTTGGCTAATTGAATTTAAATTAAACAAAAACAAAATGAGAATATCAACAAAGAGACAGAAACTATAAAAAAAGAACCAAGCAGAAAATCTAGAGTTGAAGAATCCAACTAAATTGGAAAATTCACTAGACCATTTCAAACACAGCCTTGATCAAGCAGAAGAATCAGTAAACTCAAAGTCATTTTTAATTGTTGAGTCAGAGAAGCAAAAAGAAAAGAATGAAGAAAAGTGAAGAAGAGAGGCACCTAGATGGCTCAAGTTGGTGGAGTATGATTAATTTCAGGGCTGTGAATTCAAGCCCCACATTGGATGTAGAGATTACTTAAAAATAAACTTTCTTTTTTTAATAATATTTTTTATTATGTTATGTTAGTCACCATATAGTACATCCTTAGTTTTCGATGTAGTGTTCCATGATTCATTATTTGCATATAAACCCCAGTGCTTCCTGCAATTTGTGCCCTCCTTAATACCCATCACTGGCCTATCCCAATCCCCCAACTCCCTCCCCTCTGAAGCCCTCAGTTTGTTTCCCAGAGTCCATAGTCTCTCATGGTTCATTCCCTCTTCTGTTTACCACCCCTCCCCCCTGTGATTCTTCTCTTCCTTCTCCTACTGATCTTCCTGCTATTTCTTATGTTCCATAGATGAGTGAAATTATATGATAATTGTCTTTTATCATATGGTTTCAAAAATAAACTTTAAAAAAAAAGAAAGAAAAATGAAGACCTAAGGGATGTATGAGATGCTACAGAGAAGACCACTTACGGGAGTATTTGTGGAGTCTTGTAGGAGTCCCAGAAGGAAGAGAGAGGGGAGAAAAACGGTAGAGAGCTTATTTGAAGAAATAAATAAGTCTGAGTAAGAAAATGGATATCCAAATTCAAGAAGCTCAAGAGATACCAACTAAGATGAATACAAAAAGTCCTTCACCAAGACGCATTATAACAAAGACAAATAGAAGATCTTGAAAACAGCAAGGGAAAAGTGACTTTTCATGTGCAAGGGAGCTCCCATAAGATTAAGAGCAGATTTCTCAGCAGCAACCTCGCAAGACAAAACAGTGTGGTAATATATTCAAAGTGCTGGGGGTGCCTGGGTGGCTCAGTCATTAAGCGTCTGCCTTAGGCTCAGGGTGTGGTCCTGGATCCCTGGGATCGAGCCCCGCATCAGGCTCCTCCTCTGGGAGCCTGCTTCTTCCTCTCCCACTCCCCCTGCTTGTGTTCCCTCTCTTGCTGGCTGTCTTTCTATCAAATAAATAAATAAAATCTTTTTTTAAAAAAAAGTGCTGAAAAAAAAAATATCCCAAATAAGAATCCTATATTCAGCAAAACTGTCCTTCAAAAATGAAGGAGAAATAAACCTTCCTGGATAAATGAAAGCTGAGGAAGTTCATCACCACTAGACTTGCCTTACAAAAAATGCTGAAGGGTGTCCTTCAAATTGAAATGAGAGGATGCCAGACAGCAAGACAAACATGCACAAAAATATATATCTATGAAAGCTAAATATATAGACAAAGACAGAATCTTAAAAAAGTGTAGTGGCAGTGTGTCAATCTCTTAATTCTGTTTAGGATTTAAAATATAAAAGCATAAAAAATAACTATAACTATAAAACTATGTTAACAGACACACATATAAAAATATGTAATTTGTGACATGGATAATACAAAGAGGGGAATGTTAAAGCATAGAGATTTTGTATGAAATTGAAGTTAAGTTGTTATCAGTTTAAAATAACTATGTTTTAGATAATCCCATAGTAACTGAAAAGAAAATACCTACAGATTGAGAAAGGATTCATAGTATGCACTACCAAAAATTAACAAAACACAAAAGACAGCAAAAGAGGAACAAAATAGCTACAAGACATAAAGAAAAAATTAACAAAATGGCAATAGTGAGTCATTCTTTATCAGTAATTACTTCAAATATAAAGGGATTAAACTTCCCAAAAGACAGAGTGGCTAAACAGATTTTTAAAAATCCAACTACAAGCTGTCTACAGAAGTCTCACTTCAGATGTAAGGACACATATAGGCTGAAAGTGGAAGGACAGAAAAAGACAGTCATACAAATGGTAACTTAGAGAAGGGGTGGGCATAGTTTGTCAGACAGAATAGATTTTAAGTCAAAAACTTCCATGAAACAAAGGAGGGCATTATGTAATGAGAAAAGGGCCAATTCATTGGGAAGATACAAAAATTTTTAATACATGTGCATCTAAAATCTGAGCACTCAAGTATATGAAGCAAACACTGGAAGAATTGAAGGAAGAAATAGAAGTTACATAATAATAATGAGATTTCCATATCTTTTAATAATGGATGACCAACCAGACAGAAAATAAGTATGAGAAAACAGGGGACTTTAACAATACCATAGGCCAATTGGGCATAACAGAACACTCCATCAAATGGGAGAATACACACTTTTCTTGAGTACACATGGAACATTCTCTAAGATGAAGCACATGTTAATCCACAAAACAAGTCTTAACAAATTTAAGAAGACTGAAATAATATTAAGTATCTTTTCCAGTCACAATAGAATAAAATTAGAAACCATAGCAAGGGGCGCCTGGGTGGCTCAGCCAGTTAGGTGTCTGACTGTAGATTTTGGCTCAGTTCATGATCTAATGGGTTGTGGGATCAAGCCTTGTGTCAGTCTCTGCTCTCGACATGGAGACTGCTTAAGTTTCACTCTCCCTCTCCCTCTGCCCTTACACCCCCATGCTTGCTCTCTCTCTCTTAAATAAACAAATCTTTTTTTAAAATTGGCAAACTCTTAGACTAAGAAAAAAAAGAGAAGCTTCAAATAACAAAAATCATAAATGAGAGAGAAGACATGACAATTGATGCCACAAAAATTAAAAAGTATTATAAAAGACTACTATGAACGATTATATGCCAACAAATTGGATAACCTGGAAACATAAATTCTTGAAACATACCAGGACTGAATTACGAAGAAGTAAAAAAAAAAAAAATCTGAATAGACATACAACTAGTAAGGAAATTGAATCTGTAAACAAAAACTTCCCAACAAAAATAAACCCTGGACCTAAAGGCTTCGCTGGAGAATTCTGCCAGATATTTAGTGAAGAATTCAGCCAGTCCTCCCCAACTCTTCAAAAAATTCAAAAGGAAGAAGCATTTCTTTTTTTTTTTTTTTAAAGATTTTATTTATTTATTTGACAGAGATAGAGACAGCCAGCGAGAGAGGGAACACAAGCAGGGGTAGTGGGAGAGGAAGAAGCAGGCTCATAGCAAAGGAGCCTGATGTGGGGCTCGATCCCATGACGCCAGGATCACGCCCTGAGCCGAAGGCAGACGCCTAACCGCTGTGCCACCCAGGCGCCCCGGAAGAAGCATTTCTAAATGCATTTTTTGAGGCCAACATTGTCTAGATACCAAGGCCAGACAAAGATACTATTAAAGAAGGAGAAAAGAAAGAAAGAAAGAAAGAAAGAAAGAAAGAAAGAAAGAAAGAAAGAAAGAAAGAAAGAAAGAAAGAAAGAAAGAAAGAAAGAAAGAAAGAAAGAAAGAAAGAAAGAAAGAAAGAAAGAAAGAAAGAAAGAAAGAAAGAAAAGAAGAAGGAGAAGAAGATGAAGAAGAAGAAGAAGAGAAAAGAAAAGAAAAGAAAAGAAAAGAAAAATACAGACCAATATCCCCAATGAATATTGATGGAAAACTACTCAACAAAATACTAGAAAACTAAATTCAACGGCATTTTGAAGGGATTATACATCATGACCAAGTGATATTTATTCCTGGAATAAAAGGATGCTTCAACATACAAGAATTAATCAATGTGGGGTGCCTGGATGGCTCAGTCGGTTAAGAGTCTGACTCTTGATTTTGGCACAGGTCATGATCTCAGGTTTGTGAGATTGAGCCCTGAGTCAGTCTCCATGCTCAGTGAGGAGTCTGCTTGAAATTCTCTCTCCGTCTGCCCCTCCTACCCATTTGTGCATGCTCTCTCTCTCTCCCCCTCTCTCAAATACATAAATATATCTTTAAAAAAATTAATCAATGTAACACACCACATTAATAGAATGAGGGAACAAAAAACACATAATCATCTCAATTGATGGAGGAAAAAACATTTAACAAACTTCAACATGCTTTCATGATTCAAAAAACACTCAACAAATTAAAAATAGAAGGAAACTACCTCAACATAATAAAAGCTATATGTGAAAAACCTACAGTAATCATCATACTCAATGGTGAAAGGCTGAAAGCTTCTCTTCTAACATCTGGAACAACAGAAGGATGCATATTCTCACCATTCCTATTCAACACGGTACTGGAAGTCCTACTCAGAGTAAATAGACAAGAAAAAAGGCATTTAAATTGGAAAGGAAAATGTAAAATTATCTCTACTTGCAGATGATTTAATCTTATATGTAGAAAACCCTAAAGATTCCATAAAAACATTGTTAGAGCTAATAAAAGAGTCCAGGAAACTTGTGGGGTACAAAATGAACACAAAATATCAACTGCACTTCTATATACTAATAAAAATATGAAAAAATTAAGAGAACAATTTACAATAACATGAAAAATTAAAATACTTAGTTATTAAATTAACCAAGGAAATGAAAGATGTGTATAATGAACTACAAAATATTGTTGAAAGTACTCCATAGTGAAAAACTGAAAGCTTTTCTCAAGGACATCCACTCTCGCCACTTTTATTCAACATATTATTGGAAGTCCTAGCTGCATCAGTCAGATAAGAAAAAGAAACAAAAGACATCCAAATTGGTAAGGAAGAAGTAAAACTTTCACTATTTGCAGATGACATGATACTTTATATAGAAAACCCTAAAGACTCCACCAAAAAGATTATTCTAACATAAATAAATTCAGCGAAGTTGCAGGATACAAAATCAATATATAGGAAGCTGTTGCATTTCTAAACACTAATAACAAAGTAATAGAAAGAGAAATTAGGAAAACAATCTCACTTATAATTGCACCAAAAAGAATAAAATACCTAGGCATATAATTAAACAAGGGGGTGAAAGATCTATACTCTGAAAACTATAAGACACTGGTGAAAGAACCTGAAGACAACAGACACAAATAAAAAGATATACCATGCTCGTGGATTGGAAGAATTAATATTGTTAAAATGCCTACACTAGCCAAAGCAATCTGCATATTCAATGCAATTCATATCAAAATACCAACAGCTCTTTTCACAGAAATAGAAAAAAACAGTCCTAAAATTTGTATGGAATCACAAAAAGACCTTGAATAGCCAAAATGATCTTGAGAAAGAAGAACAAACCTGGAGATATCACAACCTTAGATTTCAAACTATACTACATACCTGTAGTAATCAAAACAGTATCATACTGGCACATAGACATATAGATCGAGGCATCTGGTTGGTGCAGTTGGTGAAGCATCTGACTCTTGGTTTTGGCTCAGGTCATTATCTCACAGTCATGAGATCAAGCCCTGCATCAGGCTCCATGCTCAGCACAGAGTTTGCTTAAAACTCTCTCTCCCTCTGTCCCTCCCGCCCTCTGTCTCTCTCTCTTTCCCTCTTTCTCTCTCTAAAATAAACAAATCTTTTTTTTAAAAAAATAGACATAGATCAATGGAACAGAATAGACAGCCCAGAAATAAACCCACTATTATGGTCAATTAATCTATGACAAGAAAGGCAAGAATATACAATAAGAAAAAGACAGTCTCTTTTAACAAATGGTGCTGGGAAAACTGGGCAGCTACATGAAGAAGAATGAAACTGGGCCACTTTCTCACACTATAAATAAAAATAAACTCAAAATAGATTAAAAACCAAAATGTGAGACCTAAAACCATAAAACTCCTAAAAATAAACATGCAGTCATCTCTTGGACATAGGTCTTAGCAACATATTTATGGATATATCTCCTCATGCAAAGGAAACAAAAGCAAACATAAATTATTGTGACTACATCAAAATAAAAAGCATTTACACAGCAAAGGAAACAATCAAAACAAAAAGGCAGCCAACTGAATGTGAGTAGATATTTGCAAATGATATATCCAACAAGGGGTTAATACCCTAAATATATAAAGAAATTTTAGAACTTAAAACCAAAGAAGCAAACAATCCAATTAAAAAATGGGCAGAGGACCTGAATAGACATTTTTCCAAAGAAGATATCCAGACGGCCAACAGATACATGAAAAGATGCTCAACATCACTAATCATCAGGGAAATGCAAATCAAAGCATAATGAGATATCACCTTATACTAGTCAGAATGGCTAGTATCCAAAAGACAAGAAATAACAAGTGTTGGTGAGGATATGGAGAATCTGTGCACTGTTGGTGGAAATGTAAATGGGTGCTACCACTGTAGAAAACAGTATGGAGATTTCACACACCCCCAAAAAATAAAAATAGAAATACCATATGATCCAGTAATTCCACTACTGGGTATTTATCCAAAGAAAACAAAAACACTATCCGGAAAAGATATATGTACCCCTATGGTTATTACAGCAATATTTACAATAGCCAAGGTATGGAATCAACCCAAGTGTCCAGCGACAGATGAATGAATAAAGAAAATATGGTGTATATATACACAATGGATTATTACTTAGCCATAAAAAAGAGTAGAATCTTGTCATTTTTGACAACATGGATGGACCTAGAAAGTATTACACTAAGTGAAATAAGTCAGACAGAGAAAGTCAAATATCACATGATTTCACTTATATGTGAAATCTAAAAAACAAACAAACAAAATAACAAATAGACTCTTAAATACAGAAAACAAACTGGTGGTTTCCAGAGGGGAGGGGAGTGGGGGATGGGCAAAATAGGTGAGGAAGATTGATGCAAACTTCCAGTTATAAAATAAATCAAATAGATAAAAGTACACTATAGGGAATATAGTCAATAAGATTATAATAACATTGTATGGGGACAAATGGTGACTATAGCTTCCATGTTGAGCAGTAAATAATGTATAGAATTATTGAATCAATACATTGTACACCTGAAACTAATATAATGCTGTATGTCAATTATAGTTCAAGAATAAAAAAAAATGTGTTCCCCCAAAATAAAAAATAAAGCATTGTTGAAAGAAGTTAAAGATAGACATCACATGTTCATGTACTGGAAGACTTGAAGTTGTCAAAATGTCCCTACTACCTAAAGCAATCTACCTCATCAAAATCCTAATAGCATCTTTTGCAGAAATAGAAAAAAAAAAACCTTAAAATTCATATGGAATTTCAAATGACCCCTAATAATCAAAACAATCTTGAGAAAGAAAAACAAAGCTAGGGGCACCTGGGTAGCGCAGTTGTTAAGCTTCTGCCTTCGGCTCAGGGCGTGATCCCGGCGTTCTGGGATCGAGCCCCACATTGGGCTCCTCCGCTGTGAGCCTGCTTCTTCCTCTCCCACTCCCCCTGCTTGTGTTCCCTCTCTCGCTGGCTGTCTCTCTGTCGAATAAATAAATAAAATCTTAAAAAAAAAAAAAAAGAAAAGAAAAGAAAAACAAAGCTAAAGGCCTTATACGTATCCTTACTTCAAAACTTACCACAAGCTGCAGTAACCAAAACACTATGGTACTGGCATAAAGACAGATATATTCTGTCCAATGGAACAGAATATAGAGCCCCAAAATAAACCCTCACATATATGGTCAAACAATATTCTGCAAGAGTGCCAAGACTATAAAATGCAGAAAAAGTATAAAAGTTCTCTTCAACAAATGGTGTTGGGAAAGCTGGATATCCATATACAAAAGAATGGAGTTGGATCCTTACCATACACCTTACACCATATAGAAAAATTAATTCAAATTGAATTAAAGACCTTAATGTAAGACCTGAAACTATAAAATTCCTAGAAGAAAACTTAAGGGAGAAGCTTCATGACTCTGGATTTGGTAATGATTTCTGGGATATGACATTAAAGGAACAGACAACAAAAGCAAAAATAGACAAATGGCACTACATCAATTTTAAAACTTGTGTACAGCAAAGGAAATAATCAACAGAGTGAAAAGGCAACCTATGGTATGTGAGAAAATATTTGCAAACCATATATTTAGCAAGGGGTTAATATCCAGAATATATAAAGAACTCCTATAATTCATCAACAACAAATAACCTGATTTAAAGATGGGCAAAGAACTTGAATAAACATTCCTCCAAAAAAGATATACAAATAGCTTACAAGCGTATGAAAAGATGCTCAACATCAGTGATTATAAGAGAAATGCAAATCAAAGCTACAATGAGATATTATCTCATATTCGTTTAGATGGCCACTATCAAAAACACAGAAAATAACAAGTGTTGAAAGAATGTGGAGAAATTGAAACTCTTGTGCATCATTGGAGGGAATGTAAATTGATAACAGCCATTATGGAAAATAGTATAAAGGTTACCCAAAGAATTAAAAATAAAAATTACCATATGATCCAGCAATCCAAATTTTGAGTATATATATCCAAGGAACTGAACACAAAATTTCAAATAGATATTTGCACATAAATGTTCCTTGCAGCATTATTCATAAAGCCAAGAGGTAGAAGCAACCTAAACATCCACTTAAGAATGGATGAATAAAAAAAGTCATATATACATACAATGGAATATTACTCAGACTTGAAAGAGAAGAATATCCTGCCATTTGCAACAACATGGATGGCCCTTGAAGGCATTATAGTAAGTGACATAATCCAGACACACACATACACACACACACACACACACACACACACACACACACTCACACAGACTCGCATGATTCTCTATTAGGTACCTAAGTAGTCGAACTTTTAGAAAGAGAAAAAAGAATGGTAGTTGCCAGGGTCTGGAGAGGGGAAAAAAAGAGCTTCTGTTCAATGGGTATATAATTTCAGTTTACAAGATGTAAAGTTCTAAGAGATCTATTGCACAACAATGTACATAGGGCTAGTTAACACTATTATTAAGAAAGGAAATTTTTTGGTTTTTTCTATTTTTTTCATAATAATATTTTTATTGTATTATGTTATTCACCATACAGTTCATCCCTGGTTTTTGATGTAAAGTTCCATGATTCATTAGTTGCGTGTAATACCCAGTGCACCATGCAATATGTGTCCTCCTTACTACCCATCACCAGCCTATCCCATTCCCCCACCCACCTCCCCTCTGAAGCCCTCAGTTTGTTTTTCAGAGTCCATAGTCTCTCGTGCTTCATTCCCCCTTCTGATTACCCCCCCTTTCTTTATCCCTTTCTTCTCCTACCGATCTTCCTAGTTCTTATGTTCCATAGATGAGAGAAACCATATGATAATTGTCTTTCTCTGCTTGACTTATTTCACTTAGCATTATCTCCTCCAGTGCTGTCCATGTTGCAGCAAATGTTGAGAAATTGTTCTTTTTGATCACTGAGTAATATTCCATTGTATATATGGACCACATCTTCTTAATCCAGTCGTCTGTTGAAGGGCATCTCGGCTCCTTCCACGATTTAGCTATTGTGGACAATGCTGCTATGAACATTGGGGTGCATATGGCCCTTCTCTTCACTGCATCTGTATCTTTGGGGTAAATACCCAGTAGTGCAATGGCTGGATCATAGGGTAGCTCAATTTTTAACTTTTTAAGGGACCTCCACACTGTTTTCCAGAGTGGCTGTACCAACTTGCATTCCCACCAACAATGTAGGAGGGATCCCCTTTCTCCACATCCTCTCCAACAATTGTTGTTTCTTGCCTTGTCAATTTTTGCCATTCTAACTGGTGTACGGTGGTATCTTAGTGTGGTTTTGATTTGAATTTCCCTGATGGCTAACGATTTTGAACATTTTTTCAATTTTTTAAAAAAATGTCTTGCTTAAGTCATGTTATGTGGTTTCCCTACCCATGACACATCCTGAATCATTCAACTGATCATTCCTTTTTGAAGCAAGCCATCTCCAACACTCCTCTCCAACCTACTCCACAGAATGAATCACTCAAAGCTGTGAGTTATGATAAATCTGCCTGAGGTGAGGGTGGGGTAGAGAACATTCAAACATGGCTTTGCTTATCCTCTTCCCAGTTTGAAAAGTACATGACTTATTTGGGAAACTAGTTCATCTGTCGTGACAGGAGAATGAAGGCTGAAGTGGTAGGAAGGAGGTGAGGTTGGAAAGGTCCAGTGTTATAGAAAATCTTTCAAACTCTGACCCCCTCCAAACAGGTGGAAGTTTACCCTCTAGTCTATGGAAAATCTCTAAAAAGTTTCCACAGAGGCAAGTGATAAAATCCCATTTGTGCAAATGATGCACTGACAATGGCAAAGACTAGAAGCAAGGAGACCAATTGGTATACCTCAGCTGGTGTCATCTGTATTTTTGCAAACACTTCTTAAAGAAATTGTGGAAGGGATGAATTTAGGAGATGTTTTTGAGATAGAAGAGGATTTGGTGACTAATAGGTGAGGGATTAATTGAGAAACGATTGTAATTCATTTGGCATAGGCGTGGCACATAGTTAGCATCCCATAAATATTAATTTCTCTATTTCTCTTTTTTTAAAGATTTTATTTATTTATTTGACAGAGAGAGAGAGATAGCCAGCGAGAGAGGGAACACAAGCAGGGGGAGTGGGAGAGGAAGAAGCAGGCTTCCAGCAGAGGAGCCTGATGTGGGGCTCGATCCCAGAACGCCAGGATCACTCCCTGAGCCTAAGGCAGACGCTTAACGACTGAGCCACCCAGGCGCCCCTAATTTCTCTATTTCTTAAAAGTGCAAATACACTTCACAACTAGCATGAGTTTTCTGTTCCTTTGTTACTGGAATAACTATGATTTTAAAAATAAATATATTTTCATCTGGGGAAAAATGTCAAATACAATAAAAAATTGAAACAACCACTTTGGAAAATTTTTGGTAATATTTGACAGAATTTGGTTACATTAAGTAAAGTTGAAGATACTCATATCCTAAGACCCTGCAAGTCCACTTCTGGCTATACCCCCTAAAGAGACTCTCTCACATGTAAAAACCAGAACCAACCAATGTCTGCCGGAAAGTGGATATTAAATTGTAGGATGGTCATGTAATGGCATGCTATACAGTATTTCAGCATGGATAAATTCCAAACACATATTAAGCAAAACAAAAAGAAACTGCAGAGGGATATGTACCACCATTTCTTTAAAGCCTATTAAATAATACTATATAATAAGTAGGGAAGAGGCTTGTATAAAAGGGAGTGCAAAGGAGGTCTGAATTATATTTATGACATTGAATTTCATTGAAAAAAGACTTGAGCAAATATAATATAATGGTAGGATTTGATAAAGGTGGATATACTGGTGTTCATCATAAGATTCTCTACTCTTCAAAGGGAAAAGAGAGAGAGGCAAACCAAGAGAACAAACTGATGGTTACCAAAGGGGAGGTGAGAGGGGGGATGGGTGAAATAGGTGATGCAGTTAAGGATTGCACTTGTGATGAGCGCTGGGTGATGTATGGAAGTGTTGAATCACTGTATTGTACACCTGAAACTAATATTACACTATGTTAACTCACCGGAATTTAAATTAAAACTTTAAAAATAAACAAGATTTCCTACTTATTCATATGTTTGAAACTTTTGCAATAAAATACAAAGAAAAATGCAGTAGCCAAATGTCTATTGTCCACTAAGCTGCAGAATAAAATTATGTCCAGTATTTGCCAAATGTTTCAGGAACAGAAACTGGGCTACTTCTTTTTTTTTTTTTTTTAAGATTTTATTTATTTATTTGACATGGAGCCAGAGGGATCACAAGTAGGCAGAGTGGCAGGCAGAGGGAGAGGAAGAAGCAGGCTCCCTGTTGAGCAGAGAGCCAATGCAGGGTTCAATCTCAGGACCCTGGGATCATGACCTGAGCCGAAGGCAGACACTGAGCCACCCAGGCACCTCTCGGTCACTTCTTTAACCTTGAATGATCTCCATAGAAACAGCAACCACATTGGTGCACCAGACAAAGAGTTCTGAGATATTGGTGCTCATTTTGGCTCTGATCTTGAGAAACTCAATAACTGTCTTGAGTCCAAGATGGTGGAGGAGAAGGAGACCTTAGTTTCGTCTGGTCCCAGGAATTCAGCTAGATAGCTATCAAATCATTCTGAATACCTGCGAACTCAACCAGAGACCTAAGGAAAAAATAGCTTCAACTCTACAAATAGAAAAGCGACTATTTTCTGCAAGGTAGGAGGAAAAGTGAATCCAAGGTGATATATGGGAAGATAAAGAGCCTCTGTAAGCTGGCTACCAGAAAGTGATATAGTAATGGAGAGCAAAATTGGAACTTTTAGACATCTGCTCCAGTGAGGGACATCCCTGCCTAAAAGGCACACAGGTGGCAAAGAGGGACAGAATCCTAAGTGGGACAGTGTAGTCTCAGGATCCCCAGGGTCACAGAAAGAATGGGGGTGCCTGAGTGAGGCAGCATTCCCAGGTATCTGAGCGGGAAAGCTGGCTGCAGTCAGTGAGCCCAGGAGTGGGCTTTCTGCTTGGTGCTGCCATAAACCGCAAACTACCACAGGGTCAGGTGACCGCTCTCCAAGAAGGGGCCCAGCAAGTGGCAGAACAGTGGTAAGACACCCTACCCTCTGCCAGGAAAAGTAGCGTGAGTGCACGCCACAGGAGTCTGCAGGGTTTAGACAATGGAAACAGGGCTGCATGCCTGAGATACAAATGCTGGGTCACAGGCTAGGTGAGCATGGGGTGCAGCTGGAGAGCAGGAGATAGGAGTGATTCAACGGTACATTAAAAGGATTATTCACCACGACCAAGTGGGATATTTTCTTGGGCTCCAAGGGTGGTTCAACATTTGCAAATCAATGTGATATACTACATTAATAAAAGACAAGACAAGAACCATATGATCCTCTCAATTGATGCAGAAAAAACATTTGACAAAATAGAGCATCCTTTCTTGATTAAAGCTCTTCAAAATATAGGAATAGAGGGAACATACCTCAAAATCATAAAAGTCACCTATGAAAAGCCCACAGTGAATATCATCCTCAGTGGCGAAAAACAGAATTTTTCCCTTAAGGTCAGGAACACAACAGGGATGCTCACTCTCACCACTACTGTTCAACATAGTACTAGAAGTCCTAGCCTCAGCAATCAGACAATAAAAAGAAATAAAAGGCATTCAAACTGGCAAAGAAGAAGTCAAACTCTCACTCTTTGCAGATGACATGATACTTTATGCAGAAAACCCAAAAGAGTCCACCCCTAAATTGCTAGAACTCATACAGGAATTCAGCAACATGGCAGGATATAAAATCAATGCACAGAAATCAGTTGTATTTCCGTACACTAACAATGAGACAAAAGAAAGAGATTTGATCCCATTTACAATTGCACCAAAAACCACTAGATACCTAGGAATAAACCTAACTGAAGAGGCAAAGGATCTGTATTCAGAAAACTATAGAACACTCATCAAAGAAATTGAGGAAGACACAAAGAAATGGAAAAACTTTCCTTACTTTTAGATTGGAAAAACAAATATTGTTAAAATGTCTATGCTACTTAGAGCAATCTAAACATTCAATGAATCCCTGTCAAAATACCATTAACTTTTTTCACAGAGAACAAATAATCCTAAAATTTATGGGAAAACCAGAAAAGACCCCGAATAGCCAAAGGAATGTTGAAAAAGAAAACCAAAGCTGGTGACATCACAATTCTGGACTTCAAGCTCTGTTACAAAGCTATAATCATCAAGAGTATATGGTACTGGCACAAAAACAGACACATAGATCAATGGAACAGAATAGAAAACCCAGAAATGGACCCTCAACTTCATGGTCAACTAATCTTTGACAAAGAAGCAAATATCCAATGGGATAAAGAGTGTCTCCTCAACAAATGGCGCTGGGAAAATTGGACAGCCACATGCAGAAGAATGAAACGGGACCACTTTCTTACACCATACATAAAAATAGACTCAAAATGGATGAAAGACCTAAATGTGAGACAGGAATTCATCAAAATCCTAGAGGAGAACACAAGCAGTAACGTCTGTGACCTCAGCCACAGCAACTTCTTGCTAGACAAGTCTCCAAAGGCAAGGGAAACAGAAGCAAAAATGAACTACTGGGACTTCGTCAAGATAAAAAGTTTCTGCACAGCAAAGGAAAGAGTCAACAAAAACAAAAGACAACAGACAGAATGGGAGAAGGTATTTGCAAATATCTTATCAGATAAAGGGCTAGTGTCCAAAATATATAAAGAACTTATCAAACTCGACACCCAAACAACAAATAATCCAATCAAGAAAATGGCAGGAGACATGAACAGATACTTCTCCAAAGAAGACATACAAATGGCTAACAGACATGAGAAAATACTCAACATTACTAGCCATCAGGGAAATACAAATCAAAACCACAATGAGATACTACCTCCCACCATTCAGAATGGCTAAAATTAACAAGTCAGGAAACAACAGATGTTGGCCAGGATGTAGAGAAAGGGGAACCTTCTTACACTGTTGATGGGAATGCAAACTGGTGCAACCACTCTGGAAAACAGTATGCAGGTTCCTCAAATAGTTAAAAATAGAACTACCCTACAACCCAGCAATTGCACTACTAGATATTTACCCCAACGATACAAAGTGATCCAAAGGGAGACCTGCACCCCAATGTTTATAGCAGCAATGTTCATAATAGCCAAACTATGGAAAGAGTCCAGATGTCCATCAACAGATGGATGGGTAAAGAAGATGTATGTGTATGTGTGTGTGTGTGTGTGTGTATATATATATATATATATATATATAATAGAATAGAATATTATATAATAGAATTATATTATATAATAGAATATTATATATAATAGAATATTATATAAATTATAATATTATATAATAGAATACTACTCAGCCATCAAAATAATGAAATTTTGCTATTTGCAACAACGTGGATGGAACTAGAAAGTATTATGCTGTGAAATAAGTCAATCAGAGAATGACAATTATCATACAATCTCACTCATATGTGTAATTTAAGAAACAAAAGAGAGGATCACAGGGGAAGGGAGGGAAAAATAAAACAAGACAAAATCTAAGAGGGAGACAAACCATAAGAGACTCTTAATCATAGGAAACAAACTGAGGGTTGCTGGAGGGGAGGGGTGGGGAATGGGATAACTGGGTGATGGACATTAAGGAGAGCATGTGATGCAATTAGTGCTGGGTATTATATAAGACTGATGAATCACTGAACTCTACCCCTGAAACTAGTAATATATTTGTTAATTAATTGAATTTAAATTTTAAAAAATTTAAAAAAAATAACTGTCTTATAACCTTGAGCAAATCATTTCATTGTGGTCCTCAATTTCTTCACCTCTTCTTCCACCAAAACAGTTAAGGGGATAGTCTGAGTCTTATTGTGAATCTTAAAAATAACAAGGATAGCTACCATGTATTGTTCCATGCCAGAGACGCTGATAAGCACTTTAATTAGGATTAAGTAGTACAATGCATTCATGTCCTATTATTATCTCTAATCTATCCACCAGGAAACTAACTTGCCAACAGACAAAGCTGGCATTTTAACTCTGATACATCTGTCACTTTCTGAGTCCAAAGTCCATGCATGGTTTTACCCTGACCCAAAGACTCTTACAAGGTCAGATCATACTACTAGTGAGTCTCCCTCCTAATGTTCTGAGTGGGTTGGATAAGTAAGCATGTAACTTATCCTTCAAAGTGGGACACTCAAGTGTAAAAGGGGCACTGTTAGTAATTATGCCAGGCATAACCTGTACTAGTGAACTAGAATATGTGGTCACCATAGTTCTGACTCTGTAGTAAATTCCAGCAGCCTCTTCAGAGATATCATACAAGCACAGTGGTTTTCTAGTAGTAATCAAATAGGTCATTTGGATGTCCAATCTACAGTTCTGTGGCTCTCAGCACCAGAAGTTCTCCCAACCCATCTGGCAGAAATAGAGGGCTAGAATGGTGCCTACTGATGGTGTCTTTATACACAGCTGTTGTCCACAGAGGGGTACAGCAGCTGCTCCAAAGTCCTTTCGTGGTTTATCTCTTACTGTCCTATTCATGTTCTGCTGTACAGTTTCTGCTTTCTCCCTTACTGAGGCACTTAGAAAAATCCTATCAGCAAAGAAGGCTCTCACTCCTGAAACCTTTGATATAAGAATGGGATGATGTCGCCCTCTGGTGTTACTAAGGAAGCAGCAAGTGGCTGTCCAGACGGTCAGGACGAGGGTGCCTAGCCCTTACCAAGTAAGTGCATTAATACAATTTCCTATTTAATTCTTACAACAACTTTCAAGTTCATTCGCATAGTCTCCATTTTTATAGATAAGAAAAAATGCTCGAAGAGATTGAGTAATTTATTCAAGGTCATACAGCTAGGAAATAGATTGAAATTTGATCCCAAATCTGTCTAGCATTAAAGCCCATGGTCTTTTCTTGTATCATTCTGAAGGCCACATAAAAACTGAGTCTTTAAATATTCAAAAGATATTAACAGAACACTATTTTATAAAACAAATTGAAATTGAGGATAGGTTGACTTATTCCATAAAGAGATCTCTGAGGACTTTAAGATGACGTACTGGGGGTTTGCGGGGGGGGGGGGGG
>NW_024426996.1:21831615-21956235 GCF_017311325.1 Ursus maritimus | reverse complement strand
TGGGGGGTGGGGGGGGGGGGGGGGGTGTCCCTTTGTGCTTTTGCTTTTGTTGTTTTTTTCATTTCTAATGCATTCCTACATCTTTGTTAACATTTTCCTACATCTTTCAAAAAATATATCTTTTTCATTGATCCTTGTTTCTCTCCTACTTCTGAACCTCCTACCACTTTCTCTGTACCAGATTTCTTAGTCACCTTATATTAGTCATTGGTGAATCTAATTCTGCCATCTGCCATCCTTGTATTACATAATAAACTACCTGAAAGCTGAGACCATGTCTTACTTTTTTTCACTTCAAACCCATATAATATCTATCACAGCACTCCACAAATAAATCCTCAAGGCATCTGCAGAATTCGGACTACAATAGATGTCAGCCACTGTCCTTGATGAGACTTTAATTCCAAGACATTAATATCTTCTTCCAATTTGGTAACATCCCACTGGGTCCTCTTACAGAGTGAACTAGGCATATTAAGTGTCGAATAGCCTGACAAGATTAAAGCCCTCCTAACACACAACCACATACTGGCAAAACCATAGGTCGGTGAGTGTTGGGGTTGGGCTGGAGGTATGGTCTCTTTCCACATTTCAAGAGTGGAGGCTGTGGGGGGCAGAGTTCTGCTATCCTTGCCTCTGTCTTCCCTCATTCTCCCATCCCCCTCCTCCATATTTGGTAGTTACTCGGTACCACCCTAGCACCATCTACCCTCTCATTCAATTGCTCCCTTAAATAGAACCTTTCTACTTTTTCCTTTCCCTAAATGGCTTTCACTGATTCTGGCTCTTGTGACTCCTCTGTTTTCAGGGAAACGTGGCTAACCTCCTGACCTCTAATTCTGCTGCAGACCAGCTGTCTTCCCACAGGCCATGTATTAACCCTGTTTAAGCAAGTCTTTAAATTCCTGGGATGCTCAGTCAGCAGCATCATGAGCAGCAGCACCATCTGCTAGGCGTTTAACCCCTGGATCTCTAGGTTTTAACAGTGGAGGTGGATTAGAAACCCAAGCTTCCATATGTGACTAGGTATGAGCCATGTAATATCTTAATGCTTCTCTGCAATTCCACTCAGTGTCAGCAAAGTAGGTTTTGATATTGAAAAGAATTTTTATGTTAGTTTCAGTGATATGTAATAGCAAAATACTAGAAGCAACTTATATATTCATTCAATACAAAATTCAGACCTATGATAACACAACTAAAACATTTTAAATGGCTTTAGAATATTCTGTGGTTTTGAAGCATATTTATTAACCTGGAGAAATGCTTAAATTAAGGTGGAAAAGAAGTAGAATATAAAAATGAATTAAATAGTAACCATTTTGAGGTATTTTTATCCAATTATTTTTTCCTGCACATACATTCTGAAAAGCATTTAAAAAGAACTGCTATTGATTTAAAAACCACTTTTACATATTCATAGTAATAACAAATCAGTGCAAATATAATAGCTCTGCTATAGGTACAGCATGTTAACTAGCATAAACCCACAGCTGACAGGTAGGATAAACCATTTTTATTGTTCCACCAGGTCCTAGAATGTTCTTCTATTACCAATTCTTCAAAAACGCCATCATAAAAATCAAAACAAAACAAAAACAAAATACAAAACAAAAAAACTACTTTATTTCTCTCCTTTCTTCTCTCTTTCTTCTCAAAGTCATCCCAGGCCCTCTTCTTGGCACCTCACTGAGTCACAGATCAGGGCAACAGAAAAGCAGAACACAGCAAATACTTCTCCTATTTCATCTTTCTACCAAGAATCACCTCCTTAAATCCCTGAGAAGACGCAGGGCACTGTCACTACAGAAAACCTGGGTGCCCGTGAGTACACAATTCTATTAAAAGATGGCAGTCTCCCCACTGCAGTTTCAGACAGGCAAGATTAGAATTTTGTATAGTAATTGCCTAATTCTGACAAATAGGCAAGTAAATACAATACTTGCTTTTAAAAACTGTGATATAAGGCACTCTCGGGCCTTTGGCATATATGCAGAAAGGATCTTATTTCTCCCCCTTACATTTGTTCACAGGATAAGACAAGAAACACTGAGAGCCCACATGACATAACATTTGTCCGTCCAGACAGCTGAGTATTTCATGGATAGACAACGGCATCTACTTGGAGGAGTTCTTTAATATGTATTTAGAAAGCAGATGTTTAAAACACAATTCACCCCGTCAGACAAAGAACCATTATCCAGTTATTCCGTTTGTATTGAGAATGTAATCATGTCAGAGGAATACCCATAGATAACATTAGAGGAAAAAAAGGTCAGTATAGGCCAATAACAAATTCCATTCGTTGCAGCTTGAAATCTGGGGAAGAAGTACACAGAGGAAAGGTACGAGGAGTTACAGATTCAATTAATTCCTTGACAAGTTTTCCATTTTTATGAATGCCCACACTTGAAAAAGTTTTCATTGTCTTTTATTGACTATAGCAAATATACACATACACCACCACCAAAACTGTGAAGATTAAGTTTTCAGATATCCACAAATTGGAAGAAGTTGAATTTGAGACAATTAAGAGCCTAAATCATAATAAAGAGAGTTGACAAATGGAGTTCAGTATTGAACTTTTAAAAGTCCCTTATAAATAAAACCATAAGACAGCAAAGTAAATAGTCTATTGATGACATTCTGTACAACTCGAGTTAGTAATAATGGGTTTCTACTTAATAAAATGGATATTATTTGGAAAAAGATATTAGTTATCAAGTCCTACTGGTCATACACCTGTAATATACCTGACTGATCTCTTTCCATGGTTCCCCGAACCTTAGACTAACCTTGACTGGAATCTTTTACTCACCCTGTCCAAAAAACCAAGAGAAGGAGCAGAACTAATGATGGGAAGATTTATTTAATTTGGAGTGTAGTGAAATTAGATGTGCCCAAGAATTTCCAAATAGGCAGTCAGAAACAGAGGACTAAAAATAAAGAAAGAGAATAGGGGTGGAGACAGACATTACAGAGTCATCTAAGTGAAAATGATGGCTAGAATAATGAATAAGAAAGGAAGGAAGTCAGTCTGATGCTTGGAATAATTCAAGGGTAGTAGAGAGAAAGAAAAGGAACAAGACAGATATGGAAGAAATGATTTTTCCTGAGTCTTTCTTAACTCTTTCTGAAGGTTCACAAAGGCCAAGAGAATGGAAAATTCTCAGAATTATCATGATTGAATTTGACAGAAAGGCACAAGAAAATGAGGACCAAGGTCATTGATTTGATGTTTAAGAGCTGACAGACCTTTGGCTTCTGGGTTCACTACTCCACTAACATGCTTCTCTCCAGGTCCAGAGGGTTTAAAGGGTGAGTGAGCCATGAGGGAAACAAAGAACAAGAGTAGAGCCTTCCCTTCCCTTCACTGTCAAATTTATTTCCCATCTTCTCTTACAAGATGAGAGGGTAATGAAATCAAATGAACTTTTTGCAGAATGAAAGAGGCTTACTCATGTCCACTTAACAGTTGAACTATTTTTCAATATGCCAAATAAATAAATTGGCCATTACACTGCCTTCAGCTCCACTTATTGTTTTTGGATATTTTAAAGACACTTTTTATTAATGAATATGAACATAACAATCTGAACAATAATGAAAACTGAAGATCCTATAATTCTTAAGGCCAGAGTCGGTAAGCCAGTTAGTGGTCATCTAGCCTGGTTGTCTACAGAGACCATATTTTCTCCTATGGTGTTTCCAGAAGTAGTAGTACGGAAGTCTCTATATAGTTAAATTTAAACATTTCTAATCTCCAGTTTATTGTTCTGTGTGTCTTTCAGGGGAGAAAATTAAGAACAAAGGGAGGCTATTAAAGAGGGTCTAAATAATTAATTCCTCTCCCATATGATAATGATTTTCAAATATTGGAGGGCCATCATATTTCTAAGTCTTCTTCAGTGAATTCATTTGATAAACATTTATTGAATGTACTGTGCAAAGATGATAAAAACTGTTCTACACTCCAAAAAATAGTTAACTTGCAAAAAGAACCTAATTTTTGATATCCTCTCACCTCCTTAACTTACTCTATGCATCATCTAATGGCTCTTCCCCCCCCCCCAAAAGTATGCCTATGTGTTGGCCTTCATCAATAGAGTAGAAGAAACATTCATTTTTGCCTTTTCATACTGAATCCTGTATTCAACGTCACATGGTTTGTAAGTGGTTTGTAAAGTCAGACGTTTATGGTAATTACCAAAAACATCCCCGGGGTTCTATCAGAAGCCATTATTATGCTGTCTTGGTGATCACAACTTTGTAATATAGCTTGAAGTGAGGAAACGTGATGCCCCCAGCTTTTTCTTTTTCAACATTCCCTTGGCGATTTGGGGTCTTTTATGGTTCCAAACAAATTTTAGGATTGTTTGTTCCAGCTCCTTGAAAAATGCTAATGGTATTTTAATAGGGATGGCACTGAAAGTGTAGATTGCTCTGGGAAGGATAGACATTTTAACAATGTTTGTTCTTCCAATCTATGAGCATGGAATGTTTTTCCACCTTTTTGTGTCTTCCTTAATTTCTTTCCTAAGTAAGAGTTCTATAGTTTCTAGAGTATAGATCCTTTACCTCTTTGGTTAGGTTTATTCCTAGTTATCTTATGGTTTTTGGTGCAACTGTAAATGGATTGATTCCTTAATTTCTCTTTCTACAGTTACATTGTTAGTATATAGAAAAGCAATTGATTTCTGTGCATTGATTTTGTATCCTGCCACATTGTTGAATTCCTGTATGAGTTCTAGTAATTTTGGGGTGGAATCTTTTGGGTTTTCCACATAAAGTATCATGTCATCTGCGAAGAGAGAGAGATTGACTTCTTTGCCAATTTGGATGCCTTTTATTTCTTTTGGTTGTCTGATTGCTGATGCTAGGACTTCTAAGACTATGTTGAGTGGTGAGAGTGGGCATCCCAGTCATGTTCCTGACCTTAAGGGAAAAGTTCTCAGCTTTTCCCCATTGATAATGACAGCATGGTATTGGCACAAAAACAGACACATAGACCAATGGAAGAGAATAGAGACCCCAGAAATGAACCCTCAATTCTATGGTCAACTAATCTTTGACAAAGAAGCAAAGAATATCCAATGGAATAAAGAGTGTCTTTTCAATAAGTGGTGCTCGGAAAATTGCACAGCTACATACAGAAGAATGAAACTGGACCATTCTCTTACACCATACACAATAATAAACTCAAAATGGATGACAGACCTCAATGTGAGACAGGAATTCATCAAAATCCTAGAGGAAAACACAGGCAGCAACCTCTTTGACATCAGACACAGCAACTTCTTTCAAGATACATCTCCAAAGGCAAGGGAAACAAAAGCAAAAATGAACTATTGGGACTTCATCAAGATAAAAAGCTTCTGAACAGCAAAGGAAACAATCAACAAAACTAACAGGCTACCTATGGAATGGGAGAAGTTATTTGCAAATGACAGACATTACAGAAAAAGGGCTGGTATCCAAGATCTATGATGAACTTCTCAAACTCCACACCCCAAAACCAAATAATCCAATCAAGAAAATGGGCAGAAGACATGAACAGACACTTCTCCAAAGAAGACATACAAATGGCTAACAGACACATGGAAAAATACTCAACATTACTAGCCATCAGGGAAATACAAATCAAAACCACAATTAGATACCACCATACACCAGTCAGAATGGCAAAAATTAACAAAACAGGAAACAAGTGCTGGCAAGGATGTAGAGAAAGTGGAACCCTCTTACACTGTTGGTGGGAATGCAAGCTGGTACAGCCACTCTGGAAAACAGTATGCAGGTTCCTCAAGATGTTAAAAACAGAGCTACCCTATGACCCAGCAATTGCACTACTGGGTATTTACCCCAAAGATACAGATGCAGTGAAAAGAAGGGGCACTTGCACCCCAATGTTCATAGCAGCAATGTCCACAATAGCCAAACTGTGGAAGGAGCTGAGATGCCCTTCAACAGAAGAATGGATAAAGGAGATTTGGTACATATATACAATGGAATATTATTCAGCCATCAGAAAGGATGAATACCCACCATTTTCATTGACATGGATGAACTGGAGGGTATTATGCTAAGTGTAATAAGTCAAGCAGAGAAAGACAATTATCATATGGTTTCACTCATATGTGGAACATAAAGAATAGTGCAGAGGACCACAGGAGAAGGGAGGGAAAACTGAAGGGGGAGTAATCAGAGAGGGAGACGAACCATGAGAGACTATGGACTCCAGGAAACAAACTGAGGGTTTCAGAGGGGAGGGGTGGGAGGATGGGGTTACAGGGTGATGGGTATTAAATAGGGCACATGTTGTGATGAGCACTGGGTGTTATACGCAACTAATGAATCATTGAGCCTTACATCGGAAACCGGGGATGTACTGTATGGTGACTAACATAATATAATAAAAAATCATTTAAAAAAAAAACTAATGATGTAATATACAGTGGTTAACTGAACATAATAAATAATTTAATTTAATTTAATTTAATTTAATTTAAAACTTTAAAAAAGGAAGGCATTACCATGTTAAATGGAGAACCTGGTCATGTGGATAATATCCATGACTCTTCAGAAACAACTGCTTGGCAAGTTGTATTGAGAAGAAATCCAATCTGGAGAGTTAAAAGAAGTGTTATATACAACTAATGAATCATTGAACACTACATCAAAAACTAATGATGTACTATATGTTGGCTACCTGAATTTAAATTTAAAATTTTTTAAAAAGAAGACATTAGTTGAAAAAAAAATAAAAGAAGTAGCACATTCTCATGCTGTCAGCCTCTTTAACAAATCTTTCCTCCTCTCACCAGGAAAAAAAGAAAAAAAGGAAGATATTCCATGGATTATTAGGTCAATGCCTGAACCTAACTTCCTGATTGCAGGGTAAAGAATTCATGTTTTCAAAACATAAAGTCCTTTTTTTTTTTCCAGAAGTCTGAAATAGAATGTAAACTTTCCAAACTTTCCAAATTTATCCGATTCTTGGTAGGTACAGTTCACAAACTACTAAAGGCATAAGCAAAAAGTTTTGCAAGAGTATTTTTGGCTTAGAGTAAGACTCTAAACATCTTAAAGCAAGATTCTCCATACTATTTTTTCTCTGTATGTTTAGTACCACATTTGTGGTATTATTAAATTTAGATAGATCACCTTAGCTATATAGTTGCAAATTACTAAAGAAAGCCAAGCTTACAGGAGGTAAGGTATATGTTGTTCTTTGGGTTTTCTTATTTTCTCAACTAACAGGTAAAATTTTGTATAAAGTAGTCAGAATACAGAGAAGTACTTAGGTGGAATTTTATTTAAAAGCTTGCTATTTTAAGTAATTTCATGCCTCCCATAAAATGATATCTATGATAATTTCTTCTCTACATAAAAAATATGTAGGTAGCCCTACCAGGAAATAATGCTACAAAATTCATCTGGTATTCATGCTGTTACAACTAATGACATAAATATAGCCATATATTTGCAAGCTTTTCTGAAGCAAGGTCTGCACCATCTCATCTTTATGAATCCACCCACAGCACCAAATGTGTACATAATTAGAGGAAAGGGATATGCTTCTTGTGCTGGTCATCTGCTGCTTACTCTCAGATTCATTTCCAACCTTCCCTACTTCTGCTTGTATCTACATGTCTACATTTCTCAGGCTCTCTTGACAAGTGGCTTCTGAATAGGTTTGGCAAATGGGAAGCCTTGCTGGAATATGTGGGGGTGGGGGAAGAGAAGAAGCCAAGGTATTTTGCCCTCTCTTTCTCTGATTTGATGGCATCTCTGGCTGTTTCCTCCATAACACCAGCTCCCATGGGATAATCATTCCTATGTATATCAGATCTTATAAGATTACCACTTAGAGGTTCCAGCTCCTACTGGGTAGCCCAGTTTCAGAGCTTTGTCAGCACTCTGTCCCCTGTACACTCCATCCACCAAAATGGTGGTAGCAGTTTCCTGCTTTTCCTAACTTCAGGATTGCCTCACTATCTTATTTGGTTTCTCAGTTCTTCCATGACCTGTGTAACCAATACCTTGCCCTGGATTTCTTCTGTTTGTGACACCCAAAGTGGTTTCTGCTTTTCTGAATGGCTCCTTACTGATACAGCTCTTGGTACCAGGAATGGTCACAGGAAACTGATACTCAACATGCAACTGGGGCTGAGCTGTCATCTATTTGACCAGAATGCAGTGAAGACCTCCTTACACTAGTAATTTGTGGCATGCAGTAGCATCATAATTACTTAAACTATAAGTTGTGATTTCTTGAGACATAGTACAGGGTAAAGATGAGGCTTTGTTCATGTAACTGATGCACTTCACCATCTTAATAATTTTGATTAACAAGAATTGTGTTTAACAAGGAAGAGTGTACATGAAAATAAGCCTAAGACCTTGAACTTTTAACACGAAATCTTAGGCTATGTAGCCACATTCGATAGCCCTATAGCCATAGGACAGACATGGCTGAGAAGCAGGCCCAAGTCTTAATAATACAGACTGTAAAGTTGCAAATTAGTTAAATTAAGAAATTTAACTAAGTAAGGAGTGTCAAGTAAGGAGTGTTTCACTGAGACTTTGGATGGTGACATTTGGGAGGTGGAGGCTGTGAGCTCTGAACTCTGAACTCCCCTGGACCTTCCTAGCTAGCAGAAGCAGTTCTCCTCTTGTCAGTTGATCAACTTAACACCCCACCTGAGGCAACCAATCTCCCTTGCATAAAAACATTTACACTTCACTTGTGGCAGTTGCCTGAGAAGAGAATACTGATTCTCTGCAGAAGCCATTCTAACCACCCATCATTGTCTCTGGTCTCACAACAAGAGTTCTATCCCAACACAGCCCAAATGGAAAAGTGCAGGACCTGCTCCAGTAAGAGAGAGCAAACACCCCAAAGGAGTTGCAGAATTCTGTCAACTTGTATTGAAAAAAATCTGGGGAACATGTATGAGAATACATCTTATTCTATTTGGGCTGATATAACAAAATACCACAGCCTGGTAGCTTATAAACCACAGAAATTTATTTCTCACAGTTCTGGAGACTGGAAGTCCAAGATCAAGGCATCAACACAGTCACCTTCTGGTGAGGGCCTTCTTCCCAGTTTATAGCTGGCACCTTCTTACTGTGCCCCCACATTGAGGAAGGGGCACAGGATCTCTCTAGAGCCTCTTTTATAAGGCACTAGTATCATTCACAAGGGATCCACCCTCATGGCTTAAATAGCTCCCAAAGGCATCATTTCCTAATATCATCATTTTTGGGGGTTAGAATTTAAACATACAAATTTTGGAGTGACATAGTCATTCAGACCACGGCAAAATATATCCTAAGAGTACTCAGAAGAATGAAATAAAGATTAGATCACACTGAATTTATTGACAAAGCTATACTGGCCTGGGATTCAGGATTCAATGTATTGGCTCAAGCACCAGGGGGGTGGCATTAACCACCTCTTAGGTTAGTAAAATTAGGCTAAAAGGTATAAAGTAGAGATGGCAGAACTTGCTTGACACACTGAAAAACAGTGCTATCAGATATAAATATAACGTAAGCCACATACATGCTTTCTAATTTTCTAGTATTCATATTTTAATTGAATATATATATTTAAAATTATTATTTCAAGTGCTCAATAACCACATGAAGCTAGTGCCTACCATACTGGGTACCACAGCATACGCAAAGGAGTCTGGAGAATACCAGAGATGGGAATTTGGAGTGGATTCATAATGTACAAACTGCTTAGCGACACCCAACCATACCCTCACTGTGAAGGGTCCAGAAGACATTTCTCTCACCACAGTATTAAGAAATTTATTGGTGAAAACATATTCATATAAAGGATAGTTGCATCCCATTACATAGTAGCAAAAGACTGTGGTTGTTCATGGATTGGGAGACTTAATGTTTTTAGAATATCCATACCCAAAGTGATCTACAGATTCAATGTAATCTTTACCGCAATCTCAATGACCTTTTTTTTTTTTTAAAGTAGAAAAGCCCATGTTAAAATTTACATGGAATCTCAAGGGATCCTAAATAGCCAAACAATCTTGAAAAAATAAAAAAAGAAAGCTGGAAGACTCACTCTTCCTGATTTCATAACTTACTACAAAGCTGCAGTAATCAAAACACTGTGGTACTGGCATAAAGACAGACATATAGACCAATAGAGCAGAAGAGAGACACAGCCCAGAAATAAGGTCTCATGTAAATAGATGTAAATAGTCAAATGATTCTTGGCAATGGTGCCAAGAATGCAGAAGAATGAAATTAGATCTTTACTTAATACCATATATAAAAATTAACTCAAAATGGACCAAAGACCTAAATATAAGACCAAAAACTATAAAACTTTTAAAAGAAAATATAGGGCAAAAGCTTCAAGACACTAGATTTGACAATGATTTCTTAGATATGACACCGAATGTACAGGCAACAAAAATAGATAAATTGGACTTTATCAAAATGAAAAATTTCTGTGAATCAGAGGACACTATCAATGAAATAAAAACACAATCCCCAGAATGAGAGAAAAATATCTGCAGATCACATGTCTAATAATGAATTCACATCCAGGATATATAAAGAACTCCCAAAACTCAACAATAAAAAAAACAAGCAGCTCAATCCAAAATTCACAAAAGACTCAAATAGACATTTCTGCAAAGAAGATATACAAATGGCCAATAAACTCATGAGAAGATGAAAGAGAACATCACTAATAACTAGGTAAATGCAAATCAAAACTACAATGAGACATTGCCACCTCACACCCATTCGGATGGCCTCTGTCAAACAAAATGAAACAAAACAGAAATAACAAGTGTTGGTGAGGATGTGAAAATGTTGGAGCCCTTGTGTTTGCTGTTAAGAATGTAAAATGGCACTACCACTGTGGAAAATAGTATGGTGGCTCCTCAAAAAATAAAAATAGAATTATTATATTATTCAGCAATTCCATTTCTGGGTCCAGACTCAAAAGAACTGAAAACAGGATCTCAGAGATATTTGTATATTCATGTTCATAGCAGCATTATTCACAATAGTTAAAATGTAGGAGCAACTCAAGTGTCCATCAACAGAAAAATGGATAAGCAAAATGTAGCATATATACAATGGAATATTATTCAGTCTTAAAAATAAATTCTGGGGGCACCTGGGTGGCTCAGTCGTTAAGCGTCTGCCTTCGGCTCAGGGCGTGATCCCGGCGTTCTGGGATCGAGCCCCACATCAGGTTCCTCCGCTGGGAGCCTGCTTCTTCCTCTCCCACTCCCCCTGCTTGTGTTCCCTCTCTCACTGGCTGTCTCTCTCTGTCAAATAAATAAATAAAATCTTAAAAAAAAAAAAGAAATTCTGGTATCCAAGATCTACAAAGAACTTCTCAAACTCAATACACAAGAAACAAATAAATCATAAAATGGGCAGAAGATATGAACAGACACTTTTCCAATGAAGACATACAAATGGCTAACAGACACATGAAAAAATGTTCAAAACCATTAGCCATCAGGGAAATTCAAATCAAAACCACACTAAGATACCACCTTACGCCAGTTAGAATGGCAAAAATTGACAAGGCAAGAAACAACAATTGTTGGAGAAGATGTGGAGAAAGGGGATCCCTCCTACATTGTTGGTGGGAATGCAAGTTGGTACAGCCACTCTGGAAAACAGTGTGGAGGTTCCTTAAAAAGTTAAAAATTGAGCTACCCTATGATCCAGCCATTGCACTACTGGGTATTTCCCCCAAAGATACAGACGTAGTGAAGAGAAGGGCCATATGCACCCCAATGTTCATAGCAGCATTGTCCACAATAGCTAAATCGTGGAAGGAGCCAAGATGCCCTTCAACAGATGACTGGATTAAGAAGATGTGGTCCATATATACAATGGAATATTACTCAGCGATCAAAAAGAACGATTTCTCAACATTTGCTGCAACATGGACAGCACTGGAGGAGATAGTGCTAAGTGAAATAAGTCAAGCAGAGAAAGACAATTACCATATGGTTTCTCTCATCTATGGAACATAAGAACTAGGAAGATTGGTAGGAGAAGAAAGGGAAGAAGGAAGGGGGGTGTAATCAGAAGGGGGATTGGAGGATGAGAGACTATGGACTCTGAGAAACAAACAGGGCTTCAGAGGGGAGGGGGGTGGGGGAATGGGATAGGCTAGTGATGGGTAGTGAGGAGGGCACGTATTGCATGGTGCACTGGGTGTTACACGCAACTAATGAATCATGGAACTTTATATCAAAAACCAGGGATGTACTGTATGGTGACTAACATAATATAATAAAAAATATTATTATAATAAAAAAACGAAATTCTGACACATGCTACAACAGGGATAAATCTTGATGACATTATTCTACATGAAATAAAGCCAGTCACAAAAAGACAAATACTGTATTCCACTCATATGAGGTATTTAAAGTAGTCAAATAAATAGGAACAGAAAATAGAATGGAAGTAGTCAGAGGCTTGGGGAGGGGGTTGGGGGTTTGAATAATGAGTTGTTATTCAATGGGTATAGAGTTTCATTTTGCAAGATGAAAATATTCTAGAGATCTGTTACATAACAATGTGAACACTACTGAACACTTAAAAAATGGTTAAGATGGCAAATGTTATTTTTTTACCACAAAAAAAAAGATAATGCAAATAAAGTGTAAGAAAAAAGATTGGTTAAAGTGTGAGAACAGATGCTGAGTGGTAAAAACAAAAGTGTGTGCTAATGATTTGCTTGCTTCCACATGCATTCCTCAATCTTTCCTCTATTCTGAATATGCCATGGGAATGTTTTTCAAGCTTCTTTGCCAATCACCTCTGGAAAGGTTCAGCCAATAAGAGGCATGGTAGAAAACTGTAAGGGAGAGAGAGAAATCCAGCATCTTTCTCTTTCTCTTACTGCTACAGGTAGCATTTCCAGCAGACTCTAGTCTCCTCTATGATCCCAGCCCCTAAAAGACAGCTCCTCCCTTTGTAACACCACCTCCCACAGGCAGTATCTGCCATGGTTCTAGCTCCTGATAGGTAAATCCACTTTCTTAGAGCTGGTAACCCTATCTTCTCCTGATTTCCAGTGGCTTAAAGGCTATAGTGGCTATTGGATGTTGCTAATCTCTGGTTTGCCTTACAATCCACTATTTGACTTCATTTTTTCCTCCCCCATTTAACTCATGCCCTATATTCTACTCATCTTGATTGAAATAGAGTATCTTCTGTTTTTTCAACTGAATCCTAACTAATGCAATCTCTTATTATAGACACTTCTGAACCAAATCTATATGAAGAGACCATAAATCCCAATAAATGGCACCATTTGACCCACAGACCTTTTTTTCCCTTAAGATTTATTCATCTTAGAAAAAGAGAGAGGGTGCACACAAGCTGGGCAGGAATAGAGGAAAAGAATTTTAAGTAGATTCCTCGCTGACCACAGAGACAGAGCCCATACTCAGGGCTCAATCCCAAGACCCTGAGATTATGACCTGAGCAAAAACCAAGAGTTGGGCACTCAACTGACTGAGCCACCCAGGTGCCCCAGATCTACAGACCTTATAAATAAGGTTTACATTATTTATTTCTATGTTTTGCAGGCTCTAAGTGTTTGATATACATTTACGAAATATACACACATATAAACACACACATACTAGGAACTTCTCATATATGTCAAGTACTAATAGTCCTCTTTAGTAAGATTCTTATAACCTGAGAGCACTAGTGTAATTACCCACCCTGTGGATATTCCAGGGAAGAGATTTTGAGATGGCGATTGGCATTCGGGAAGTTTTTTGGAGAGTGCCAAGATCAAACCTGGGAAGTGAAGGAAGCAATGCAGTCATAACAAAGACCTCAGCCATTGCCATGAGGGCTCTGGAGCTGGCCATGTCCATTCAGAATTGTCACAGGTCTATGTGAGAACACTAAACTTATTAACCTCACATTCACCAGCCATTGGCCACAGATAAGTATCCCTTCCCAGAATGGGGCATGATGTTGAGAAAGGCAGCTGTCCTTCCTCAGTCTAGGGTACTTATCAGGAACATTCTTAGTGGACAGCCCACTCCCAGATGAAAGAATAAGTTTTCCAGTCCTAAAGAGTAACCAGAGTAGTATACCAATGCCACCACCTTAAGCCAGTCACTTGTTTTGTATAATACATTTTGAAAGTGTTTCCATCCTCTGCCCCCCAAAACTTAAAAGGGAAAGATTAGTAAGATGATCTACACTTGTGTTGCAGCTGTTCTGGAGCTACAGCTGATACTCATCAACTCCCTCCTCCACTATCTATCCACCCTAAGCTTCCTGTAATTCTCAACTAGCATCTCTACTGCTCTTGGTGGCTAATCTAGTGGGGTAACCTAGAATCTGGTTACCATGCCCTTTTCACGATTCTTGCACTTGTCAATTACACAGCAAAATGGATCAAGGTAATGCCAGGAGTTACCCAAGTGTACCCCTGGGTGCCAAATATATTCCTCCCTGCTTCCATTGTGTAGCAGCAGCTGGACCTCTAATGCCATAGGTCTGCATGGCCCAATAGGAAGGGCCACTTGCACTCTAGCCTAGACCTGCTGCAGAGGCCTTTCCTGTTTCCTACACCAACTCATGACCAAGAGCACACAGCTGTTGAGTTACTAACCTCTCTGAGCCTGTTTTCTCACCTGAAAAACAAAGAGAATTACAGTACATATTTTATCAGGTTGTTGTGAGATTAAATGATTTCATGTATATAAAGCATATAAATAGTGCCTGGCACAAAATAAATCCTGTTAAGAGTACATTCTAGTTTTTATATTAATTTACATACTTGCCATGATCCACAATAAAGGGATACAAGTACCTATAATATGCTTAGAAAACACAGGACTACTCTTAAGTTTAATAAGATCTTAATATTTAATAAGAACTTTATCATTTGCTGTTGTAATTTTAAGTACATTTCCTTGACTTGTTTTAACAGAAGTTCAAGATCCCCCCGCCACGTCATATTTGAGGATAAAAGCTGAGCCTAAACAGATAAGAGAGTTAACATCCAGGCAAATGACCTCGGACCAAGAGGGTCTAGCAGTCATTGGACAAATCTCCTCTTCCACTCTTCAGGTGGACATTCACAGGTACATTTTACTTGGCTCCTTGGGAGGCTCCTGGTAACATCAAGCCTTAGCTGCTCACAGAACTAATCAGCTTAAGAACACTCTAGTGTTCAAGAATGCTCTAGTCCCCACTCTTGTTTCTTAAGATCACATCTCAACATCAACTACCCGGCAAGGAAGATCTCCCAGACTCTCCTTTCTTAGACCAAGACAGTCATTAACAGAAATAGCCTAACAAAGCAAATGCTTCTGGATCTGGATCAGTCTCTAGTCACTCCATTGTTGGTTGATGACCCCAGTGTGCTTTCACTGGTGGTGGATTTGAAGTACAGGTGGAAGAGAAGTACTAGCTTACATGGGAAGCAGTAGCACTTAAATAATATGGCCCAATTTTATGTGTAAGGACTGTAAGGTTGCCAGATTCTCAAAATTGACTTTGGGCATCTTGAAAAAAGAAATAACAGGCTCAGATTCGCCAGTTGTAACTCAAGACATACTGTGAAAGTCAGATACATCCATGGCAGCGCTTTAATGATTATTTCAGCAGCCACAGGGCAAACAGTGCTAAAGATCAGACACAGGATTTGTGTAACAGTAGCAGAGCCACAACGAATAGAAGCATAATCTTCAAGGCTGTGCAAAGTGAAACTCTAAACCCTGGGATGGGAACATTTGGTAGAAAAAGAGAAGGGGCATCTGGGTGGCTCAGTCCGTTAACTGTCCAACTCTTGATTTTGGCCCAGGCCATGATCTCAGGGTCGTGAGATGGAGCCCTGCATCGGGCTCTGTGCTCAGTGGGAGTCTGCTTGAGATTCTCTCTCTCCCTCTCCCTCTTCCCCAGCCCTCACACTTGCACTCTCTCAAATAAATATTAAAAAAAAAAAAAAAGAAAAGGAAAAGAAAAGCCAGAGAAGCTCAAATCCCCAGATGTCCTTGAAACTTCAGGACCCTCTCCCTTCCTAGAAGAAATCTCCATTTGCCTGGATAACTTGCAAAGTTCTTACTTGCAGAAGATGCCTCAAAAGACTGTCCTCCTTAAGACTCACCCATGCCTCCCTTCTTTGAGCCTGAGATCAATAACTATGGTGACATTCCAGTTCCAACTGAACAGAGGTATATAGCACTTAAACCAGAAGAAAATAACTTTCACACCCAAAGAATTTTAAGACCTGGACTATGTCCAGGGACTGAAGAAACATATGGTAGTGAATCTTCAAAGTGTTGAATCTGAGAGACCTAAGAATGCATAAGGAATAATTTATTGACATGGTAGCATTCTATTGTGATTCAAGATTTAGTCTTAGCAAAAAGTCAGTCCTAATATGCTGCTGGCATGATTCCTTGAAATTTGGTATGGCAGGCTGTGTTCCTTGGGAAGCAGACTCTGAAATAGAGACGAATGTGCAATTAGTGGGAAACTCTGAAGATGGGATGGCATTTCAGAGGTGCTGAGGTGGACTTAGACTGAACCTTAATACCCACATATCTCCCAGACATTGGATGGCCCCAGGAAAGGGTCATCTGGGGCTCACAATGCTGGTGTACAAAGATTCATCATATTGGCATGAGAAAGTAGGGTTGCTGCTACACAATGAGAGGAAGGAATAAGCATATCTGGAACCCAAGGGATTCATGGGGCAGCTTCAGCTGTTGGTTCTTTCATGTCCAGGGATGGCTGGACAAACTCAAGCAACCATGCCCAACAAGCACAAAACATTTTGCTGGGATGAAGGTCTTGGTTGCCAAACTTAGGAAAGCAATCTAGATCCACTGGCATGGTGGTGCAAAGCTGAAATGAAATCTGGAACGCATGACAGAAGAGAAAAGGTGACAAACATTAATCATAGCCTCAAAATCAGTTGCAGCAATGGACTGTACCTTGTTCTCCTACTCCTCCGTATTTCATTGAAATTACAGCACGTCATTATGTCAGACTCCTCAGCTGCCTCACATCCTCTCAGCTCACTTCCTTACTGCCATCACAGCTTGGCAACCAGTTGCACACAAGTCTAACTTAATAGCACTTTTGCCTTCTGTACCATCACCCACTGCATTTCCTCACTATTATATGGGATTCCTGCAGGAACCTACTTAGTGAATTTAACAGATGCACAAACAGGAAAAAGAATTAATACCCATCTCTCACGGGAACCCATAAATTCTCTCCTTTCCCATCCCTCATGAAGACAATTTTGAGCTACATTCTACTCAGCTCCTCAAAGGGTCAGTGGCAAGTTTATGTCCCAGTTGCCCACAGAGGTGATCGGCTCAATAGTGCACCTTGACTTGGCTTTCCCTCTTTCTCTTGTTATTCCTATACCCCTACTCTTTCTTGGGATCACTTCTCCAAATAAGTTACCTGCACACAAGCTTGTCTTGGTGTCTGCTTTTTCTATCATTTCATTAGATTCAGTTTCTTACATCCATTTTACCAGTAAGGGTACATTTTTATCAAATGCAAGGACACTTGGTTAGTGTCTTAACTTCTCTGTTTAAGGAGTATCTTCTTAAAAAGCCAGTTACCCTAAAACCTGGTCCCTTTGAGATACACTTCAAGTGATTCCACTTTTGGACTACTTCCTAAAGGGTGGCCAACGTCAAGACATCTATATATAGAGAGAGGATCCTTGGGGTCAGTGACAGCTTATACCGGATCTTTGAAAAACAGCCACTCAGTAGGCACTGAGCTAGAGATTCCTCGATGTTCACAACCTGTTCCCACAAAAACTTCCATTACCTTCCCTAAGCACTTATTAAACTGGATGGCTGGTTTTTTGTTTCATGCTTTTCAATAATCTGGTCTCAATCACACCGTATCTTAAAATCATTTTTCAACTGAATATCCCTAAACAGAGTTTCAAAATTACTATTTCAGTGTGCCTTTCCCTCCCCCCTTCCAAGATTCTAAATATTTAAGATACCTTTACTATGACTAAAACACTTCAATATTTTGTGTGTTGTAAATAGAAAAGAGTGTTTGGAAAGTGAATTCTTGGGAGGATGGGGAACCTGTCCAATTTTATATTCCCAAAGCACCTTGTTCATAGTAGATACTCGAGATGTTTGTTGAATGCATTTACTCTAGGTCTTGGGAGGTCCCCTTATTAAGACTGGTTAATGTTGGTAACTCAGCACTTGTGTATCAGGATGGGCTAGATCATGCTGCAATAACAAAACTTTATGAAGACACTGAGATTTGGCTATTGTTTCTCACTCACACTTCATATTCTGTGTAGGTCAGCAGGGGAGCTCTGTTCATCAAAGTCAAAGATCTAGAATGGGAAGCTGAATCTCAATATATACTTCCATTATCACCAAGGCAAGGAAAGGGAATATGGCAAATTGCACACTGGGTCTTAGAGCCTCACTCAGAAGTGACACATGTCCCACTGCTCAGATTTCTTCAGCCAAAGCAAGCCATAACTATGGCTAACTTCCAAATCTATTCTAAACAAAGTACTATTTAAGCAGTAATACAGTTTATACCAGGAAAAAAAAAAGTAGCATGACTTTATAATTTTTTGCTTGAATTACCTTGGCTTCTTACTTCACTTTCCAAGAGATGTACTGACCTAAAAGCAGACACATACTGCACAGATAAAGAGTAAAAAACCAAGACAAAGGTATGCAGTTGCAAAATGGCCATTTATTGCCTACAGGGGAAGGAGAGGGAGGGAGAGAAGAGGAAGTACACAGGTGCAAGGAAACAAGCATATATTTAGCCCTATACATCATGTGTGAGCAGTACCCAATCTCCAAAATGGAAAAAAGTATTTTGTCATCTGACATAGTAGTTAAGGTTCTTAAGCACCTCCCTTCTGAGCTGCCACAAGATTTAAAAGGCAGGACTGCTTTGTTTAGTCAATGTTCACATTAATGAAAAAATACTACCACCCAACTGTGTCCTTTTGCACGCACATTTTGTACAGTGTCTATTGTGAAAAACATCTCAGCTGAGCAGTTTGGTCAAGTTTCAGACCTCATCAACTGTTTAACTGTAATAAATAGAAAAATAAAGCAGCTGGTGATTTTGTCAGAGAATGTGTTCAATAAGAGTAGAACCACTTTCTCCAAGGATGACAGAGTGTTAAATGATTAGAACACCACAGAACCAGTCTATTAAACATTGAACACTAGTAAGCTACAATTACATGGCACTTCATTAAGTCTTCTAATTAAAAAGAGAATGATAAAGAAGAAAAAAGAAAAAGAAAATCTTAAGATTTTAAACTGATTAATGGAACACAGTAACAAATTGATTTAGTGCTTAGCTTTTTCTTAGGACAAAAACAAAGTAAATATGCAACCTAAAACATGAGAATTTGTTCTGGAATAGTATCAATAGAAACTCCCAAGTATTCAGGGGAAAAATTACCAAAATATCTTGCTCAGTTTTAAACTGAAGTGCTTTGTTTTCCAACCATTAAATTAGTTACCAAAACACTTATATGGGCCACAGAATGACTCAAATTTATGCAAAACAATGAAATAATTTAATGCCAAATAATGAAAATAAATGAACCCTTCCCTATTCAAATGGTAAATTGAGTTGAAGAGATCATCTCATAGACACTTAGTTGGCACTTGTTTTATGGTTGAAAGAAATCACAATAGAAGATATAAATTAGCCCATAGTGAATATGACCAACACCCTGGCCTTGCCGAAAGAGAAGGTACAAATATACTCTTTCTCTTAAAAAAAAAACAAAAACAAAAAACAAAACTCCCTCCATACCACCCCATCCAGAGGTAAAAAAGCCAAAGTTTGAAATGTTCATCCTCCTCAAAATATTCCAAGTACTCCAATGAACTCTATTCCTCAACTTCTCCTAGATGAAAGAAATGCTTGCATTTGGACAACTGTACGAATGCCCATAGTGCACTTCTCAGTGCTGCTGGTGTTTAAGAAATTTGCCACTCACAACACTGAACAATTCCAGATCCAGTGTGCAGTAATACAGCCATCCAAACTCCTTCCCCCCCACCAAAAAAAAGTTGGCAGAGCACCGCTCAGGAATTTCGCAGGTAAGGGAATATATTTTTAGCAAGTTAAACACAGAGAAAGAACAGTACAGCTTCTGAATACATACACACCCAGACTACTGCATCACTTATTGTATCAAGACTGAAACAAGTAGCAGGAAACTAAGCCTGTTAAGAAGCAAAGCCATTGTTTGACACATCAACACTGAGCCAATTGTGTGAGTTGAGATAACTAATTAAACAAATGTGGTACATATAACCATTGATACCTTCAAAGAAAATACAGTTGTATGTCAAGTAACTAGAAATTAACACAAACTGAAACGAGCAAGAAAGGACCACTTCTGAGAGGGTTACCATGATTCTTATGCTTTTAGAGTTAAAAGTGACAGATATACAAGTAGGAAAATTAAATCTGGGGAGATTGCTGTAACAAAAAGAACTACTAATAGATGCCAAACTACACCTTCTCAAAGTTTCTGAAAGCTGCATGTACCAAGCTACTATGCCAAAAGAGTCATATCACTTGGGATTTACATACCCTTTTCAAAATGTGATTGTTTCTGATAACACAATTTCTAATTTTGGGACAATGCTACTGATATACTAAGTGCCATAAAAAATGGACATTTATAGGCAGAAATGTCCTTATTTCATATGCTTTGAAAGTAAAATCTATTTTACTTAAAAACATTCCATTACTTCAATGTCATAATGTATGTTGAATAAAACCTCAACATGCTTGTTTTCCTTTGGTTCCAAGGATAACCCAAACAAACTTAAGCCAAAAGAAATTACTAAGTAGGTTAACAAAGCTTGTTTTTCCTAGTATCTCCCTACTTCTTGCTGTAGGACTTGAGTAATTCAAGAGAGAAACTTACATAAAGAAGGTATTTGGTTAAAATAAGAAAACATGCATGCTCTCCCTTACCTTCCTGAAAAGAACTACTTTTTTTTTTCTTTTCATGGATCTTATTCAGAACAACCTGAAGTATAGCTATAAGAGCTTTCTTTCTTCTTACCCTTAAGCTTTAAGATGATGCTTATACAACAGATTTCCAAATCATTCTGTAAAATGAAAGATGCTCTTGGCATCCTGTTCTTAAACAGATTACAACTTTGGTAAATAAGCCAGGTTAAAGTTTTACTAATTTATTTAAGTTTCAATTTGAATTTGGTGATCATGACGCCATTCAAAGCAACCATACGTATAAAAGTTCTCATCTGTGTACAAATTGAAAACTTCAGTTGAAATTCCTGGCTTAGAAAAATATTTTACTTTTCCTAGCTAATTTGTCTACTTATAATTCTCAGAGTTCTATAAACATGATATAATTCAGAAGGAAAAGGTTAAAACAAATCTACACATTAGAAAGTTGATTTTTTTTTTTAAGGGAGGGCAGGTCAGAGAGAGAGTACCTTATAAATAAATGTGAGAATTCACATTTCTGTCAAAATATAAGTATATATGAGTGTTACTTTGAAAACGTGCCATAAAGTCATTGCTTGCTATATAACCATTATTCTATGGCCTGCCAAATGTATCAGAAACTGATTATGTTTTCTGTGACCAAAGCTACTGATCAGTCAGTGCATTTTACAAAGCTATTAAAATCTCTTCAGAATATAAGACTTAAAAACAAATAAGTACTGTAAGTACTGGGACACAGTCAATTTGCTAGAAAACCTAGCCCTGTATTAGGAATGAAAACCATATGCCTCTCGTTCCATCAAAGAACATATTTAACCTATTTTGTCTTGTGCTTTCTCTACTTCCTGCTATTTGATTTGAAAGTATAGATGGCATTTGTGATTTTTAGAAACTCTTGGAAATGCCAATACAAACTTAATTTTTACCCACTTAACAGATACTAAGGAGATACAATTTTAAAATGGAACACAGTTATGTTTGCTCGTGTTCCAGTTTTAATGTGCCACATCCTCAATTCTAATACAACCCACCACAGAGTCAAGTGATATGAGCCTTAGGTATCTTTCAACTTTCTCCCTTCTCTGTGATTCAATACATAACCGTAACACACCAAATAATAGGGACAAATAAGAAACGAAGCTTTATATTTCTGCAAACTACAACACTAAAACACAGTGGCTTCTTTGATACATTCACACAGGATGCTTATTAGTAAAATTAAGTATCTGCCTATGAATATCAGAAAAGTAATTTGAAAAGAAAGCTTGGAACAAGGCAAATGGGGGGGGAGGGGAAGCTGGTCTCAGAACCCATTGTGCCATTACCTGACTTTAACATGTGATATTCAAACGAACGTTCACACGCCTTACATCAAAGAAATGAAACAAAAATATTCAGCTACGTTGTACAAAATTTTTTTTACATAAAACATCATAAATCTTGAACAGATTTACTATATCTGAATTCTAAAAAGTTGCCTATAGAATGGTGCTGGGATTCTGTTCTCTGCTTGCTTTTAGGCAGTGCTGTTGCTTAAAAGTTGACACCAGGCACAATATTTTAAAACAAAGTCAACAAGCAAGGAGCAGTAAGTGGATTTGAGCCTTTCCCAGATGTCAGTCCTGAGGATGCTGCAATATTCCCCATCAAAATGTGTAAAGCTATGAGGCGGATACTGATGCCTGAGAGAGTGGGTGACTTGACATGCACTTGTATGACTGTTGTAATAGCAAACAGTGCAGTTTTCCCTTCCTCAAACAACACTGTTTTAATAAATTTAAAGAACACTCCAGTTCTTAGACAAATATCAGAAATCTTATTTAACAGTTAAAAAAAAAAAACACATTATCACAACCTAAAAATGCCCAAATTTTCTCTTAACTTCAGATAAAATATGCAGCAGCCCCATGGCATAAAGCTTATTAAACTTATTCTGAGAACTAGAAAGTATATAAGCATAAATATTTACTTTCATTGAATATATACCATATGTCATTCACCTCTTCCTTTTGGCTTCTCACTGCCAAAGTTCCAAATGGCATGCGTTTTAACAAGACAATACTGAGGAGAGCAGCATTTCTGATCATCTGAATTGGCAGCTCAAAACAGATACCACTCCTTTTACAAAGGGAACAAAGAGTGAAAGGTGTGTGAAATTTGGGCAGTGGGCTAAAGGGAAACCGTGCACATGAAATTTGGGTTACCATGCCCCAAGTGTGTGTGCCACCCAAAACATAACACAATTACCTACTTCAACAGAGCTACTACCAACATTTACTAAAACCACATTAAAAATACACAGGATAATGAATGGTTTGAAAGAGTGCATTTGGAAGCAGAGAGAACCCAATTACACACCTTCCTGCAACAGAGTGCCTCAATCATACACAAAATAAACTTAAGCTGTTTACAATGTTTCCCAATTTTTTTTTATTTTTTCCCTCTACATTTAACTATTAAAAAAGTTTTTTATTAATAAATGGGCTCCTCTGTGGTTCATATACAATCATAAGTGAACTTTAAATTCCATTTTATACAAACATCTCAAAAAATATTGGGAGTGAAGTATGGTAGGAAATATTGCTCACATTGCTAATTAACATGCGTATATGAAAGGAGGAAAATGTTTTGTTAGTGCATATACCTCCAGAGCAGAAAACCCACCCAAAACAAAAGATTTAAAATAAAACATACAGTAGCTGATTACAAAAAAAAGGTAATGTCCACAAAATTAAGTTTTTCATGCTATTCTACTTTCCAGTACTATGGTTCAGGTAATCAATTTGCATGGCTAGATGTTGAATGTTTGAGGTATATAAGAAGGGATACCTGCACATTGAGGAAAATCTGTCACCTTAAGGGTTGTTTCTTTGTTTGTTTACTCTGGTACTTTACCATTTTTAAAAGAATATTTTATTTACATCAAACTTCACTCAACTACAATGACATTCCAATTATAATAGATGACAAACAACGCCTCTATCGCTAGGCACTTTTAAAAGGGAGTTTAGGCTTTACAGAACCCTTCTGATGCAATCCCATATATGACATTACATCATCCCACCACCCTCGTCCCATTAAAATTATCCTTCTGGGGAAATATTATCTTATATAGCCTGATTAATTTACTATGGAAGAAATTAATATAAAATAACCAAAGGAAATGCATCATTTAAGACTAATAAAACAGCCTAAGATGTTAGGTTTGAAAGAGGAGGCAAATTGTATATATTTAAAACTAATTAAATAATTTAAATTTGACCTGTACTTTATATATTAGTGAGACACAAATATAGGCTATTTTCTTTTAAAATTTCATTCACATAATGGAAAATTTCTTGTTTATTAAAAATATCACATTTTGAGACTAGAAACAGTAAAGTGCATGAAAAGTTTAAAATATAAATTTCAGAAAACTCTTATAGCAGCAAAAAAGCAGAATAAAGAAAAACTTAAAAACACAGACACAACCTTTTCCTGTTAACTGTGCCATAATTAACATCAAGTAGCCAACCAATTTTTTCCCCCAGAAAACGGTATTATATTCACTGCCTCTTGCATCACAGATTTTCAACTGGCCCCTCCTGGGCAAAAAAAGGATTCCAACATTTCTAAAGAGCATCAACAGTTGGGAATAAACCAGTAGCTTCTTAATTCAACCCTGACAGACAACAGAAACAAAGATTAAAAGCATATAATGGCCATTTGGCAACTAGAGTCAGGAAAAATGATCCGAGGTTTTCAGCTACTCCCTGTTCTCTCTCCTCGCCCCCAAATCCTTTCCATTGTTACCTCAAAAAGCCAAAACCAACAGCCACTTGTCCTACTTCGGGAAACACATGAGATATTTGTATCGCTTTTCCCTTTTAAAACTTTAATCAGGGCCTTTTCATTCAGTAGTTGTTTTTGCTTTTTTTTTTTTTTAAACATCTGACTATAACAGCAAAAATTATTATACAGATCATATAATATCTGTTTCTCTAGCACAACCAGGCAGAAAAAGGTGGATGAGAATAATGAAAAATACTGGACACTAATTTTGTGGGCATCCTAAATATAACAAATTCTATTTTCAACATGTGTGGCAGTAGAAATTACCCACTGTTTCCCAATAAATAAACTGGAGAGAAAGGCTTAAAATTAATACTTCTAATGAGGTTATAAACTAATAGAGGAACTAAATACAGAGTGATTCCTCAAAAAAACAAAACAAAGAAATTACCAGCGCTTGCCCAACAAACTGTCATGTGCTGTTGAATGCTTGATTTTGAAAGCATATTGTGCAACCATCTTTAATTTCTCTATTTTTCATATTATGGTTAAAGGCTATATCATAGTTTATGTACAGATCTGGCAAATTTAAGTGCTTTGTTAATGTGCAAAAGACTTGGGGAGCCAAAAATCAGTTTGTTATAATGGAAAACAGAAATCCAAGAAATTTTTCCTGTAAGGCATGCCATCATTCAGTTTAAAACGTCAAATTTATAGTTTTTAAAAATTGCCTTTTAGAAAAATGGTTGGCTCATTTGAAGCCATTCAAAAGAAAGTATTTGTTTTTCTAAAGTATTTGTTTTGGAAAAACAAATACACACTTGTTGGGCCTTGAACTGGTGATTTATTAATTACGAATGTTGACTCCTAATATAATATGAAGAAGGTCCAATTTAAAAACATGTTAAATTAAAAATTTGGAAAGAGTAATACTTTGGTTCCAGCCCTAGTGCCAAATGATACCAATATGCACAAAAATGTACAAAATCTTAGAGCAAACACATAATGAAAGGAACCTGAAGAAGCAGCTTAAGGATGGCCATACTTCACTCCTACATACTTTGATTTACAACTGTACAGGTCCATAGCAACAGATTCCCCCCGTCTTTGCGGGGCAGTACTCCACTACCTCCGATTAGGCAAGTGAACACCATTGACAAGAGGCAGAAGTGGAGGGTGGAGTTCAAGTTGTGTTAACAGTGAGAAGTGGTCTGAAGGGATGTGAGGGTGTGGACACCCAGTGATGTTGTTCTCAACCAGCCATTGAGGATCTAAAGGCCCCAGGACACCAAGCACGTTCATATGAGTCTTGGAATAGAAAATGTAGTCAATCACGCCCTGGAAAGAGATTGGGGGTTGGAGAAAAAGAAAAATATATGCTTAGAAAGAAAGAACAACTCAAGATATATAAAGAACAATCCACAATTTATAAAAGCCAAATACCTGAGTAACCTGTACTTCTGGTACCTGTTGTCTTGACAACGGGTCAAATAGGACTCAAGTCTTCAGTGGGTATTACATGAAATAAAGATGGCTCAATAGTGAAATACAGGACCCTGCTGGAGTCAAAAAGCCCTGGATCTGTGCATAAGTGGTAAGCAAACTGAGAAGCTAAACACACCAAATTATATCTAGGCATCTTTAAAAATGGCTTGCTTAGGTTAGTGAAATCGAATACATCAGTATAAACATGGGAACTACACTAAATCTATCAGTTACAACAAGCTGTTTTTATATAAATGCATAATGAAAAGGTTATGACTCAAATTAACTTTTTAATGTTAATTGGTATTATTTTCAATTATTTGCACATCAAGATACACAAACACATCTGAACGAAGCCATGGTAAAGCATGTTTTCAGATTTGCCAATTCTAGTTCAGCTTTCCCAGATAATGCCACATACGTACAAAATACTACGTACAGTTAATTTTTCTAATGTGTTCTTTAGAATACTCATTTTCACAAATTCTGGTATACTATAAATTCTGGATTCCTTTGCAAAAAATATTCAGCAGGGATATATATATGTATATATACAAACATCCAACTCTTGATTTCAGCTCAGGTCTTAATCTCAGGGTCATGAGTTCAAGCCCTGCATTGGGTTCCACACTGGACATGGAGCATACTTAAAAAGGGGAGGGAGGGAGATAAAGCCAAATTTCTTCCTATCCATATCAAGAGAGCCTGAGCCCAAGTGTGGAGAAATATTTCCAGATCTGGAAGTATCTACGTAGAAATGCTACACATAATGAGTTCCAATAATATTTTAAATGTTATCACAATGAAATGAGGTACTTTAAAAAAATTTTTAATGAAAAAGATTTATATTATGAAATTTGGAAATAATTACCTTAGTTTGTTGGTTTTGACATGACCAAGATCAAAATAATGACACCGTTGAGGAAGAACATTTAGAAACCTTAACCTTGCCAGAAATTAGGGTACCTACTTGAATCCAAGAAAGGACTTTCTGCCATTAATACTCCAAGTCCAAATAGTTAAGAAATGATATTAGTACAAGGTATTATCCTTTCATTTTGGCTAATACCCAGTTTTACAGTGACATTTTAGGAAAAGGATTAATGGGTCAGGGTGGATTTATTTGCCTTTATGAGACCATAAATATGAGACTATTACTTTGCTTCAACTATAAAGTAAACAAAACACAAGTGAAATACTCTGTTACTTAGGTTGAATAAACCTCCTATATCACTTTATTAGACTGCCATTATGCACATCAGCTGCTATACTTACAGAATCCTTTGCAAACACAGGCCCCAAGAAGATGTTAAACATTCTACAAAGTAAGACATATTTAACTGGAGGCATCACTTGTAACTATTTTCTCAGTGTGAAACATCCAGAGTAAAAGCTCTTATCAAAACCCTGAGCAAGGACATATCTGCAAACTCACCCAAATATCTGTACATATGTATTTACATTTATATACTGTCATATCCACAAAGTAGGTTATTAGACTAATGATTCCTAAACTTTTTTTGATTCAAACTTTTTAAAAGGCTACAATGTGTGAAAATAGTCTTTATATTAGGAAAGACTCTAGTAAGTCTATACAACTATATTTGAAAAAAAAGTAAAAATAATGAAAATAGTTTATGAGCTAGCATTATGTTAAGTTTTACCTTATGAAAGAATGTGAGAAAATTACATACTATAAATTTTATGTAATAGAGAAAGATTTACTACTTGACAAAATAGGAAAAGTGTTCTTCCCCTTTTCATTAACTGGCTCAGGCATACCCTTAGACTGGTGGGGGAAAGAGCAGCAGCGAAAAGTTTGAATTAAGCCGTTAATTCAATGTATCTGGTGTTATGGTCTGAAGGTTTCTGTCCCCCCAAAATCTCACATGCTGAAATCCTAACTCCTAACATGATGGAAGTAGGGGGTGGGGCTTCAGGGAGGTAATTAGGTCATCAAGGTAGGGCTCTCATGAATGGGATTAGTGCTCTATAAAAAGAAACCCCAGAAAGCTCTCTCAGACTTCTCTGCCATGGGAGGCTACAGGAAAACAGCAGTCTGCAACCCAGGAGAGAGCCCTCATCCAAACCCAACTATGCTGGTACCCTGATCATACACTTCCAGCCTACAGAACTGTGAGCAACGAATTCCTGTTATTTATACGCCACACAGTCTATGGCGCATATTCTGTCAGCTATCGTGAAGACACCTGGTCTACAAGTAATTCTCCTGTTTATCCACACTTTCGTATGTTCCACATCAGTTCTAGATTAAAGGAATCTGAATAATAAATATCACTTTTCTGCATTTCCAACTTATTCAAGGACCAAGAAAGTAAACAAATGCTAAGCCAAGTGAATAAAATTTAACAACACTCTACTGATGCAATGGCAGAATGCTGTATTTAGATCTGTATGTAATGCTACTTACATGACATTTTTATATTTGATATTACCTATCCTTTTTCTATGGACTGACTTCAATAGTGGGATGGCATAAAATGCTTTACATAAAATTAAAACATTCACTGTTATTTGGACTAAAAGCTTCATTCTCTGTTGTTAGGTATGCCCTTAGTTTGTTCTCCAGTCATCCTATCTTTCCATCCCCTCCCACCCTCCCATCCCACCCATCTATCTATCGAGCCAGCCAGTATATTTATCTTCCCTTACATGCCTGTCTCTCATGGATTTATAGCTGTCCTTTTGTCTCATCCTATCCTACATACTCAAACATCAAACACTGAGTCATGCCGTTTTGGTTCTTTATCCGTACTTCTTTGGACAATGTAAATGGTTCAATAGGATTTTTGATTCAATTATTAAACCATGTAAAATCTTTTGAAGAAATATCAACAAAGGATTTTAAAACAATTCAGATGGTTAAGAAAGATGGCTCAGATTAATATCCCAAATTTTGTTTCTCTAATTTCCACTGAAGGACAAGGAAACATAACAAAGCCTAGATGAGGTAGAAATGATCCGGTCTTTTTAACCATACCCGTACCAAAACAACAGTAAGAGTTGCAAAATTATTGAACACTTATTTTAGGGAACTTTAATTTAGATTTTCTGGGTTGTGCTGGCAGAGATGTATTACATATCACTATAGTCACAAGGATCTGAATTAACCTATAGTAAATTGTGTATCATGAAGTCTAGAGGTTTTCCTTTAAGGCTGCACACGAGAGCAGTGGTGTGCTACAACTGGGTAGTACCTGCTTTCTTAGTGCCTCATCTCCACTCTGAATTCAACGGTATTATGTTGGGAGCTTGAAATCTACCACAGTGGGAATACTTACACCACAGAAATCAGCAAACACCCCAAGTTAGTCTTTCTTTTTCTCAGAAAGCTGGTTGTTAAATATCTACCAGCACATTACTGCATATGAGTGATTTGAATAAAACAAACTCTCACTAGGGATAGTATTTTCTACTCTAACAGCAAAAATACTAAAATTAGATTCAATTTATTCTACGCAATATTTTCCTCCACTTCATGATCACAAAAGTCGACTAATAACATCACACAAATTTCACTTCTTCCTCGTTATTTGTTCCTTAGAAAGGGGCTAACAAGCCCTGAAAATATAAAAGGGTTATTGGAGATATAAAGAGCCTGTTCTGAAAATTTCCTTTGGTATTTTTATTATATTCCCTCCAGGCTTCTCACACCAAATCACTTTCTAACACCTGCATTTTTTTCAAGATAGTGTAAGATTTTAGTATAGATGCCTGAAATGCCAGAAAGTCCAACAGAGGTACAATGGAGGAGCTACAGTCAGACTGATCAGATAATTGGCAAAGGGAGAGTAATCTTACCTACAGAAAACCACTACAATCAATCTTTCTAAAGAACAATCTTCTTGTACAATGGGTCCTCTAAGTACAACCCTCTCTAACCCCATCTCCTAAAGAAACTTGGAAAATTTAAAGATAAATAAGACATCAATGGGAAGTACGAAGAAAATTTTCAGAGAATATCATGTAAATTCATTCAATATCAACACCCATATCAGGTTATTATTTAGATCCTTACTGAAAGTTAGGGATGGTATGGACAAGTGAAGATTAAAAGTGTTCTGAACAGTCCCTGGCATTTTGGAAGTTTTTGCTATTTATCAGTATTACTTGAAATGTGAAAATATGAGGGTTTAAAAATTCTCAAGTCAATAACGAAAAACAAAGCTAACAAACCTCCTGATATTTAGAAGCATACTTAGTCAAGACATTTTGACAAGAAAGACATCTTTCTTGCTCTATGTCTGTATTTGAAATAATTTCTGTATCAGCCCAAAGGCTGTCACTCACTTTGAAATCAAAGGTGTAATTGGTGTAAGGCATCAAGTTATTTTCATAGGCGCTCTTCAGTTGGAAGCCATGTGTGATTCTCCCTTCTGAGCTTCCATTCTTCCCATTGCAGCTGAAGTTCATAAGACACTCATTATACCTTAGTTCCTTGAAGTCTTTATGGTTGTCAGCTACTCCTCCATTGCTCAAATATTCCACGACACCTAGTAGAATAAAGAAGGAAGAAACACTAGCATTTAGACTTTATATAAGACCTTATGACAAAATTTCATTTTCAGGTGGATATACCAGGTTCAGAGTGGTTTAATTAAGTTGAATCATATGCAATTGCCTTTCTGTGGTTCTCACTGTTCAAAAAAAAAAAAAAATCAAACACCAACAATTTCATATGGTTAAATCAAACTGAAGGGTATTTGCCTATTTCAGAACAAAATTATCAGGATCACCCAGAAATATCTTCAGTTTTTTTAATTGTTCTTCAAGCTAAAGATGATTCCCTGGGCCCGAGGTGGCATTTGCCAAGAAGGTCTTAACCCTGAAGACTTTTAGAATATTATCCTAAACCACTGTATCTCATTAGTATTTCACTATTCTATGCAGTCAATTAACAACTTTGGGAACACTATAGCATACATAATAAAAAGTCATTTACAACAAAAATAGATTTTGTATCTTCAACACTTCAATGTCTAGGTTAGGTAGAAAATATTCTTTATTTTGAACTACAGTGAGTTCTTTCAGTCTGATACTGTAAGGGACATTATATGCTACTTGGCCAAAAATACTAGATGTATAAAAAGCTAAAAAGAGTAGAAGCATTCAAAAAATACATTGCTTCCATTTAACAAGCAAACATGAAAAGTATCACAACTCTTCTGATGATGATTAGTAAACACTGTTAACCATCTCTTTCTATTTGTGATCAGGAATGACAGCAACATATCATAAGTGATGAGCACAGTATCAGTACCATGAATAGGTGAAAAGCAACTACCACTTATCTAGCATTTACTACATGCTAGCACTGTCTCAAGTGCTTTATACACTTAAACCTCACAAACAACATTATGTGGTGGATGAAATTATTATCCCCTTATTTAAAAATGAGGAACTTAGAGGTTGCACCTGTAAGTGGTAGAACCAGGATCCAAAGGATCCAACCCTGACAGTCTGGCTTGAGAATCAGCTCACCATGCTGAACTGTAAATTGATAGCTCACTGGCTTAAACAAATCAAGTGAAATGGAAGAAACTTCTTGAGAGCATTTCAACTCAAAAAAGGGACTAAGGAAGACATGGTTCAGGTGCCAACTGGGCTAGAGGTTGAAGACAACTATTTGCAAAAGGATGATTTCACCATTTATTTACTAAGGAGAAAAAGTAAAGATATTTTCTAGATTTGTGACTTAAGAGTTTCCAATTGCAAGTATTTGGGTTATTTCACATTTATTGTTGAGAGATTATTTTAAACAATTTAAAACAGCTTACTGAAAATATAAAAAATTTAGAACATGCTTCAGTAGTAGCAAAACAGTAATACTTACATGTTTTACATATGAACTTTAGTATCTAAAATGCAGAATTAATTTTTACAGAGATCTAAAATAATGTAAGTTAGGACATAAAATAGTTCGGAGCTCAAGAAGTAATGTCAAATCCAAGGAGAATATGGGTCAGTCTTCTGCACCAAGTATCAGTATCCATTTATCATTTAATGATTTCATTGAGAAGTTGCCAACCTTACTAAACTACCCGAGCTGAGTATTTCCTGGTTGCCTCTTCTCCATTGCACTCTGTGCCTAAGGAGGCTGATTTTTACTTGCATTAACTGCAACCCCCCTTCCACTCTATCCTCTAGTTGGATTTGGTTAATGGACAGCACTGGCAGGAGAGCAGAGTGAGACAGGGGTATATATTCTCCTTGACTCCCATTTTATTGGTGCCAGAGATTAATAGTATCCATTAATTCAAAGCCTTCACTCCTACTACATAACCTTCTCCTTATAACTACTTTTTCCAAGTTCTGATAACAGTTCCTACCACTTTCCAAACCTTTAGGTGTAGGCGTGGTAACGGGTCCCTAATTCCCTTAGTAGTAGAGTGCTGCATCACCCGTTATTTTGTGTCCCTTAACCCTGTACACATTTTTGGAAATAGCTTCTTTTAAACTTTCAATTACCCCATGTCCTATCATCCCTAGATTCTTACTAATACACTCCCTTAATTTAGCAGAGAAATTCTCCACTCAAAAGTTGGGAGCTAGTCAGCCCTTCAACTAGAAGTTAAGGCAAAACTGAAAGCAATGAGGAAATGGTGTTATAAATACCTGAATCTGGCAATGAGTTAAGATCTGCACATAGCACCAGCGGGATGGAATTAGGATCTGCGGTTGGGCTGCCAGGCCTACTAGAGGCTTTCTCCAGAATGTTTTTAACCTCTGAGACAAACATCATGGTCTGGATGAGTTTCACATCAGAATACTCTGGGTCCCAATGCATGTGGGCATTTGCCACTATAAGCAGCTGTTTATCTGCAGCATGAATAGGCTTCATACCTAAATTTAAACATTAGAAAAAAGAGGATAAGATTATATTTTATGGATCAAAAAGGCAATTATCTCAAGGTTTTCTCCCAAAAGCCCATAGCCCCTTCTTTATTTTTTTCCATTAATTTGTATCTTCCCCTTTATTTCATTATGTAGTTCTTAGAAGCTGAAGTGTTAAGATTCTGATAATCCCAACATCCTCCAGATCAGGGTAGACAAACTGCAGCCACAGGCTAAATCTGGCCCACCACCTGTTTTTGTACAGCCTGTATGAGCTAAGCCTGGTTTTACATTTTTAAAGGATTCTACAAAAAATTTTTGAAAGTCTGTGACAGGGACTGTAAATATTAACTATCTGGCCCTTTACAGAAAAAGTCTGCCAACTTCTGCTCTGTGTGCCCAAGAATTATATCCATGATATAATCAACACTTGATAACAGTACCTTGATTTGCTGAGTTCTTGGTATAAACATGCATTTTAAATATCTGTCATTTAAAGATCACAATTACTTAGTGAGGCAGGTTTTCAGTTATTTGAATGACCTAAACCTTAATTTAAATTCTTCCCACTGCCCAGTACTCATTCACCTTGCATTTCCTGCACACATCAACTTGCATTTCCTGTGCACATCAGTGATGAATCAATAATAAAAGGCAGTAACACTATATTAATTTATACAGATTAAGTAAGGAAGGAAGTTTCCAACCAAAACAAATTCACACCCAACACCCAAATAAAATAATTTTTAAAAGGAGACATAGGGAACAGTGTGCTCTCAAAATCTCAACACTTGGGTTTTAGACCTGGCTTCTTCACTGTGTATTTTGGTGTTGGGACAGTCACTTAACTTTTGGTACTCAGGTTCGTAAGGTTCTTTCTTCCCCCTAAAATTCTGTTTTATAAATTTTGTCAAAATAAGTATTAACATAGTATTAACTTTCAAAATGGGAAACAAGGTAGATAATACATTAAAAATTGTGAAAATTAAACTTGGTTAACAGGTACAGAGAAAGACATCCATAAAATACTTAAAACACAAAGCTCAATGTGCATAGTATGAGGCCGTTTAAATAAAACTATACAATCTCTGCTAGTCATGAGTAAAGAAATTAGCAAGAGCTAGTCCTAAAGAGTATGAATAAGGAATTTCTTTTTATTTTGTATACTTTTGTACTATTGCAATATTAGTAAACATGCACAATTCATTTTTCTATTAAAATTTCTATAGAACTACCCTATGATCCAGCAATTGCACTATGAGGTATTTACTAAAAGGATACAAAAATACTGCTTCGAAGGGATACATGTTTATAGGAGCATTATCTACAATAGCTAAATTATGGGGAGAGCCCAAATGTCCACTGACTGATGAATGGATAAAGAAGATGTGGTATGTGTACACACACACACACACACACACACACACACGAATATTAGCCATCAAAAAGAATGAAATCTTGCCATTTGCAATGACGTGGACAGAGTCTGAGAGTATAATGCTACGTGAAATAAGTCAGTCAGAAAAATACCGTATGATTTCACTCATATGTGGAATTTAAGGAAAAAAGAAACAGATGAACATGGCGGGGGGGCGGGGGGGAGAGGCAAACCAGAAAACAGCTCTGGAGAACACACCTATAGAGAACACACTGAGGGTTGCTGGAGTGGCTGGGGGAGGGGGTGCGCAATGGGCTAAATGAGTGATGGGTATTAAGGAGGGCACTTGTGATGAGTACTGAGTGTTGTATATAAGTGATGAATCACTAAATTCTACATCTGAAACTAATATTACACTGTAGGTTAACTAACTGGAATTTAAGTAAAATCTTAAAACTACAAAAAACAATCTATAGAAGTGTCTCTTAAATTTTTCTACTGAAAATATAAACTCTGCAGAAAAAGACCTTTAAAGCTTACTATTTTGATAGTTTCCTTTCACCTTACTAAGATATCATATTCTTCAATGTTGAGTATAAACAAGTAACTGAGGTGCCTGCTATACGTGACAGAAGTAATCATTTAAAAAAAAATTCTATTGAGGTGTAATTGACATAACATATTGCTTTCAGATGTACAACATAATGATTCAATATTTATATACATTGCAAAATGATCACCACAGAAAGTCTACTTACCATCTGTCACCATATAAAGTTAACTCCTGGGATTTACTCTCTTGGCAACTTTTAAGTACACTTTACAATATGAATGACTATAGCCCTCATGCTGTACATTATATCCCCATGACTTATCTGTTAAGTGGCAGTTTGTACCTCTTGATCCACTTTATTCTTTTTGCTCATTTCCCCAATACCTCTCCCCTCTGGCAACCACCATTCTACATTCTCTGTATCTATGATTTTGGTTTTGTTGTCTCTGTTCATTTGTTTTTTAGATTCCACATGTAAGTGAGGTTATACAATATTTCTCTTTCTCTGTCTGACTTACTCCATCTAGCATAATGCCTTCAAGGTCCATCCATGTCACTGAAAATGGCAGATACTCTTTTTCATAGCTGACTAGTATTTCATTGTGTATGTATACTACCTTTTCTTTATCCATTCATCTTGTTGACGGACAATTAGGCTGCTTCCATGTTGTGGCTATTGTAAATAATGATGCAAGAAACATGTGGATAAACATTAATGCAATAAACATTTCAAGTTAGCATTCTCATTTTCTTTGGATAATACCCAGAAGGGAATGGCTGGATCATATGGTATTTCTGTTTTTAATTTTTACGGAACCTCCATACTGTTTTCCATAGTGGCTGCACCAGTTTGCATTCCCACCAACTCCCTTGCACACTTGCAAGGGTTCTCTTTTCTCCAAATCTTCACCAGAACTTATTTCTTGTCCTTTTGATAACAGCTGTATTAACAGGTATGAGGTGATATCTCATTGTGGTTCTGATTTCCATTTTCCTGATGATTAGTGATGTTGAGCATCATTTCATGTGCCTGTTGGCTATCTGTGTCTTCTCTGGAAAGATGTTTATTCAGACACTCTACCCATATTTTAATTTGATTGTCCATTTTTCTTGCTATTGAGCTTTATGAGTTATATTTTTTGGATATTAATCCCTTATTGGATATATGATTTATAAATATAGAAATAGTCATTTTTAATGCAATCTGACAAGATAAAATCTTACAGCCAAAGTTCTCTATGTTCCACTCTTTTCCTAGAAATTTTATAGTGTCACTTCTGGCTGTACATTAAGTGTTCACTATATTAAATATTAAGAACTATTAAAAACAACAAGGCCATCATTAAATTCCTCTTGTAGGAATAAGAGACATATTTCAAAATGTGGAAGTATCTGCTGTATAATTTTTAATTACTTTTCTGAAAATTAAAAGGAGAATAAAACTCCAAAAGAAATTCAATTTTCATGTTACCAGAAAAAGAGGTACCGAACTTTTGAAAAGAATAAGACTGGAAAGGACAAAAAAGTAGGTAAAAATGAGACCAAAAAAGAAGAAAAAATTTAAAATATCGTTATCAAAGATGATCTGATGATGGATAAACTAAATAACAGAGAGAAAAGGAGGTTTGACAGACAGGCATGGTCTGAATAATTCAAATCAATTCTCAAGGCAAACATCTTTTCTTCTACAGTAAGAACAGAAAAAAAAGTTTAAAAATAAAGCCCTAATGTGGTCTTAACATCTTCTTGCTCTTGCCTAAAATATACTAGTTAAGTAAACAATGAAATACTCAAAGGCAGGCAGGAGAAAGGGGGGGAAAAAAGGTCTGGATATGCAAAGTACATAAAGAGTTTCTGACTTTGAAGGAAGCTATAAATAATCTAAAATGCAAAAGCTAAGTACCAGGTAGATAAAAGATCCCGCTCTTACCCTGACAATGACTGAGATATAACAAAGAAATTAGAGAAAACTTGCCAAGTACTTAACCTTAAAGACAAAAGATTTCACACTCAAGAAGCTAAAAATATGGCTAAAAAGAGAACCAACTCATCATAATTTCCAAATTCAGCTTAACTAAAGCATTTCCTACTTCAAGTAACCTTTTGGAAATAATGGCATATTAAAGACTTTCCTTTTTACAGACTACCTGGTAAGTAATATCCCTAGATGGTTTACACAATTAGCGCTATTTTCCTGCCCATCTCCCTTAATTTTCCTCAAAGACAAAAAAATAACTGTGCAATAAATAGTCTGCGCACACTTTTTTGAGATGGGCAAGCATGAGATGGTGTTTATTTTTAGTAAGAATATTTTAAATGGCACTCACCTGTTCCAAATAGTTCTTTGTGGACCTCTAATACCACAGCGACACCAATATTATCTTTTGTCATCACTCTGTTCAGCATAGCTTCGGATCCATCTGAATTAGCCATTGCCACTTGGTTAAATTCCACTGTATGCTTTTGCACCAATGTAAATCTAAAAGGCATAATGCATTATCAATATGATATTAGGTACCTCGACTATTATGCTAAAAACATTAAATGAGTGAGCACAAGATACAGATACTATTCACTGTCTCCCTAGTCATTTTCCATCTGCAAGGGGACATGCGATCAGTTCTGGCCAGTGAGACTTAAGAGGTGTGATTAAAAACTTTCTTAGAAGTGCCACCTAGCAAAGATTGCATATGTATCCCTTTGCCCTTTTATAGCTTTATTCCTGTGTTAAGAAGCAGGAGGGCAAAAGCCAACCCACTATGGACTGAGAAGCTGCTGAACCATTTCTGGACTGCCATATCTGGACTTGTGTGAGAAAACTGCCCTTCTCCCATTTCTTTAAGTTACTGTTAGAACTTTCTGGTATTTAAAGGTGAACACAACCTTAACTGAGTCAGCAGATTAATGACAAAGAAGAGAATAAAATCTACCTACACTGTTTGCAGTTTTATTCTTACTGAATCAAGAGATTTGTCATACCCTTACCTCAACTAAGGAGAAGGCAATTTTTTCACCTGGCCTTTACTAAAAAGCTGGCGTTACATATATGTAAGCTTCAGGGGAACAGCTTCTATAAGGTGAAAAATGGCTTTCCATGTGACTATAGTTTCTGCATGTATTTTGTTTCTTTACTTCCAAATTAAGTATTATAGATTTATAGGATTTAACAGAGTTGAGTCTAGCACTGACACAGTCATACTGATGACATACATATGACAAAGTCATACTGCTTTGGGTCAAGCCATTTAACCTCCTTCAGCCTAGTTTTATTAGGTCTGTTAAATATTTATAAATGCCCCAAACTAACTAAATATACTACTTTTCACTAAGTATTACGTGGAGAGAAGACACCTTTGTTCTTTTAACAGGCCTCCATCCCATCTTCCTCCTAGCTTTGAAATAGAAGCATGCTCTCATATCTTTATAAATATGGACTAAAATCTTACTATGCTGCAGAACACTGTGCTAGATGAAACCATACTCCTCTCCCTGCCCCAATTCTGAAGTTCTCATGCACTGAGAATAAAAGGTCAGTCAAATGCATATTTCTAACCCAGAGTGATAAAAAGCAGTTTTCACCCTCTACTTTAAAGAGGTGACATTTAAACTGTAACACGAAGGATAAAGAGTTACCAAGGTGAAGAGTGGGATTAAGAGCATTCCAGATAAATGAAGAAGTAAAGATCCTGAGGCAGCAAAGACCGTTGCAGGTTTATGGGATAGAAAAGAATGGAAGGGTATGAAATGATGTCAGAGACGAAAGGGAACAACAGAAGGTTCTAAGCAAGGACATGATGTTACTTTATATGTTTTAGGATCATTCAGGCTGCTTTGTGGAGAATGGACTACAGGAGCTGAAGTGTGAACTGTGAGACCAAAGTTTTTGAGTTTGTATGAATGACAGATGGTGGTGGCTTGGACTAAGGCAAGAGAAATAAAGAGAAGGAAGATTCAAAATATGTTCTATAGGTAGACCTGACCATCCTCCATATCAGACTTTTCCAAACAGCTAAGTAGTAGACATCTTTTTCAAACAATTTCTGGTTAAGATTCCCATACATAAAACAAATTAAAGTAGTATTATGTTTGAATAAATCAGTCACTGAAAACAATGAATCTGTCCTGATGAATATAAATATTTTAAATCAGAGGGTATAGATGATTATAATCTTGTATCAGTCTCCATATCCAGTTTATTTCTGTATTTTTGTTTTGGTTATAGAGTATTAATAAAAATCCTGATTCACAGAGACACACAAATACAATTGGTAAATAACTGACTCTGAACTCAGAAAACCTAAGCAAGCAGGCAAAAACTTGATTCAGAGGTCTGCACAAAAACAAGTCAACTAAACAGCACCACCGAAACGTTATTAATTTCCAAAGTGTTAAAATTTGGTATTTGAAACATTTGTGTGAATATGTTATTTTAAAATTACAGTTTAATTATTTGTATTTACTTTTTTGAAATATCTTCTAAATATTTACAGAACTGTTAAGGCTTATTTACAGGAACCTTGTAGGGAAGTGTAAAAATCCTGCTTAATAGTAATATTTTAGTATTGGAATATTTTACTTCCACCAAAGTCAGGCCGTTGTGAAGGAGCGGGGGGGCATCTAGTAATTAGAAATGTCTTCCTTAACTAAAATTTGTTTCCCTGTACCTTTCTTCCATTAAACCTAGATCGAGATATTTTCTTTAGAAGAGTATAGAATAAAACCTAGTTATCTCTTCTACTTGACACTACTTTAAATATCACCCCATCACATCTTTCCTAAGAAATGGCCAATTCTTTATATGAAATATGGTGTGAGACAGTTGTTATCTGAACAACTCAAGTTTACCCAAAGGTACAATATTTAGAATTAGGCATAAATGAACGAGTGCCTTCTTCATTTTAGACGTATTTTTGTTAATAAAGACTGAAATTGCACTTTGGGGAAAGCCATATTAATTATAAGCCAAATAAGAAGATATAACTAAGATTTCCTGGGCTTTTTCACTCTTAAACCAGTCCTGCATTTCATAGATGCTTAAAAACAAACTAGTGGGAAAAAATGACAGTACAATAAACATATTGTACAGCTTTGGGAACAAGGAAAAATATAAAGAAAACTTAAAGTTACCTGCAACCAAATATCCCCACTAAATCCATATTTCCCCCAGACTTTCCCCATGCATTTGCATACAAATATTTCTATACAATTATAATACTCTATAATTTTATATTTTGGTTTAATAAAACATTCTATCAGGGATGAGGACTTATAAAATTATTCAAAATCAATATTTATGATTGTATTATAGCCTACTATAAAGATTCACCATAATTTATTTAACTTTCTGTGGTAGACATTTAAATTACTTCTGATTTGAGCTATTGTAACTAATGCCATTATGAACATTTTTACATATATTTTTCTGTACTCTCAATTTTATCCCTCCCTCTTTCACTTCCTTTAATAATCTAAGCGCAGCACACTTTACTTCTGTTGAGTATCATTTCATGAATTTCTGTTCATTAGTTCACCCACTCATAAATGACAGGCACTTTATTTTTCTTAATTTTTATTTTAATTCCAGTTAGTTAATATACAATGTTGTATTCGTTTCAGGTGTATGATATAGTGATTCAACAATTCTACACATTACTCAGTGCTCATCAAGTGTATTTGTAATCCCCTTCAGCCTATTTTACCCCTCCCCCACGCACCTCCCCTTCGGTAACCATCAGTTTCTTCTCTATAGTTAAGAGTCTGTTTCTTGGTTTGTCTCTTTCTTTTCCTTTGCTCATTTGTTTTGTTTCTTAAATTCCAAATATGAGTGAAATCATATGGTATTTGTCTTTCTCTGACTTATTTCACTTAGCATTATACTCTCTAGCTCCATCCATGTCATTGCAAATGGCAAGATTTTGTTCTTTTTCATGCCTATAATATTCCATCACACACACATTTACACCCCCCTTTATCTTTATCCATTCCTTCAATCAATGGACACTTGGGCTGCTTCCCTATCTTGGCTATTGTAAAAAATGCTTCTATAAGCATAGGGGTGCATACATCCCTTTGAATTAGTGTTTTAAATGTATTTTTTGGGTAAATATACAGTAGTACAATAGCGGGATCATAGGATGGGTCTATTTTTAACTTTTTGAGGAAACTCCATATTGTTTTCCAGAGTGGATGGACCAGTTTGCATTCTCACCAACAGTGTACAAAGGTTCCTTTTTCTCCACATCCTCGCTAACACCTGTTGTTTCTTGTGTCGTTGGTTTTAGCCATTCTGACAGGTGTGAAGTGATATCTCATTGTAGTTTTAACTTGTATTTCCCTGATAAGTGACAATGAGCATCTTTTCATGTGCCCATTGGCCATCTGTATGTTTTCTTCGAGAAATGTCTGTTTATGTCTTCTATTCATTTTTTAATTGGATTATTTGTTTTTTGGGTATAGAGTTGTGTAAGGTCTTTATATATTTCATTGGATAACCCTAACCCTTTATTGGATATGTCATTTGCAAATACCCTTCCTCATTCTGTAGTTTGCCTTTTAGTTCTGTTGATTATTTCCTTCGGTGTGCAAAAACTTTTTATTTTGATATAGTCCCAATAATTTATTTTTGCTTTTGTATCCCTTAACTCAGGAGACCTATCTAGAAAAAAGCTGCTACTGCTAATGTCAGAGAAGTTACTAAGGACACTTTGAAATTTCATTCTTTTTTCCTAAAATATTAAATATCCCTGCCAGCTTCTGGTTTTCATAAATCTTATGTGTATATATTGGTCTTCTCTGAAATAATCAAATTCTCAATAGGACAGAACCAATAATAAAAATAATATACACTGCCCATTACTTACGATCTACTTTGTATCAAGACTTGCTGATAGGTACTTCATACATACTAGTCCTAAAATTTGCAAAACCTTTGCAAAGGGGTGAATATGGAAACACACTCCCAAATTTCTCATCAACCCTTCAGGAATTGCTCCAGCTGCACAGAGCTACATCACCCAAGGTCAAGTAGTTCTAGGAGCGGCCTACATCCAGTTATATAGATCAAAAGCAAAACATAAAAGTTTACGGATTTTTGGTCCCTCCTGGGTTAACTCTTCACAGGCCATTTCAGCTCCAAAGCTACAGGTACGGTCAGCTGAGGCTGTCAGGCCTGCAAAACAACTCTGTTCTCTATGCCAAATTCTATTTCTTCACTGTTCCCTTACATAGGGGAACACTAAACTACCTTATCTTTTTGAAAAGTAAAGTGGCTTGTTCATCTTCAATATCCTAGGAATTTCTCCTACACTGAAACATTCATAACAGATTATCCATGCCAGTACTACAGTCATACTTCCACAAGATCTTTTAGTACCATGGGTTATAATTATCTTGATTTGGAAACCTAACTAGTTCAGGCAGTTTAGTGTCTCTCTTGCCTTACCAATCTCCTCTTCACCTCGTCTTAGTCTTTCCACTTTGAAGATAATTCTCAACAGAGATCATGAAAGCAAAACAGAAGCTGTATAGCTGTTTTATACCTTGATCTTCAATTAGTGATTATACAATCCACAATGGGTATATCCCTTAAGTGCATGGTATTTAAAATATCCTTCTTAGCATTTTCACCAAGCCTCTGCTTTTTCTTAGTCTTCTTGGCAAAGATCACAGGTTCAGTCAACTTTTTTTTTTTTTAATGATTTTTTATTATATTATGTTAGTCACCATACAGTACATCCCCGGTTTCCGATGTAAGGCTCGATGATTCATTAGTTGTGTATAACACCCAGTGCACCATGCAATACGTGCCCTCCTTACTACCCATCACCGGTCTATCCCATTCCCCCACCCCCCTCCCCTCTGAGGCCCTCAGTTTGTTTCTCATAGTCCATAGTCTCTCATGTTTCATTCCCCCTTCTGATTACCCCCCCTTTCTTTATCCCTTTCTTCTCCTACCGATCTTCCTAGTTCTTATGTTCCATAGATGAAGAGAAATCATATGATAGTTGTCTTTCTCTGCTTGACTTATTTCACTTAGCATTATCTCCTCCAGTGCCATCCATGTTGTAGCAAATGTTGAGAACTTGTTCTGATAGCTGAGTAATATTCCATTGTATATATGGACCACATCTTCTTAATCCAGTCATCTGTTGCAGGGCATCTCGGCTCCTTCCACGATTTAGCTATTGTGGACATTGCTGCTATGAACATTGGGGTGCATATGGCCCTTCTCTTTACTACGTCTGTATCTTTGGGGTAAACACCCAGTAGTGCAATGGCTGGATCATAGGGTAGCTCAATTTTTAACTTTTTAAGGGACCTCCAACTGTTTTCCAGAGTGGCTGTACCAACTTGCATTCCCACCAACAATGTAGGAGGGATCCCCTTTCTCCACATCTTCTCCAACAATTGTTGTTTCTTGCCTTGTCAATTTTTGCCATTCTAACTGGCGTAAGGTGGTATCTCAGTGTGGTTTTGATTTGAATTTCCTTGATGGCTAATGATTTTGAACATTTTTTCATGTGTCTGTTAGCCATTTGTATGTCTTCATTGGAAAAGTGTCTGTTCATATCTTCTGCCCATTTTTTGATTTGTTTATTTGTTTCTCGTGTATTGAGTTTGAGAAGTTCTTTGTAGATCTTGGATACCAGTCTTTTTTATCTGTAGTGTCATTTGCAAATATATTCTCCCATTCCGTGGGCTGCCATTAGTTTTTTTGACTGTTTCCTTGGCTGTGCAGAAGATTTTTATCTTGATGAAGTCCCATAAGTTCATTTTATCTTTCGTTTCTCTTGCCTTTGGGGATGTGTCATGAAAAAGTTTGCTTTGGCCGATGTCATAGAGGTTGCTGCCTATGTTCTCCTCTAGGATTTTGATGGATTCCAGTCTCACATCGAGGTCTTTCATCCATTTGGAGTTTATTTTTGTGTATGGTTGTGAGAGAGTGGTCAAGTTTCATTCTTTTGCATGTAGCTGTCCAATTTTCCCAGCACCATTTATTGAAGAGACTGCCTTTTTCCCACCGGATGTTTTTTCCTGCTTTATCAAATATTAGTTGCCCAAAGAGCCGAGCGTCCATTTTTGGGTTCTCTATTCTGTTCCATTGGTCTATGTGTCTGTTTTTGTGCCAGTACCACACTGTTTTTGTTATTACAGCTTTGTAGTACAGCTCGAAATCCGGCATTGTGATGCCCCCAGCTTTGTTTTTCCTTTTCAACAGTTCCTTGGAGATTCGGGGCCTTTTCTGTTTCCATACATATTTAAGGACTATTTGTTCCAGTTCTTTGAAAAATGTCCTCGGTATTTTGATCGGGATAGCATTGAAAGTGTAGATTGCTCTGGGTAGCATGGACATTTTAACCATGTTAATTCTTCCGATGCATGAGCATGAGATATTTTTCCATCTTTTTATGTCGTCCTCAATGTCTTTCAAGAGTGATTTATATTTTCTAGAATATAGGTCCTTTATGTCTCTGGTTAAGTTAATTCCAAGGTAACGTATGGTTTTTGGTGCTATTGTGAATGGGATGGATTCCCTAATTTCTCTTTCTTCAGTCTCGTTATTCGTGTATAGAAATGCAAATGATTTCTGAGCATTGATTTTGTATCCTGCCACGTTACTGAATTGCTCTATAACTTCTAATAGTTTGGGAGTGGCTTCTTTTTCATTTTCCACATAGAGTATTGTGTCATCTGCGAAGAGAGACATTTTGACTTCTTCTTTGCTGATTTGGATAAATTTGATCCCTTTTTGTCATCTGATTGCCGTTGCAAGGACTTCTAGTACTATGTTGAATAATAGTGGTGAGAGTGGGCATCCTTGTTGTGTTCCTGATCTTAAGGGAAAGGCTTCCAGCTTTTCCCCATTGAGAATAATATTTGCAGTAGGCTTTTCAGAGATGGTTTTTATGAGATTGAGAAAGGTACCCTCTATTCCTACACTCTGAAGGGTTTTAATCAGGAAAGGATGCTGTATTTTGTCAAATGCTTTTTCGGCATCGATTGAGAGGATCACATGGTTCCTGAGTCTTTTCTTGTTGATATGATGTATCAACTTCTTTTTAAAACACATGCTTGGCTATTGACTTTTCTTCATTTAAAAATGAATCCTAAACAATTATTCAGTTTATTAATTCTTCCACCTACCCCTTCAACCTTCTTCAACGAATCGGTATAATTAATGATTGTATTGCCTCACTTTTGACTTTTACAACTTCCTAATCTTCTTGAAGTATCAGCTTTTTTAGTATCTGTGGTTTCAAAAAGTTCAGAAAAATAAACACAGTTTTCCTAAACAGAGTACATACATCCTTATAACAAACACTCCCTTCCTTGGTCCTTACAAATACTAAAGAGGACAGGGTTACACTCTCGAATTTTATCATTTCAGCTTCACCAGTAGTTTGTTTGTTTGTTTTCAGATTTAGTTATTTATTAGAGAGAGAAACAAAGCACGTGCTGGGCTGGGGGTGGGGGGGGCAGAGGGACAGAGTGTCCCAAGCAGATTCCGAACTGAATGTGGAGCCTGATGTCGGCCAGGGCTTCATCTCACAACCCGGATACCACGACCTGAGCTGAAACCAAGAGCTGGATGCTTAACCAAATGTGCCACCCAGGAACCCCTCACCAATAGTTGAAGAACCAAAGAGATAGTTGAGAACTAAGGAACCAAAGAAGTTCCTTCTTTACCGTGAGAATTAAGCAAGAGCAAGATACACTTCTTGCACGGTAAGAATTTTTCGGGTATTCTGCCTTAAGACAATTTCCAGCACGAGTGCAGATAGCTGTAGTCTCCTACACCTTGTCTTATTTTTGTGTTTATTTCATACTATATTTATAATACATTTATAGTATAGTGAGAAATAATTATCCATATTCTCTTCATACTACCTTGCCAATATTATTTCTTCATTTCCCCTCCTACACATAACCAAACGCACTCTACTCTGCTTCGACTTTCTGTCTCACAGATTTACCTATGGGTGACATTTTGACATAGAGAGATGTCTTCCTCATTCCTTCTATTACATGTTTGTTTTGAAAAAAACATACTGGTTTATAGTTACTTTCCATTCACTAATTCAAACCTTCAAGCCTTGGTTAATAATGTAAAATCTTATAACTTGTCTCTATTTCAATTCATTTTATTATTCCTATTCTATACCGAGTACACAGATGCTATAAGCATTAATCCTCATGCTATTTTTTTTTTATTTTAGTCTAAGAATTCTTTTTACTTTTCTGAAGTCTTATTTTACAGAAGTCATATGGGCACAGAGAGATCATATATAATAAAGATTGCTATAATCAAAAAACAAAGACCCCAACCTTCTTACATAATTTGAGGAAGATTATTAGTTGAATATCCCAAATACAGGAAGAACATGTCCAAAACAGCCTTCAAGCAGAACAATGAGATAACTCAATTTCTTACTAGCTTGTGATCTAGAAGTAATTTTATGGGCTGTGATGTGATTAAATCAATAGTAGAGAGAGGACAGTGAATGCCAACTATAAGCAAGCAAAACAATATATAAGACTTGAATAATATCCCCTCCCTGAATTCATTTACAAGCCAAAAGGAACAAAAGGTACATAGTCAAGAAAAGTGTATAACCACACAAAAGTAAACTATGACCCTTTCTGGAGCATATTCCAGCACTCTTAAATGTAAACCAAACAGAAGTTTTTACTGTATATTTAGGATAAGATGCTGTAAAATGTGTTCTTGGATCCCTTTAAATAATTATGGGAGTGCCAGAAAAGAACCTGCTAAAAAAGGTGAGCTTAGAGACTGGGATGAATAGGGAAGAAAAGTAGATATGCAATATCCTACCTATCTTTGTACAACTCTTTGAACCACTAAAACCACTTTTATATTCTTGATCATTTTAGCCCCAGAAGAAACCTCTCAAATTAGGTGAAAGTTATTACTACCTATATTGTGCCATTTGTGGCACAAAGCAGTAATTTTATGTTCCAGATTAAATTTATGGGAGAGTGAACAATAGAAACTAGAAATCACTATCTCTTTTTTAAAAATCACACAGACAAATTCTAAATGCAACCACCACCGAAGACACAGGAAATCAATATCTGAGAAAGCAATGAGAAGGAATTATCACATTAGGTCATTTTGGAATGATACTATAACCTCCGGCTCCCCTCTTCTCAACCACAAAACTACTATAATAACAGGAAGGAAAATCAAAGACTTGGCCTTACCTGGTAAATCTGAGACTGGAAGCAGGTTAGAAAGCAGAGACAATACAGCAAAGACCAAGCACCATGACAACCCAGTTCTAAGTTCTACTGGAAGAGACTGCTTCTCCACAGTGTACTGGTCACCTATTCTAACACTGTTGCTCTCATCTTTCCTTTTCTAACTGATGTGAAAAAAAGCATGATCAGATCAGAACTACTAAGTTCAGGAACAGCAAGTAAGTCTAGATTCTAGGTCTTGTTTCATCTCCATTTTTCTCCATTTTCAATTTCTTCAAATTGTGTATCTGGATCCAAGCCCACTTCTACTAACTGATAAGTCTATAGGACAAAATACGGCAAAAGAAAATTTGAGTCTAAAAAAACTTTTCTATAGTAAGTCTTTCCATACACATACACACAACAAAAAAAATACATACAGGTATTTTATAAAATATTTTGTACTGAAGATAATAATAGTTACTGAGATAAAGGACAAAGCAAAAGATGACTTCTAGCATTTTATTAATCAAAACTTCTATCTGGTATCTCCATGCATCCAACTACCAAAAAAACGTTCGTAATGATGACCAAAAGGTCCTGTCAAATCTGGAAGTGCCTTCTGAAGCCCCAAAGATTAAATTACGATGAATATGATGCAAGGATTATTTTATTGTATTCCGGTTCTCTGAAAATTGGTAATCTGTGTCCTAGTCTTTACTAAGCAACATCCTATCCTTTCATTACAATGGATAAGAAATTTTTATTACAGTATTTTGCTAAAAACAGTAAATATTATAGTTTCTATTTACTGTTGTTACCTACTCTGTATCACCATTTTCCATGAAGGGAAAAACTGTTACCAATGAAGATTAGGAATTATGAGATACTCTGATTTTAGAAGAATGAGACTCTGAGAATGAGACTTGTACTCTTCCTACAGCTATCTTTTGACTTTGTCAGGTTTGTTGACTACATATAGAAATTATCTTAGATCGTAATATACAAATAAATACCCATGAGGAAATAAGCCCAGAAAGGGTAAGTGACTCATTCAAGATTATATAGCTACATAAGTAGGAGAACCACCTGGCTTCACAATTCTTTTCTTTGCTCTGTATTCTCTCTCAAACCTGAAGAAAGAATAAAGGCATGGTAGTATACTTTGTGTTAAATTTCAAAGAGTTTGGCATTGGATAGTTAGCTCATACGACACTGGCCAGTATTTGATACTGCGCACAAAAGAATATAATAAGGTATCATACTCAAAATATTCATCTGTTACTGGATCCATGTTACTACTCAGACACAAAGAGTTGACGTATGAAAGAAAACAAAATGATGCACCTAAGTATTTCCTATGTGTTCACCTCGTAACTAATTCACAGCAGTTTTAGTAATTCAAGCATCGATTTTCAAATACTTTATTGTTTAAAGTTTCCTAGATAATAGCTGTAATTGTTAGTTCAAAATCTTAACTACCTCTAGTAAATTATCAAGGCATTTTAGATTTTCCTCTCAAACTGTGATGGGAATGATAAAAAGTACATTATCTTCCTTTGGGAAGAAAACAATAGCAAATGGAAAAAGAACCTGATATCTTATCTCAGTATTACCAGTACTCTTTTTTCAATTATGGTATTTCAAGGAAATGTGTATACGAATATAGGTAACAAACATCAAATTCAGGGCAACTTTTCCAAATGAGGTAAACTTTTAAGAGGTACGAGTAATACCAGAAGCTCAGTAAGAAACCTAAAAATTCAGTTTAGCACCATGGTTAAAGGCACTATGAAGCCACACTACTCTCTGTACATTGGTCTCCTTATGTATAAAAATGAAAATATAGCTCTACCCCTAGCTTTGAGGACTGCTTTAAAAATTCAATAAGAGAATCCATAAAATAAAAGGCCTAACAGTATATGAAAGTAATATCTATTGATATTCTGATATTCGTAAAAAAAAAAAATCGCCAACCAACCAGAAGAATTTAGTATATTCTAACCTCAAATACTGCACGCCTATGCACTAATTATCAGCCAAAATGAGAATATCTCTTAAAATTTCACAGAATAAAATAAATATTCACAGAAACGACAGGAAAGTAGGTACAAATAAATGAGAAAAAGTAAGCCAAGCATCTTTCAAATTCACTTAATTTGTCTACTTAACATAAATGCTAGTAGTATGTCTATATCAATTAAAACATGTAACTGGCTATGTTATAACTGGTATTAAAAAGGGGGCAATATTGAAAAATAGTACATGCTTATCCTATAAGTAGATGATTCCCTATCTAATGTATCAAACCTAAATAATTAACCATGGGATTCAACCTCTATCAGATTTTACACATTTCAGTCTTCTATTGGAGATTCCTTTGTATTTTCCACTTTAAAACTAGCAGGCCTTTCTGAGGCAAAAAAACATGCTTCTCTCTTTTCCTCAAGATGGTAACTAAATTTGCCTGTAATCATCTAGCTACTCAGCCAGCAGTCAAAAGGAGACAGATTTCTGAGTGTGCTGTGGCTCCACACCCTCAAGTAGGAAATGCAGTTTCCTGAACCCAATGCACACAAGAGAACAAAGGCTTCTACAAGATCATTTATGTATTTTAATAAGCAAATCTGTAACATTCTCATCTGTGACTTACTTTAATCAACTACATCAACAGCCCCCAAAAAACAAAAACCACGTTTTCTATGTGTTTGATAATGACTGCTTTCCACTGTCCTATCTCAGTCAATCCTTTAACTCTCTACCTCCATAAGCTGTGTCTCTCTTCCATCCTTCCTCATCTATCTATGCAAATATCTATCTTATATATACCTTATTTTATTCTGATTTTCTTACACGATTACCTTTTCCTACTAGACCAGAGCTCTGAGTGGGATTAGGAACTATGTCTTGTCTACCTTTATGTCTATTTTGACGAGCACAGCACCTGTCACAAAAGCAAATGCTCAGTAAACATTTAGTGAATGACTGAATATATGAAATGTTAACTGAAAAGGACGAAAAACGTTAATAAAATTAACGATTCTGAAAAAGCCAACTACCAAAACAAAATTCACAGAAGGAAACTCAGATCACTCATTTCAAATCTTAAAAGGCACTACGCTTTTTTTTTTTAAACTAGAATATTTTACTTCATGAAAATATATTTGGAGCTATGATAACACCATATTCAAGTATATACCTCTCAAAATTTTTAGTGTAATTTGGCAATAAAGCATAAAGTATAATACACATTCTTATTTCCAACACAGGCTAAGAAATTTAACATTACCAACAGTTTTAATTTTTACAACTCTTGCTTTCTAGATAGCTTTTGTCAATTTGTGTGTTAAAGAAGTATACACTATTATGCTTTGTTTCCTTAACTCACTTTTCTGTTTTGAAGAATATTGCACAACCGTCCACATGCTTTTTCTCCTGCTCAGACATGATTTTGGCACGTGACTTTGGAGAAAAAAATCCATCATACCCACGCTCCTTCAATGCTGGCAGAAAGAGAGTGAAGTATTGCTCTGTTTCCACTTCCTGAGGTGAAAGAAAAGTTGTCATCGACATGACAGAGGAAAGCTCTGATTAAGGTATAAAAATGTTTAGCAGTATAAGTAAGATGTGACTAAGTTAAAATAATTCACATAACAAATATTATCTATCCTACCTTACCACTAGCAGCAGTCATTTGACAATGGCAGCTTTTAAACCTGCAAGAACCTGAACTGTTGCAGGATTTTCTCTTGCTTACCAGCTAGGTGGTCCCAAGTCTCTTTAGTTCCAATTTAGAGTTCATTCTACTGTACATCAATTCCTCAAAACTGGTAAAATTGGACATATTATAGATTAACAGTAAGGAACAGTAAGTTTTATTTAGAGGGGTAATTTTTTAAATTATTTATCTTTCTCAACGGCAATGGGATTGTGAGAAGTTTAAGATCTATCACCAAAAATTCTAATTTAAGGTATTTTTAGATACCCGAACACCAATCATCCAATGGTCTCTGTTGAATCCAGTATTTGTAAGTTAGGCTATTTTATTCTTTGACCCATAAAATATTTTTAACAAATCTTTCCAAATGAAATAATCAAATGTGAAGATAATGATTTATGTATGATGATGCTCGTAAGATGATTTTATAACAGTGAAGACTAATAAATAGCCTAAATGTTCAACAGTAGAGAAAATGCTAAATCAATAAATATATATTCATATAATGAACTGGCTTTGAAGAATTTTAGTAATATGGAAAATGCATGAAGTACAATAGTGTGATCTCAACTTTATTTTGAAAATGTATCTGCAAATAAATAGGAAAATGAATTTTTAAAATGTGTACAACAAATACTTCAGAAGTTTTAACACAAAAACTATTTTTGGATTATGAGATTAGGTGTTTGCCCCCATCATTCTTTATATTTTTTCAAAATGTTTAATTTCTCTAGAATGAACATTTTATACTATAGTATTGCCTTTACAATAAAAATACTTTTTAAATTATGTTTTTATCCTTCAAACTATACTTAGAAGAATGGAAGGCTATCATTACTACAAATACTAAATAAAAAAGAGGACAACTAAGTAACTACAACAAGGCTAACTTTGTTTGCCTCCTTCTCCACCCCCCCAGTTCTATGTCAGTTCTCAGTATTTAGGAGAAAATTTAATTTTTGAAAATTTTTATTATTTCCCAGTAAGTCATATGAACCATAGACAACATAAATTATCAAGCTACTCTAGTACAAAAAATTATTGAAAAAGTAATTTCTTCTCAGGCTATGCTAAAAAGCAGCTATGAAATTATAACACTTAAAATTTTAAAATACCTTCATAAACATGTAATATGCTTTGAAAGTTGCTAAGAAAAAAGTTATTAAATACTACCTTGAAACCTTGGCCATTTAATAGTTGAGTGTTGGAGAGCTAAAACACATATTTCAACAGAAAGGTGTTTCTTCAATTAAATTATAATAAAATGTTATAAAATGGAAGACTTTAAATTTCAGAAATGGCTTTTAAAATAATGCAAAAATGCATATTTATAGCACAATATTTTTAAATGTTTAATGTTTATCATTAAGGAACAGTGGACAAATTTTTTTTTAAAGATTACATAATAAGCTAAATTCACATTCTTAAAAGATACAACCTTCTGCAGTTTTCTCTTTCAACAATACCAGTGATCTGCTCATAAGATGAACCATTCACATGAATAATGGATGAGATTATTTTCATTTAATAGTAAATGAGTATAGGTGGATGGCTGTACTTAGCAGAACAGTTCCACTGTGGAAATGTCTTACCTGCTTATTAAAAATGCCCTTTCTAAGAACAGAGAAAACAATTCCTTTTGAGTTGTTTTGATCACAGACTCTCTCCCGGAAGTAAGATCTATTAAGTTCACCTTTAAAGTTTCAGACAATTTCTTTTTTTAAGTTTTAAGATTTTATTTTTAAGTAATCTCTAACACCCAATGTGGAACTCAAACTCACAACCCTGAAATCAAGAATTGCCTGCTCTACCAACTGAGCCAGTCAGTTGCCCTCAGACAATTAATTTCTATAGTGTTACCTGAAGACTAATGATATCTGCATCACAGTTAACAATTTCTTCCATAATTCCCTTTTTCCTGTATTCCCAGTTTAATGCCCAGGATGGGCAATAGCCGTATAGCTGCCGGGTGGCGTATTTATCACATAACACATTGTAACACATAACCGTGAATGATGCTAAGAAGTGGGAGAAAAAAACAAAAGACAAAAGGGAGAAAATTAAGCAAGTTTTTCAAAAAGAAGTATCATGTGTATACCTGCACAAGCACAGATGGCACACGAACCCATCCCAAATATCATCACTGTGAAATGCCTTCAGCAAAATTCTGTTAAACTGTATCTACGAAGACTGCATTGGAGTCCATCACATCAAAGTTCTTTCACTAGAATTAGACTTACAGTTCATATTTTAGATTTTTAGGAAATTTATTTTAATAAAAATTCAAATTCGAAGTCAGAATGTTAATTTTTTTGCACATAATTTTTTGAGCAAAGCTCTATATAAGTGGAACAAAAGTGAATTTTAGTTTTGTTCATTAGAAGACTCTATCTTCATTAATTTTTGTTAACAAAATATCCATTATTTAATACTTCTGGGAGCCTCTTACTGCTCTTATTGCCAGAAGGATATGGACTAACAAAGTTTAGTTATAACAGAATCCTTTTTGCCAAATCATATATTCATTTCTGAAACTGAATTCTCATTTTAAAATGCCCTTGAACTATAAAAGGACTGTAAACAAACTAACAGGAAAACAACATTTATAGCCTTGCTACCCAAAAATGTGCTCTGAAGACCAAGAGCATCAGTTATCACCTAGGAACTCAAAAATGCAGACTCTGTGGTACCCAAAGACCTACCAAGTCAGAACCTGCAAGCTGACAAAATCCCTAGGTGATTCACATGGATACCCATTAGAATCACTTTATACAGTGTTCTTTAAAAGTGCTCATACCCAGGGCCCTGCTCAAGACTGAATAAGTTATTTAGGGTCTAGATACTCATATTTTTAAAAGCATCCCTGATGATTATAATGGGCAGGGATGGTTGTGAATCACATACTTTAAAAAAAGGTGAGGAATCCAAATAACCAGGTAATAATACTTGATTGAAGTTGGTTAGGATTCAGATAATGGGGAAAGGATTAAGAGAAACTCAGTTCAATGGTCCCCTGGGGATCAAACTGGAGGCCATTTAGTACATTAGCTTTTTCACTATCTGGTACTGATTCTTACAAAACTATCATTATAGTTTTGTAGCTATAAATCGTAAGTTATTATAGACATCTCCCTACTCACAGAAGTAAAAGCACTCAGATCCTACTTAGGAAAGTACAACACATCCCAAGAAAAATCCATACTCATTTTTCAATAAGGAAAACCCAAGAACACATTACTTTGAGAATTCAACAACTGATGAAATCATGTTTCCATTGTTCTTTTTCTTAATGAAAATGTACGTGTGCAGTATAAGGAAAGCTTTTCTTCAAGATTATGTTCACTAGTGCTCAAGAAAGGATTACTTTGAAGAACCAGAAAATGGTATTTTTAAAATCAGAAAAGGAACAATTAATTATGCATTAGGGAAGGCTAAACAAAATAAATCCACCAAAGATAAGGCTTGCAGAAAACCTTAGGTATTCCTTTTACTCAGACCATCAATGTGCATTCTGTTAATGGAAGTGTTGCTCATGATGGAGCACTAACACGGTGCCTCCTAGAACAGGCTGATCCTGTGACTCTAAGAGCGTGGAAGTTTAAAATTAGTGCCTCTGGAAGACACAAAAAATGTACTGTATATGCAGTTATTTCTCAGTGTTATTAAAATGCAACAGAACCATGAAGATGTTATACTTCCTACCATTTCCCAATTTCAAAGCAAGTAATTTTTTCTGAATCCTCTTTAAAAAAGTACACAAACAGAAGGACTTAAAAAGTACAGAAGAAGTTCTGTGATTTACCCTTTAAAAATTACTAATGTGTCAGTGCTCAGTGACAGAGCCAACCTTGGTATTAAAACAATAAAATTTTCATTTGTTAATTTTAAAATGAAATTAGATATAATGAAAACTTACTCTTTTGATTAAAAAGAAGGCATTTAGAGAAATACTAATTCATAATTTTAAGTAGAATTCCCAATCATAAAATGTTTAACAAGCAGTAAGAAGCACTATAAATGATGTCAAATCATTATTGGTCTCCACAAGAGATAAAGGTTTATATTTTCTACATTACCGAAGTTCTCCAAATGCTGAGCTATATCCTTAAATTACCCAAATACTCAAGCTCTACCATTTCTACACCATTGGCCTTGTAAACATATTTTGTTTCCAATATAGCAAATACAGATTCAGTCTAAATTATTCTTTCACTCTACCCACTGAAGAAAGATAAAGTACCCAAGTAGTTTAAAATTTTCAGAAGAAAATTCATTATTTTTCATTTTTTAAGTCACCCAATACCTTGTGTGAAGAGGCCATTTGGAAGGCCTTATTTATTTTCTTATTTGGAAGGCTTTATTTATTACAAGGAATAATTGTAAAACCAAGAGCTACATCACTGTGAAAGACAGAGGAGATTCCTACACGTGGCCTTAATATGGGTTTTAACTTTCAAATCTGTCAGTAGTTTTTGAAGCTCATTTACCTTGTGGGCATAAAATGAAGGCTTGTAATACTTAAATCACAAAGCCCAAATGGCATTTCAACTATTTCTGAAAAAAATCAAAGAAAAATAAGAGAAACTATTTACCTGATGGCAGAATTTGGTCTCGTTCTTTTAATGTAATCCATGGCCTCGGAGGAAGCTGCTCTGGATGAACTGGGGGGAGGAAAAATCTTTTATAAATGTAAGTTAATTTCATGTGCTTCTAAATTCAGTATCATTTACTTTATAATGTTAAATCAACTTCTGTTTTCTCTTCAGCTATAATGGCCCACAACAGACTTAAAAATCTAATACTGAAATATAAGGAAGATTTAGAAGCCAAAGGGAGTTTAAGTAGACCTACGCAGAAAACACATAATGAACATATGAAAAGAACATTAGGAAACTCATTATTGGCATTTCCACTTACACAGTACTTATAAGAAGTACCTATTTATTTATTTAAAGATTTTATTTACTTATTTGACAGAGAGAGAGACAGCGAGTGAGAGAAGGAACACAAGCAGGGGTAGTGGGAGAGGAAGAAGCAGTCTCCCAGTGGAGCATGGAGCCCGATGCTGGGGCTCCATCCCAGGACTTCGGGATCACACGGTGAGCCAAAGGCAGACACTTAACGACTGAGTCACCCAGGCGCCCCAAGAAGTACCTATTTCAAACCTTAAGTAAGATCAGGGTGCCTGGGTAACTCGGTAGGGTCGGTTAAGCATCCAGCTCCTGATTTCAGCTCAGGTCACGCTCCCATGGTCTTGGGATGAGCCTGTCTACTCTCAGAAGGGAGTCCGCTTGGGATTCTCTCCCTTGCCCTCTGCCCCTCCCCCTGCTCACCCACACTCTCTAAAAATCTTAAAACACACACACACACACACACACACACACAAAACCTTACATAAGCTCTTATGTCTTAATTACAAATGTAAATAGTGTAAATTTTCCTGCTGGGAAATCAAAGCTATGTGAAGTTCCAAAATACTAACAAACTGAAATACTCAAATATCTTTAAAATAGAAAAAAACACATGTGAATATGCATAATAAAAGTTAATGAATTTTATAATGGGGCTTTCATTTCCTAATTTTTATTTTATAACATTCATGTAAAACAAGAGATTAGAACTACATTATACAGAAAAAAGGAAGGCACTGGTTAAACATTAATTACTCAGATATGGTTATCAAGACCATGGAACTAAAAGCTACCCAACTATCAGATGAGAGAAAATTCACTAAGTTAAGATTTAACTATGTTTTTACTTTTTCCTTTTAAAAAAGTTGACAATTACAGGACAATTAGATTGAAGTGTGCATATTTTCCCAGGGAATGTAGTGGCTGAGAAATGTACTCCCTTAAAAACAAAACGCTCTTATCTTCACCCAGCCACAGAAATTTAAGATCTTTAGAAATTTACGATTTAAGAAATTTACCAGAGTATTTAAGATCTTTAAAAGTTTCCCTTTATTAGCCATTTTGGTTTTCCAAAAGCCTATCTAAAGGATGCAAGTTTTAGCATCCATACTTTTCACAATGTGGAATGATTATTTTTGCATAGTCCGTATCTTGCCAGGAAAGGAATGAAGGTTATCGTAAGATGACAAACAAACCATCCACCTGAATCAACATATTGAATCCTGGAAAAAATCATGNCGCCAGGAATGCCATGCCACAATCATGAAAACTATCTAAAGAATGGAAAGCCCAATATATAAATACAATGAAGTGTAAACAAGGAACTTTCTAGCTGTTGGGTTCCCTATCAGCAAATGGTTAAAAATTCAGAAATCAAAAAATCCTCAAAATAAAACAAGTAAGGTGATGCTGACGGTCTGGTGCCTCCCAAAACTTTACTAATATATTTTAATTAATACATCACAACATATCAGTATAAGTAAAGTGCAAAGTATTCATCAACAATATCCAAAGAGCCAAAAACCTATGAAAAACCACTGTATCTCACCAGTAACCAGGAAAAATAAAAAGATGAGAGAGCATGTTTTTATTCAGGTTGTCCCCCAAATTTTAATATATCCAAAACTGATGATGGTGATAAGATAGGAATACTTGCATATACAGCTGGTAAGAATATAAACTGGGAGCTTTCTGGGAGGATAAGCTGGATCGTCTTTTAAAATTTAAACATCTATGACCCTGTGACTCAGCAATTCTATTTCCTGGGATCAGCCCTATCTGCATAAAGAAGCATTCAAAGTTATTCATTACCCTATTGTTTATAATAGCAAAAACAAGGGTAAATGACTAATATCCATTTTACAGAAGTCTATGCTATAGTTTAAGAAAAAAAAGGACAGACACATGTGTGCTAAAGCTATACAAAAGCTATATAAGCTTGGAAAGCTATACAAAAAATACTGAGTGAAAACAACTAGAAAATATATAATGATGAGGCACCTGAGTGGCTCAGTCAGTTAAGCAGATGACTCTTAATTTCAGCTCAGGGTCCTGGGATTAAGCCCCGCATTGGGCTCTGCACTCAGCGGGGAGTCTGCCTGAGGCTCTCTCTCTCTCCCTCTCTGCCCCTCCCCTGCTTATGCATGCACTCTCTCTCAAATAAATAAATCTTTAAATATACATATATATAATGATAAAACAGAACATGTTTTATTAGAAAACATTTTAAAAACACACATGAATCATAACACTTCTACTGGTATAATTCTTATATCTAAATGTCTATAAAAATATCTACAAGAACACACACCCAACTTACAAGTGTGTTTACTTACCATGGAGGGGACATGAAATTAAAGGTAGTGGTCAAAGAAAATTTTAGTCTTAATAGGAATTTTTACAAGGAGAATAATATATTCATGTGTGACATATACTTAATGTTTTTAAGATGAAACTGCAATCTCAGTGATATGACAAACCATCAAATAAAATAAAGACTGTTTAATAGATATATATATATAGTCCTAGACACAGTACTAGAATTTGGATCAATATGGAAGTCTGTTCTCATTAATAGAAAAGAAGAAACAGCAGTTAACATAGTAATATGTCTTTCAGGATCATGCCTACAATGTGATAAAATAGTAATCCTCCCATTTATATCTCCCATACATGCCACACCAGGTGATAGATAGCCCTGCAGCCAACCCTGGAGCCATGAAGAATAGGGGTGGGGGCGGGGAGTAGGGCAGCAAGAAAATCCTGATTTCTTTGGCCAGTGAAGCCAAAAAGGAGAAGTACATCAAGTTTTAGGTGGGAAACTCACACTCCATGGCAGTAGTAATCCAACATGCTAATGGCAATCTCTCTAACAGAGCCCGAGAGAGCCAACCCAACTCACCACTTCAGTGATCAGCAGCAGGGGCCTGGTCTGCCCACAGTAAGGGTGTCAGCTGAGCCTGGAAAAGCCGACAGAACCCATACACTAAACCTAAACTGGGCAACTGCTTGCTAAAATTGAGATTTGATTTTAAAAGGATCAAGAGTCTCCAAACCTAACATTCAAAATATCCAGGATACAACTGAAAATCACTGGTCATACCAAAGACCAGGAATTATCACAAACTAAATGAGAAAAGACTATCAACAGAGACCAACACAGACAGAATTCAGATGTTGAGATTATCTGACAGAGATTTTAGAGCAGCCATCATAAAGCTGCTTCAAGAAGTAATTACAAATTCTCCTGAAACAATGAAAATATAAAAAGTCCAAAGAAGCAGAAGTTCTACTTTTTTAAAAGATCCAAAATGAAATTACTCAACTGAAAAATACAATAATCAAAACAACAAAACTCACTGGAAGGGCACAAAAATAAAGATAACCAAAGAAAATTAGTGAATCTGAGTATTCCATTTGAACAGTTAAAAGGAACATAAACTGGGGGGGAGGGGGAAATGAACAGAGTTTGAGAGACCTATGGAACTGTAACAAAGCTCTATGACTCATATCAGAATCCAGAAGGAGAGGAGAAAGAACATGGGCTTAAAAAGTATTCTAAGAGATAATGACTAAAATGTCTCCAATTTGGTAAATGACATAAACCTACACATTCAAGAAGGTGAGCAAACCAAATAGAATAAACCCAAAGAAATCAACACCAAGACATATCATAAACCACTGAAAACTAAAGACAAAAAATAATCTCAAAAACATCAAAGAGAAAAGACACACTACCTTTCAGGGGAACAATGGGTTTCTTTTCTGAAACCATGGCAGCCAGAAGAACTGGCATATTTTCAAGTGCTGAAAGAAAAGAACTGTCAAACCACAAATTCTGAATCCTGCAAAACTTCCCTTCAGAAATCAAGGGGAAATTGGGGCACCTGGGTGGCTCAGTCGGTTAAGTGTCTGCCTTCGGCTGAGTTCACTATCTCTGAACCCAGGGATCCAGTCCCTGCTCAGCAGGGAGCCCACTTCTCCTTCTCCCTCTGTCCCTCCCCCTGCTTGTGCTCACTTTATTTCTCTCTCTCAAAGTCTCTAAAAAACTTTAAAAAAACAAAGAAATCAAGGGGAAATAAAAATATTATAAAAGGAAAACCTTGAAACTTTGTTGCTAGCAGACCTGTCCTTAAAAAACGGCTAAAGGAAGCTCTCTAAACAGAAAAGAAATGATAACAGAAGAAGTGGAACATCAAAAAGGAAGGAACAAGCAATGAGTAAAATTAGGGGTAAACACAATGGATTACCACCTCCACATGAGCTTCTTAAATCATATCTGATGGTTAAAGCACAAATTACAACATCTGTGTGGTACTCTGTGTAGGTAGAGGAAAGATTAAAGACAATTACATTTTAATAAAAGTGGGGAGTGTGAAGGCACATAAATGGAAATAAGGGAACAATCATGCACTTAAAGTAATAAAACTCCATGATTAGTAGACTATGCTAAATATGTATATTGTGATATCTAGAACAACCACCAAGAAAAGAATTTCAAATAAGAACTCTAAGTTTCAAAAATAGCATAAATAAGGGGAGAATTCTAAAAAATGTTTAACCCATAGGAAACCAAGAAAAGATAAAGGAGAAACAGTGCAAACAAACAGAAAACAACTTAAAAAAATGGAAAACTTAAGTTCTACATACCAATAATTACTTTAAATGGAATTATCTAAACATACAAATTAAAAGAGCAGAATCTTGGCAGAGCAGACATAAAAATGTGACACATGGCTCAACTGTATGTTGCCTACAAGAAACTCATGTTAAATACAACAACATAGTAAAGTTGAAGGAGGATGGATAAAGATGTACCATGCCAGCAATAAACAATAACAAAAAAAGGAGGGCAGTTATATTAACAACAGCTAAAGCAGACTTAATTAAAGAGTTAGGAAAATACTAGAAACTAAGAAGGTCATTACATAATGATAAAAGTTTCAAACCACTACATTAGAATGAGTTATTCTAAATATGTATACACCAAACAATACACCTTCAAAATACATGAAGGAAAAACTGACAGGGCTGAAAGGAAAAACAGACAAATCTACAATTACAGTTGGGGATTTCAACACTATAATGTTGGTATTTATAAAAGTACAAGATAAAAAAATCAGAAAAGATACAGAAGAATGGAATATCACCACCAACTAACATGATCTAATTTAATTTACACTTATAGAACCATTCACCAAGACAATAAAACAAACCCCAGAAAATTTAAAAGAACTGAAACAATGCAGAATATGTTTTCCAACTGGTCCCAAACTGGAATCCAACAAGAATAACAGAACAAGAAATTAAACAACACATTTCTAAATAATCCATGAGTGAAAGAGGAAGTCTCAAAGGAAATTTTTAAAAATACATTAAACAGAATGAAAACACAACATATCAAAATTTGTGGGGTACAGTTAAAGTAGTTCTGAGAGGGAAAAAATGTAATGCTACAGTCTTGCATTTATAAAGAGGAAGAATTTCAAATCAAATCAAAATAAGTTTTTACTTCAAACAAGAAAAAGAACAAAACAAACCCAAAACAAGCAGACAGAGAAATTACTAAGATAGAAGGAAACACAAAGGTTAAACATAAAAGAACAGAAAACGATATACAGCTCAAATTCTAACCAGAAAGAACGTGCATAACTAGATATTTTCATTAGCCATATTAACATTAACATAATAAGTACAGCATCAGGAGCAGATAAACACTTCAAATAACCAAAAAGATGAAACACATGAAAATATGCCCTCAATATATGTAATTAAAAAGAAATACTAGGAACAAAGGAAGTGATTACATAATGATAAAAGAATCAATCCTTTTGATCCCTATAAGAGTTATAAGAAATAAACAAATCTACAAAGGGGGAATTTTTAATAAGGTTCTATCAATAATGAATAAAAACAAAGTACCAAGTATGTATGTCCTATTCAAACAATTAACAAATGTAAACTAATATTTATAGAATACAGCACCAAATAACTACAGAATACATTTTCTATTTAAGTGCATACTTAAAATTTAGAAAAATTAAGCATATGCTAGCTAATAAATAACACATTTAAACATTTTTAATCAATTAGAGTACTCTCTGACCACAATGAAATTAAGCTAGGACTCAATGACAAAGAAAACATCTCCCCTAGAAATAAAAATACTTCTAAATGATTCATCTAAAAAGAAATGATGAGAGCTATTAGAAAATATAAACTGGGGGCACCTGGGTGGCTCACTCGGTTAAGCGTCTGCCTTTGGCTTAGGTCATGATCCCAGGGTCCTGGGATCGAGCCTCACATCAGGCTCCCCGCTCAGCAGGGAAGTCTGCCTCTCCCTCTCCATCTACCTTTCTCCCTGCTCATGCTCTGTCTCACTCTCTCAAATAAATAAAATCTTAAAAAAAAAAAAGAATATAAACTGAATGATAATGAAAATAATACAAATTAAAACTTGAAGGATGCAGCTAAAAAGCCATGTTTAAAGGGAGATTTATAAATAAATACTTAGAGGAAAAAAAAGAAAGTCTAAAGGTTAATGATTAAGATGTTAAGAAGTTAGAAAAAGAACAGCAAAGAAAACTCAAAGAAAGGCAAAAGAATAAAAATTAAAAATCACTGATATTAAAAATAAGAGCGTACTAATAAAGCTAAAAATTGGTTCTTTTTTTTTTTTTTCAAAGAAAATACTGAAAAATACCTGGGCAAGACTATGCATGAAGTAAATAAAGGCAACATAACTAATATCTAGAATGGAAAAGATATCACTATATATCAAATTCTGAACTTTATATGTCAATAAATTTGAAGATTTAGATAAAATGGGCAAATTACAAAAAAACACAACTTTCAGAAACTGATGGAGAAACGAAGACTCAGAACAGTACAATAGTTATTAAAGAAATTCAATCAGTAATTGAGAACTTCCTTCAAAGCAACCCCAGACTCAGATGTATTCTACCAGACATTTAAGAAAAAGGCACACCTGGGTGGCTCAGTCAGTTAAGCATCTGTCTTCAGCTCAGGTTATGATCCCAGGGTTCTGAGATCAGGCCCTGCATCTGGTTCCCTGCTCAGCGGGGAGCCTGCTTCTCCCTCTCTCTCGGGCCCTCCCCCACCTCATGCCCGCACACGCATGCAAGCACACACTTCCTCTATGTCAGATAAATAAAATCTTTAAAAACAAAAACAAAAACCAATCTTAAATATACTCTTCCAAGTAACAGAAAATAAATAAATTTTATGATGCCAGTATAATCTTTATATTAAAATCTGATAAGGATACTGAAGGAAAATTATTGGCCAATCTCAAACTCACATGCAAAAAATCCTAAGTAAAATATTAGCAAACTGAGTAAAGGGATATATAAAAATACTGTATTACAACCTACTTGAATTTATTTTAAGAATAGAAAGGTGGTATAACATGAAAATCAATGCATTTACCAAATTAACAGAATAAAGGACAGAAAATATATCCTCATCTTAATAGAGAAAGAGCATTTGATAAAATTCAACATTTGTTCCTATTAAAAAATTAAAAACTCTAACAAACTAGGAATAGAAGAAAACTTATTAATCTGGTAAACTTCCTTAACCTATATAAAAACTATGGTGAGTGTTTTATAATTATTAAAAGCTAATAAATTTTGAAATTAGACAAATTATCACTACTTTTAGTTATCATCTACTGGTGATCTTAGCAAGTGCAATAAGGCAAGAAAAAGAAATAAAAGATACAAGAACTAGAGAGTAATAAAAGTGTCGTTATACGCAGATGATACAATTGTAGAAATTGAAATTAAAATACATTAGGATTAAAAAGAGTTTAGCAAAGTGGCTGAGTATATTTACCAAAGGCATTTACAAGTGTTCATCAAGGTACCTGAATACCAATAAATATACAAACCCCAACTATATTCCATAAATGAGCAATAATAATCTTATTAAGAATCATTTCCGAAAAGACGGTTTTGAGGGCATCAAAAAAGTCAATAACTAGAATAAATGTAATAAAAAATGTGAAGACCACTACACAGAAACCTAAAACTCAATACTGGGAGAAACTAGAGAAAGCAAAATAAATCAAAGAATACTCAACATCGTTAGATTAGCAAATCCAGTGTTGTAAACATGTCGATTCTTTTCAAAGCAATCTATAGATTCAATATATTCTCAACCTAAATCCCTACCTTTTCGGGAGGGTAGAAATTTGAAAAGCCAATTCCAACAATTTTAATGAAAATACAAGGTAAAGGAAGCATGGGGCCAAAACTAGCTTAGACTTTAGAATCAAATCAAGAGGGGAGATTTAACTCTACTGAATCTTAAGCCATTTTATAAAAATGCCATAATTAAAGACACTGTTACATTGCCATAAAGACTACTAGAAATGAACGGAGAACACAAAATGTCAGAAATAAACCCATATATACAATGACAATTTATGACAAAGATGGCCCTAAAAAACAGTAATGAAAGGACAGTCTTTTCAACAAATGGCTCAAGGTCAATTTAATCTATTATGGAAAAGTTATGAAAATTGACTCCTGTGTTATACAAATTTCAATTCTACGAAGAATACTAGCTTTAAATGTTACAAGTAAAAAATGTGATTTTTAGATACAGGAAAATATATTCTTCAGCTTCAGGTAGGGAAAAATTCTTAAACAGGACACAAGAGCAATATCATAATAGAAAAGATCAATAAATTCAATTATTTAAAATGTTTTCTGTTCAAAACAAAAGACAAATTAACAAAGAGGAAAGGCAAACAACAGCATGGGAGAAGATACCTGCAACATATACACCAACAAATGACTTGCATCTAAAGCACTGAAGAACTCCTTAAAAATTACACACACATACACCCCACACACACACACCAAATGAAAGGGTCAAGTAGCTACACCTATTTAGACAATGGAGATACGTATTTTTAAAGCAGGAAGGAAACAGCATATACATACTATATATATAGATATATATATATATCTATATATATAGCTAAATTAAACTTTTAGCCATATATTCTTAATTTGTTACTAAAAAGATTCTCTTAAATTTATTATCTCTCTCCCATCAACCAAATTTTAGTCTTTATAGCCAAAATAATTTAGATGATATGAATCTGGTTTTTACATTATTGTAAATATTACTATTTTTTTTAAAATTTTGCATGTAGGTATCTTCTATGATGGAGAGAATTAAAAAGAGTATATGTCCTGTAAATAAAGATTAAATTCCACCCTTTTCTTAAAAAAAAAAAAAAGAGTATAGACAATATACTATGATGCTGGGCTCATGCTAGACTCTAGATTTCTCTAGCTCTGTTTCAAGACTCTGTATTTAAGAAAGACATTATTCTAAGAAAAAGATCTGAATTTCAGCATCTACATACTTTTACTCACATTTTGAGTGTTTAAGCAAAAAGAAAAAAAAAGAAAACAAGAAGTTTTAAGTCAAATTCTTAAAAGATTTCTTACATAGAAAAATTTCCATTTCGAATAAAACTATTTTACTCAGACAGATATGGTGTTGTTAATCAAAATCCTGCTTGCAAAATTTCCACAACTGTGTAGTGAATCAAACTATTAATTTCATTCACAAAAAATGTGTACAGTGTATGGGATCCACATAATCCCCATCAAATTCAAACAATAACTATGTATCTGTGATGAAGAGCAAGAGAATCTTGGGTTCACAGCTCTGGTATTAATCAGCTGTGTTAACTTGGGAAAATTAATTTATTCTCTGAATCTCAGAACTTGCATCTGTACAATACCAGTAAAAATTCAGACCTCTTAGATTCTTAGAAAAATTAAATGAGATAATGTAACTAAAGCTCCTAATATATTGCTTGGTAAACAGAAAGCACTCAGTATATGAAAAGAATGTCCCACTACCATGGGATACAGTATTAGAAGGAACTCTAGGGGCGCCTGGGTGGCACAGCGGTTAAGCGTCTGCCTTCGGCTCAGGGCGTGATCCCGGCGTTATGGGTTCGAGCCCCACATCAGGCTCCTCCGCTATGAGCCTGCTTCCTCCTCTCCCATTCCCCCTGCTTGTGTCCCTCTCTCACTGGCTGTCTCTGTCAAATAAATAAATAAAATATTTTTTTAAAAAAAAAGGAACTCTAAAACTATGAGAAGTTATTTAAAAAAAAAAAGGTCAGATGGTCTCAAGCAACATGGGACATATTACCTAGTAGTAATACATGTAGAGTTCACTGATCATTAAGAGTTACCTGCAAGATTGTCAAGCATGAAGTTCAGTAGCTTTCGGGTTCCATCTGGGTCCTGGTATAAATTGAGAATATCCTGTGATAAAGGATTGCCTAAGGCAGAATACAAAAATAAAATCTGTAAGACTTACAATTGTAAGACCAGACAAATGTACACAATAAAATATTAATTTTGTAAAGTGAATTTTAAAGTATTTAATCTGTTACATAAATTTAAAGCAATTATGTGAATCTAAAGAAATACTCTTTAAGATAGTCATAAAATTTCAAAAACATTTTCTTTTCAGATTTCAAGGTTTATACTATATACCTACAATGTATGTTTGCCAAAATCATATATATAAACATACATATTAATCTTAGTCAATTCTGAAGTAATACCACAAACCAGTACCCTGAATTAACCTTTGTAAGTTCTAAATTTATCTTTGAAAGACAATATTCTAACTGAAAGACAAACAGTCCTATGAGAAAGAATGAATGCTATCATAAAAAAAAGGAGGGTCTTCCTAGTTAGAATATTTATATTACATATGGAGAAAGGAAGACATTTCAAGTGAAAAGGAAACCTTGTACAAATGTGAGTTAGTGAAATGTGAGAGGAAAATGAAAATAAGAATTTTTTCATGATGGTGATCAGGAATATCTGAGTACTAATGGTACAGATGTATTAAATATCAAAAACACAAGCTATTGTTAACAGTCTATATATTCCCTTAAGAAATATAAGAGGGATTTGTCAAAACAGGCATGCAATAACAATCTTGCAAACAGATTTGAAAAGACAAAAACCATGGAACTTCCAGAAACAAAGGTTTTAACTACTGAGGCAAACAAAATCTTCAACACACACACTCAGCAGAATGGCTAAAATTTAAAAATATTGACCATAAAAGTGATAGAAAAATGTAGACTCCTTGGAACTCTCATATTGCTGGTAGAAGTATAAATGGTCCAACTGTGGTGAAAATCTGATTGGCAGTTTCCAGTCGACTTGAAAGAGAAAAAGGAAATTTCCTGGTGTGACAAAAATGCTCTATATCTTCAGGTTGGCAGTGGTAACATGAGTATATACTTTTATCAAAATTAGTCACAGTGCGTACTAAAATATTTGGGTATTTTACCATATAGAATGATAACTCAAAGTACTAGGGGGAAAAAAACCTATCATCAATGAGTTAGGCAGTGCATCAGACTTGACTAAAAAATTAGTGAACAGAAAAAATACATTCAAAGAAACTACCAAAAATGCATAACCAAGAGTCAAAAAGATATAAAGTGGGAGACAGTTATTAGATATGTGAGTTAGGTAAGAAATCTTAACATATATTAAATTGGAGTTCTAGAAATAGAGAACAGGAGTTAGGTCTCTGGCTCAACATACAAAGAACGTGGAAGTTGTCCCTCCTGTCCCCACAACTGAAGTCATAAGGCAAACTGCTGCCCTGAACACAAACAAGCAGATATAGAGAATCACAGCCGAGTGGCAGGAAAAGTCCAGATACAGAACCCCAGAAATGAACTAGTATCAGTTGGCACACTTGAAGTCATAATTGACAAATTGCTGGAGGCTTGGGGAAAATTAGCTTGAGAGTTAAAAAGTCAAAGGGACCCAATCTTAGGAACCTCCAACACTTCCCTGAGTTTTATCTCCAAGAGCCCCAACACGTTTTTAATATCAAGACTGGAGAAAAATTCCCCTTGTGCTTCTGGTGGGAAAGAGAGAGTGGGAGGTAGGGAGGGGGAGAGTAATGCTCTCCTTAACAAGTCCTGCATGCAAGGAAAACTATTTTACCAGAATATAATCAGGTGACGTTTTACCATTTAACCCCAAGTAAATACCCCACACTCCAGCCCCTCAAGCCTGATTTGGGGCAGAGAGAGTAGGAAGGAGCATATCTAACTCAAAGGCCCAAAAAGAATGAGACCTAATCATAAAACTACAGAACTCTTCCTCTCTTTCCACATCTTACAACCACAGGAGTATTGCTCCTGTATAATAAGAGGATTATGGTAAATAGAACTATAAGCCTCAGAGTCTCTGGGAAAACCCAATGGCAACAGAGGAGATAAAAACAAGAAAACTAGAGGAAATTTTAGACTCTGACACATAACAACAGCAAACAGTAAACACAGCCTAAGTTCTAGCCAGAAAGAGAGTTTGGAGAGAAGTAAGAAGATGCATTATTTAAAAAGAAAAAGGCTGCAAACTTTCAAAAGATAATTTTTTAAAAAATGAATAAACTGACCCAAGAAGCACAATGTATACAAAGAAGTATATGAAAGGGTTTCATTTTACTTTGTACTGCAAACTAGAGAATGCCAATTGCAAGTAGAAAACTTAAAAACCTATTAGGGAAAATAACCAATTACTTAAAACAAAAAACATGGTAATGGCAATAAAATTCATTAGCAAAAATAGAAGCTGGAATACACTGGAATAATATTTTCGAAGGGTGCAAAATGGTATTCGAGACTGCAACACTCCTCCACCAGTTATCAACAAAAAAAGTAAAGATGGGGATCAGAAAAACACATCAACCAACCTGAACTGATATTTACGCAATACTGTACTCAAAAAGAGGAAAATATACAATCTTTTCAAGTGTACGTGAACATCCACCAAGAGAGACCATATTCCGGGCCAGAAAACAAACTGAAACATGTTTAAAAGAAACAAAATCAGAGCACTGATCATAAAAAAAAAAAACAGAAATTAAATAGAACTAGAAAATCTCCAAGAACTCTGAAATTAAACATCACGCTTCTAAGTAATCTATGGGTCAAAGACAAGGTCACAAAAAATTTTAATTCAATTAAAATGAAAATACATCATCAAATTGTAAGATGAACATAAGTCAGTGTCTAAAGGGAAATTTATAGCATTAAATCCTTATATTGGAAAAAAAAGATCTAAAATCAGTGACTTAACTTCCATATTAAGAATCTAAAAAAAGAAGAGCAAATGAACCCCAAAGAAACCAGAAAGAAATAATAAAGAGCAGAAATCAATAAAATTTACAACCAAAAACAAGAGAGTAACATGGTACTGTTAGTCTGAACCTAAACATGGTACTTTGAAAAAGAGATAAATTTGATAAACCTACACTTGATCAAGAAAAAAAGACACAACTCCTAAATATCAAGAATTAAATAAGGAATAGTCCTTGAGGCATTAGGACAGGGAATACTAAGAAAACTTTCTTCTTAAGTTCAACAACTTAGAAAAAAATGACCAAATTCCTTGAAAGACAGAAAATATCAAACCTCACTCAAAACGAAATAGAAAATTCAGCCAAAAATGGCAGAGTAAGGACCTCCAAAAATTTGCCCCTTCATAAGAGCAAAATGGCAGGATATGGGTAAGGACGGTAATTTGTGGAGTTTTGACTTCTTCTGGTCCCTTACTGCCAAGGCAGCCTGGCAACCACTGAAGCAACCAAAATTGAGCTAGAGCCTTTCAAAACCTCATTCCCAAGACTAGTCATTTATCTGACTGACCTGTGTGGTGGTAGTTCCTTGACTCTAGCCAAGTGCTAAAAGCCTTCCACCTGAAGGGGGAGAGGGTGTAAGGGCATGTTCGAGGAAACCATTACTGGTAAATGATTTAATTTATGGCTGTCTGAGGTCATGGAAACAGGTAAGGCAACAACAGACTAATCTAAATGCTAAATAGGAAAAGCTTGGGAATAAGATGTCAATAAGGGCTCTGAAAAGTTCTGACATATTCCAGGTTATCTAGAAAACCATAAACACGGGCAGCTTTGCATATGCTTAGGAAACACCTGAAAACAGCCTAAGCTCTCACCTCTTCCTGATCTTGAGGCTGTGCACAAGTCAGAAGCTGGGACACTAAACTTAACAAATTTCAATGGCTCAGTCAGTAGAACATGTAGCTCTTGATCTCAGGGTCATAGGTTTGTGCCCCATGTTGGGTGTAGAGATTACTTAAAAATAAAATCTTAAAAAAACTACGGAGGCCAAAAGGTAGAAGAATGACATATTCAAAGTGCTGAAAGAAAAAAAAATTGTCAACTAAGAATTCTATATCTAGCAAAAATATCCTTCTTAGCTGAGGGAGAAATTAAGACAATCCCAGATAAGCAAAAACTGAATGAGTTTGTGACTAGACCAGTCCTACAGAAAATATTAAAGGGATTCCTACAGGATGAAGACACTGGATGGTGACTTGAATCCATACGATAAAAAGAAGAAGTACCAATAAAGATAACTATGTAGGTATCTATGAAGACAGCATAAATACAATTACTGGTTTTATTATTTTTCAATCTAAGAGACAACTGCATACAGAAATGATAAATCTATGTTGATGGCCACAATGTACAAAGATAATATTTATGACAGTAACAGCATAAATGAGAAGAGAATGGAGCTATAGGTGCAAAGTTTTTTTTATATTATTGAAATTAAGTTGATATTAATCCAAATTAAGACTACCATAAATGTTCACTTTAATCCCCAGGGTAATCACTAAGAAAATAGCTCAAAATAATGTAGCAAAAGAAACAAGGGAATGAAATTGGTACCCTGGAAAATATTCATTTAACACAAAAAAGGAAGGCATTAATTGAGAAACAGAGGAACAAGAAGGAACTAAGACATAGAAAATAGCAAAATGGTGATGAAAATCCTACCTTATCAGCAAATACATTAAATGTAAGTGGATTAAACTGTGATTAAAATACAGAGATCAGCAGAATGAATAAAACATAACTCATTATAGGCTGTCCACAAAAGATACACTATAGATTCAAAGACACAAATAGATTGAAAGTAAAAGACTAGAAAAAGGTATGCCACGCAAACAGAAAAGAGCTGGAGTGGCTATACTAAGAAAGGGATAATCTCAATGTCCTTTATCAATGAAAGAAATTGAATTAGTAGTTAAAAAAAAAGCTGACTCTAAAATTTATATGGAAATGTAGAGCATCTAAAGGTATAAAAGCAAACGTGAACAATAACAAAGTTGGAGATCTCATGCTACATAACCACAAAGAGTGGACAAAGTAGGACAGTATATTACAAAAATATCCGTAATTACAATATAGATGAGGCAACTGATCTGAACCACATTAAAAACAAAATAAAATCAGAATGTATTAAAAACAAAGCCCAGGGGTACCTGGGAGGCTCAATCAGTTAAACACTGGACCCTTGATTTCGCCTCAGTTCATGATCTCAGGGTCCTGGGATCAAGTCCCACGTTGGACTCTCCCCAACTCAGCAGGGGGTCTGCTTGTCTCCCTCTCCCTCTGCCCCTCCCCCTGCTTGCACACATGCTCTCTCTCTCTCAAATAAATAAATCTTAAAAAAAAAAAAAAAAGCAAAGTCCAGCTATATACTATTTGTAAGAGATACCACTTAAGCATAAGCACACAGAAAGGCTGAAAATAAACAGATGAGAAAAGATATATTAGACAAATATTAACCAAAAGAAAACTTGCACAGCTGTAATATTAGACAACATAGACTATAAGATGAAAATACTCAACGAGGGAGGAAGAGGCTCACCACCTAATACCAGGTTCTATTCAACAGAAAGTACAGCAATATATACAATACAGCAATATACGGGTGCAGGTGGTATACCTAATAAAATAATCTCAAAGGATATAAAGCAAAAGCCAAGTGAACTACATGGGGAAATGAGCAAATCCACAATTTTAGTGGAAATTTTAGCATTAATCACCTTAATTACTAAAAGAGGAAAGAGTCAAAAATTTGTAAAGATATAAAAAATCTGAGCAACAAATCTGATCTAATGGATAAACATATAGACCTGTGCCCAACAATTAGAAAAACAATATTCTCTCAGATTCAGTAAAACACTTAACAAAAATTGATCACATACTAGGTCATAAAGTAAGAATCAACAAATGTCAAAGAATGGATTCATACAGATTACCCTAACTGCCTATAATGCAGTTAACTTTAATGCTAACAATAAAAGAAGACAGATTTAAAATCATGTATGCATGGAAATGTTAAATAACAAATGGGTCAAAGAAGATATGATAACCTATATTAAAAATAATTAGGCCAAAACAAAAATGAAAATACTTCATATCAAAATTGTGGGATGCAACAACAGCAACAACAAAAATAGCCAAATAGGCAAATTTATAGCCTTACTTAAATGCTTATATAAAATAAGAAAATCTAAATATAAACTAAACCATATATCTAACTTAAAAAGAGAAAAAAAGAAAATATATGATGTATCCAGACAAAACAGAATAAAGAAACACAGAACTGAACCAGTTTTTGAAAAATAAAAGGCAAAATTGATTCAATGAAAATAACATAACTGACAAATCCCTGGGGAGGCTACATCAAAAAAAAAAATAGCACAAATAAACAATCTTAGAAATGAAGGGGGGGTGATACAGCTATAAACAGAACAGAGTCTAAAAATATATCACAACAATGTTATGAACACTTTCAAGCAAATAAGTTTGGAAAAATTAAAAAGCTAACAAATTCCAGTAGTATACATATGGTCCAACAAAACTGACTCATTAACAATTAGAAAACCTCAATGGTTCTTGTAACTTCAAATATATTGGGGTGGTGCTTAAACATCTTCCACAAAGAAACAACCGGCAATATGAGTTTCATATAATTATTCTACCCAAATTTCAAGGAACACATTAGTTCTGAGACCCGATTAAGAATCTTATTTAGGTCTGTCTTGTTCATGAGCATATGTTTAAAATTCCTTAAAAATCTTTTTTGTTGGGAGGGGCAGTTCACCAGGGGCCTGTGCTTCCCTCTTCATTCTTGGTGAGTGTGACAGATTCTGAGGTCTATGAGTCTGATACTGAGCAGTTTCTGTAGCTAGTTATATAGGCAACTAAATAGGTTAAGGCAACCACAGCAATATTTCCATGTAACTCTTTGCCCCCCCTGGGGAATCACAACTAATTTTTTGCTGCTTACTTGGTATTTGGTGCTTGCTTGAAAAGTGCTGGAGGGTTGGACATGAACTACTCAGATGCAGGGCAAAATCACTGTGTACATATGTCTGGGCCCATCTTGTAGCTTGAAGTGATAACGTTCTTTGTCTGACCCAGGAGTCTCACTGTCTTCTGCCACTATCCATGAAACAATAATTGGCTAACTTATTAGCTTATTAGTAGGGTAAAATTCAGGGCCTTCACATTCCTTGACAAATATTATCGAAATAAATCCAGCATACAGAAGCACCAGGTTGGATTTATCTCAGTAATGCAAGCGAGTTTAAACTGGAAAAAAATGGGGGCACCTGGCTGACTCAGTCAGAAGAGCATGTGACTCTTGCTCTTGGGGTCATGAGTTCAAGCCCCACACTGGGTGTAGAGATTACTTAAATAAACTTTAAAAAATGAATAATTAAATAGGAAAAATGTAGATATAATTTATTAACTCGACCTATGAAATGAGAAAATTATCTCACAACAGATGAAGCATTTAATAAAATTCTGTACTCACATAAGGATTAGCAAAATAGAAACAGAAGAAAACTTCTAGAAACTAAAAAAAAAAGTGTTTTATCAAAAACACAAAGCAAATATGGAAAAATATTAGAAGCATTTCTTTTAAAAATGGGAATAGAAGCATGTTCACCCACTATTGATGCTTCTACTCAACATTGTACTAAACATTCTGGTCAGTACATTACAATAAGAAACATGTAAGAGTTTGAAACCAAACTGTCATCAGCACGTGAAATGATTATCTGCATACAAAACCCGAAAAAATTTGCAGACAAATTTTCTGAAAGGTAAGAATTTAGCCAAGAAAGCCTACTACACATCAATTTTTTTCTTATGTGTCAACAGCAAATAGGCAGAAAAAGCAACTTTAAAAATAATTGTAATAGGAAAAAAAAGTGTAAGGTACTTAAGAAACAAACCCAACAAAGATGTACCTGAGCAAAAGATGTGCAGAAAGTTATAAAATTTTATTTGAAGACATTAAATAAGATCAAAATAAATGGAGAAGATGCCAAAATTCACAGATAGGAAGACTCAATATATTAAGATGTCAATTCTTCCTAAATTGGTCTACACATTCAATGCAATTCTGAAGTCCCAAGAGCACTTTTCATCAAACTGTAACAAGCTGCTTCTTATGCATGAGAAATCCAAGACAGCCAAACTGCCAAAACACTATGAAAGAAAAATGTAAGGGGAATTCCCAAAGCAGGTATCAAGTCTTAATATAAAGCCATAATAATGATTATGATAATGTAGCAATTAGTGCAAGGTTAGACAAATTGACCTCTGGATATATAAAACAGAGATCCAAAAACAGACCATGACATAGCTGAGAGAGAGATGACTCCACTGATGATCCATGGGAAAAGGGAAAACTATTCGCTAAATGATAGTGAGACAGTTGGTTATTCATAGGAAAAAAAAACAAGACTACATCACTCCCTAAATGAGACCCCTCATACCATCTAAAAAATTGGTTCCAAAATTGTATTTTGGAATTGTATTAGAATGCAATAGGTAAATGCAAAAGAATGAAACTGGACCATATACAAAATGAACTCAAGACCATATACAAAAATGAACTCAAAATGGTTTGATAACCTCAATAAGACCTGAAGCCATAAAATTCCTAAGAGAAAACACAGGCAGTCAAGTCTTGGACATTGGTCTTAATACCTTTGTAAATCTCTCTCCTCAGGCAAGGTAAACAAAATAAGTAAAATAAATAACTGGGACTACATCAAACTAAAAAGCTTTTGCACAGTGAAGGAAACCATCAACAGAACAAAAAAGCAACTTAATGAACGGGAGAAGATATGTGCAAATGCCCTACCTATTTAGTGTTAATATCCAAAATATACAAGGAACTCATATATATCAACACCAAAGAAAATCTGATTAAAAATGGGCAGAGGACCTGAATATTTTTCCAAAGAAGACATACAGAGGGCCAACAGACACATGAAGAGATGCTCAACATCACTAATCATTAAAGAAATGCAAATCAAAACCACAATGAGATTTTACTTCACACCAGAATGGCTAGTTTGAAAAGACAATAACCGGTGTTAGTGAACATATGGAGCAAAGGGAACCCTGTTGGTGGGAATGTAAATTGGTACATCTACTATGGAAAACAGTATGGAGGTTCCTCAAAAAGTTAAAAATAGAAATCCAATACAATCCAGTAATTCCACTTCTGTGTATTTACCAGAAGAAAATGAAAACATTAACTCAAAAAGATATATGCAGTCCTATGTTTACTGCAACATTATTTACAATAGCCAAGATATGGAAGCAACCCAAGTGTCCATCCACAGATAAATGGATAAAGAAGATATAGTATGTACATATATATTTGTGTGTATGTATATATGTATACGTGTACATATATGTGTATATATGTATACATACACACATAGACAATGGAATATTACATATATACATACACACATATACATACACACACAATGGAACATTACTAAGCCATAGAAATGAGATCTTGCCATTTCTGACAACATGGACAGGCCCACGGAGTATTATGCTAAGTGAAATAAGAGAAAGACAAATACCATATGATTTCACTTACACTGCAGAATCTAAAAAACAAAAACAAATCAATAAACAGAAAGCAGAATCAGACCTATAAATACAGAGAACAAAGTGATGGTTGCCAGATAACTGCCAATAGACAAAATGGGTGAAGGCTCCCAGTTATGCAATGAAATTAAGTTAGAAGAATAAAAAGTACATCATAAGAAATACAGTCAGTGGTATTTAAATTGTGTTACATGGTAACAGATGGTAACTACACTTGTGGTGAGCACAATATAACTTTCAGAGTTGTTGAATCACTATGTTGTACACCTGAAACTAATGTAACACTATGTATCAAGTATACTCAAAAAAAAAAAAAAAAAAAAAAAAACAATGGACATTAAAAAAGGTATATGCATCCCCGTTTACTGCAGTATTTACAACAGCTAAGATATGTAAACAACCCAAGTAAACAATGATAGATGAATGGATAAAGATGTGGTATATATAGATACACAATGAAATACTCGGCTATAAAAAAGAATGAAATCTTGCCATTTACAAAAATGTGGATGGGCCTAGAGGGAATTATGCTAAGTGAACTAAATCAGAGAGAGAAAAACAAATACCATATAATTTCACTTAGATGTGAAATCTAAAAAACAAAAGAAGGGCACCTGGCTGGCTCAGTCCATAGAGTATATGACTCTTGATCTCAGAGTTATGAGTTCAAAGTCCCATCATGGCCTTAGAGCTTACTCAATAAACACAAAGGGGTGGCTGAGTTGCTCAATCAGTTAAGCAGCCAACTCTTGGTCTCAGCTCAGGTCATAATCTCAGGGTCATTAGATCCAGCCCTACATAGGGCTCCTCACTCAGCAGGTAGTCTACTTCTCTCCCTCTACTCCTCCTTCCACTCACACTCGTGCACTCTCTCTCAAATAAATAAATCTTTAAACACACACACACACACACACACCCCAAAAACCAAAACCAAAACAGTCTCTTACAGAGAACAAACTGGTGGTTGCCAACAGGGAGGGGGATGGAAAGTGGGGGGAAGTGGGTGAAATAGGTGAAGGAGATTAAGTAGTACAAATTTCCAATCATAAAATGAATAAACCATGGGGATAAGTACAGCATAGGGAATATAGTCAATAATATTGCAATAATGTTGTATGGTAACAGGTAGTAACTAAACTTAATGTGGTGAGCATTTTGTGGTGTGTGTGTGTGTGTGTGTGTGTGTGTATACATGTAACTGTCAAACCACTATGTTGTACACCTGAAACTAATACATCAACTATACCTCAATTTAAAAAAAATTTTAAACTTCAAATGAATGACAGAATTTACTATGAAGAGCAAAACCTTACAAAACTTTTAGGAAATAATACAGAAAGACATTTTTCTGACCTGGGGTAGGGTAGGATTTCTTTCACTAGTTATGACTTCATAAAAGAAAAGATCTTTAAATTCAACTACAATAAAAACAAATCTACTTATTAAAAGATACCTGAGAGAACAGAAAGAAAAGCCAGAGTAGAAGACATTTATAATACAAAAGAGACCAAACTTAAGAATACCTATAATCAGGAAGAAATAAATACTTCAAGTGAAAATGAGCAATAGACATCAATTGCAACTTCAAACAAGAAACATGGCCAATAAATATATGAAAAGGTGCTCAATCTTACTAGCAATTAGGAAAACACAAATTAAGAGAACTAGAAACTCACACTCAGTAACAGACAAAACTTTAAAAAGCTGACAATACTATGTGTTGGGAGGAAGACAGAAAAATGGAAACTATATTACTTTTGGGAGTGTATTTTAGTACAGCTACTTTGTAAAACATTATGGCATTACCTAATAAAGCTAAGGAAGTACAAGCAGATCTCTACGACCCAACTATTCCACTCCTAGGAACTCTATCAGGAGTTATGTATAAGAATGTTCATGGCTGCATTGCTTATAGTAGCCCCAAAAAAGGCAAATCATCTAAATATCTACTGTAGATTGAATAACTATAGCATATTCATATATCAGAGTACAACACAACAATTAAATTACAATTACATACATGCATGAACATGGCTGAATCATAAAAACATAAAGCTGAAAAAAGCAAGTCACAGAAAAATATATTCAGTAGGATTTCATTTATTTATATAAAGGTTAAAACACTGGTAATAGTTACATATATAACCCCAACATCTGGCAGTTAGTAGGTGTTCATCAATATCTGTTGTTCGATTGAAAGAAAAGTAAAGGAATAACTAACGTAAAATCCAGGACAGTAGTAACCTCTGGGAGAAGGGATGAAGATGTAATCATGAAAAGGCACACAGGAAAATTTTAAGGTACAGGGGACCTACACCAACGAGGTGTGATTATGCCTATTTCCCAATAATCTCACCAACAGTTACTTTATCAGATTTTTGGAATTCTTCCAATCTAACAGGTAGAAGTTGAGTATAGTTCCAATTTGCATTGTTATTATTTTGCATAAACTGATGAACTTCCTATGTTTTAAAGCCTGTGTATATCCTCTTATATGAGCTATTAATATGCTCTCTTCTAGATTGTTCTCTTGCCAATTTCTAGAAGCTCATTATATAACACAGAAATAAGTACTTTGCCTCCTATATGAATGACAGATTTTCGAAGTGCATTTCTTAAAAAAGGTACTGCAAATATATAATGGGTATCCAGTTATTCATCTTATTTTCTTTAAAATGTAGGTTATTCTTTTTGATTTCATGAATACAAAAACATGTTATTCTTTTATATTTCATGAATAAAAAATTTCTCAAGTAAAAGAAGCTTCTATTGGCATGGTCCATTTTATTTTAAGGGAGATAAGTAATTCTTGGAAGAAAGCTAGAAATCTTCACAATTGCTGAAGTTCTATAAATAGTTTACAACCTGGGATTTCAATGTTTAATGTGTGAGGACAACTCTTTGGCCCATATGTTAGAGAAAAGTACTGCCTTACACCTTAAGACATGAGTTCTAAATTATTTAATATAACTATAGATGGGGCGCCTGGGTGGCACAGCGGTTAAGCGTCTGCCTTCGGCTCAGGGCGTGATCCCGGCGTTATGGGATCGAGCCCCACATCAGGCTCCTCTGCTGGGAGCCTGCTTCTTCCTCTCCCACTCCCCCTGCTTGTGTTCCCTCTCTCGCTGGCCGTCTCTATCTCTGTCGAATAAATAAATTCCCTCTCTCGCTGGCTGTCTCTTTTTTTGTCGAATAAATAAATAAAATCTTAAAAATAAAATAAAATAAAATAAAATAAAATAAAATAACTATAGAAGAACTGCCTTTATTTATTTCTTCTATAAAATTGCTACACTCTGGATTTTTCTTTTGAGTGACTTAAGAGAACATTTCCTAATTACTTGACTGGCCATGTCTTATCTCTTAAATTGGCCTTCTTATCCTAACTCCTCAAATACCGTACATAGCCTTCACATACACTCCTCGAATGTCAAAACAATTTCTAGAAATTAGCTTGTTGGGCCAGGATGATCAAACTTATTATCAATATTTCCCTATCTGTGCTTCAGAGGAAGACAAGGAAATAGGAAAAAGGTGCTCCTTTTTTCAGTTTCAAGACAAAATGGCATCTCAGAGGCTGTGCATTCTCACTGTTTCTTTTAAGTATATCACAGTGCCATTTTAAATGCTCCACTCCACTTCCTCCCCTTTTCTAGACACAAAGTACCACTACTATGTGACTACTAAAACAGATTAGGAAATTATCTCAATTTTTACCTTCCTAAGAACATAAAGCTACCATTCATTGGGGACATTTTACTTGTTCAGTTGCTTCATAAAAGCAATCCTGTTTTTACCACCTCAAATTTTTGAAAAATGGCAGAAAGGGCCCTGAGTTTCTTTCATTTCTGAAAGGTCCTTGGCTTTTTTATATCAGATCACCTGAATGGAAAGTAGCACGCCAGAAAAACTAATTCTCAAAGAAGAGAAAAGGACTGCATATAGGTATTTATCATAGAACAAACTGTAGTTTAATGAAAAGAATTTATTTACAGGCATGAACAAAGCTAAGTAACAGTTCACAAGGCAGAGCACCAGCCTAATCTGAAAGACTAGAGGTCTAAGAAGAGATTTTAACAAATGTGAACCAGTAAATAAAAAGACACTAGGATCGAAGACCAGGCAAAAACAGCAGTTTGGAAGATCGAGATTTTAACCAGTAAAACAGATATTCAGAATGATTCATTCAGTTGATGCTTAGTATAAATTTTATGGGAACGTATCTTTATATAAAATAACATAGAATAGAGTTATGAAACAGTAGGATACATAATATTTGCTTTTTCAGGAACATTACATGGTACAGAGGGTAAATCATGGAGTTCAACAACAAATTATTCATTTGTCACCGATGTGCTCTCCATCAATATTAGCAGGAGGAAAACAGCTCTTCTAATTGGTGTTAAAAGAAAAAAATGTTATTCTTAGAGACAAAAAAAATATTACAATCAGTATGAAAATGTCAATTTCATACTTCATGAATCTAAGATTATAAAAAATGACAAACATTCCATAATATTATTTAATAGAAAAGAACAGACCTGTTCCCACTCCAACTCGAGATGGATGGTTATTTCAACTATTTTTATAAGAATAAGATTTAGCATATATAGATTAAGGTGAAATGTCCCAACAAGTTGCCTTGGGTTCAACCTCAAGAAAAATTTTAGATGTAAGTATCCCCTGGTCCACTTCAAATATAATTTAAAAATATCAAAAAAGTCCTACAGAAAAACTAAAAACACAAGACAGACCATTCATGTAATTATGTAATATACAAAGGGTTAACTGTACAGAGTCTAATCAACCATAATGTCAGGATTCTTTCCATTCATATTCAAGCCTCATTCTTAATAGTCCATTATATGACATAAGCAAATGCAAACAGAACATGTTCAGAGAGACTCAAATTGTCTTTGAAGAAGGAAAATAACAAAAGTGTTTACTTTATAAGGCTTTGATTAATATTCAGTGAGCACAGAATAAAATGTTTAACCAATACAGTACATCTGTATTTAGTCCTCTGAATTCAAAATAAACCCTTCTTCCTATAAGAGAAAACTATAACAAGTTTATAGTTACATATACAGTATTTATATGAATTGAGAATGACTTTCATCCCAAACTGATTGAAATGAGATTATCAAGGAACATATATTTTGGCTTGATACATTTTATTTAGAACAACTGTACTTATTAGGTATAGTTCATTTTTACTGTTATCATTTTTTCTCTCTTATACAATATGTCAATTCTATTTTATCTACTCTATCAAAACGTGACATGGATCATTCTGGCTAGGGTTTACTCTAGCCATTCTTTTGTCATAAGTCATTCTTTTAAAAGGGTGGGGGGGGGACTACAGTGCTAATTTAAAATATCTCCTCTAAGATATGTCAGAATTTTACGGAAATTAAAAACATATAAAAAATAAAAATAAAAAAACTTCCCCATACAAGTTTGTTAAAATGATGGCAGCATGCTGAAATTCTGAAACTTAATTTGATAATGAAGAACCACTTTATTTCAAAAGAAAGCATATTTACATTCTCAAAATTATGCTAAACCTGACCTATATTGTAATGAAAATTGTCTTTAAAAGGCTTAAAACACTTCAATACTGACTGTCAATGCTGTCATCTCTTAAAAATCACTCACCTTTCAAACCTAGAGTTTGTAGCTGGAAGAGCCGACCAAGTTCATAAGGCAAAACCCGTAACAGATTGTTATTTAAAAGCAATTCCCTGTTAAAAAAACAAAAAACTGTTTAGCTTAATATATCAAATTTTATTAATATCTACAATTGTTTTCTTAACCTTCCCTAACATACCATGAGTGATATTTACATTCAAGGCATATTTCTATACTTTCAATCCAAAAATGTTGTGCAATATTGAAGTACCACAAAATATGCAACTGCGACAACTGTTAACAGTGTTTCTATAATTTACTCATTCTCTAACACAGATTATTGAAGTTGTAAGAATTGTATATCATTCTCAGGCTAAATCCATCCCCTTTTCTCTCTCACCCAAATGTCTAAGAGATACAAATCAGAGTGACAGGTATTCTTAGTATCCGAAAACAACCAATATCCTTGAATCCAGTCTAATTCATAGAAAAAAAGAGCCAGTCACCTTTATCAATTTTTATAACTGATTACAACTGTAGTCACATTAAGATACTATGATGAACAATCACTGACAGAACATAAACACTGAAAATAAAGCATAATACAGATAATAGGATAATATAGATAAGATCACACTTAACATTTTGAAATTTTGGCCAGACTACAGAAGAAATAAACAGCCCCTAATTAGATAGCTAAAAAGTACTTTAAAAAAAATGAAAGAAAAGAAAACCAACAAAAACACACAATAAGGAGATGGTGAGGAGCAAGATTCTAAAACAATATAAATATTTATTTTTAAATATATGACAGCAATTTTTAAAAATTACTTCTCAGCATATAAACATAGAAAAGCAATCCCTGTTGATACTGAGAACATTTATACAAGGTCTTAAGGGACCTACAAAATTTATTCCTATGAAGAAATTCTTAAAGAATCCTAAAGGACTAGAAATAAATCCATTTATTATCAAGTTTTAAAGGTTTCCTTAAAGAGTTGCGATATATAAGTATACTTTGCCTTATAGAACAAAGTTATGTTCCTAAAAGTTTACTACAAGAACAGAATATTTTCCCAATTATTTACAATTATCTTATCACACACCTGAGCCTCAAGTGAGACTTAGTATTTTAACCCAAACCCACCTCAAGTCTGTCAAAAAAAAATATAAGTGCTGTCTAGCTAGAAACCTTGAAGTTAAAGGAAATGTTCAATGGAAGCCAACTCAAGCACTGTGTTTAGACACTTTATATCATTTGATCTTTAAACACAAACTGAGGGCTTCAGAGGGGAGGGGGGTAGGGGATTGGGATAGGCCGGTGATGGGTATTAAGGAGGGCACATACTGCATGGTACACTGGGTGTTATATGCAAGTAATGAATCATGGAACATTGCATCAAGAACTGGGGATGTACTGTATGGTGACTAATATAACAAAATAAATATTATTAAAATAAATAAATAAATAAACACAAAGTCCTCCTATAAGAGGAGTAATATCCCATAATTTTCTTATTTGGCAAATTTAGAATTTTATATAGTGAGGCACATCTATAATATTTTCTTACCTGAGAGACACCATGTTTCCTAGTTCTGCTGGTAAACTTCTGAGTTTATTGGATGACAGATCCAGGTAAACCAGATTATGAAGCTTGGCAATATCAGGTGGAATGCGACTAAGGTAATTGTCATTTAGGTGCAGTGCTGTCAAGTGTGTCAATGACCAAAGTGATGTACTTAAGCTCCGCACTCTACCTGAAAGGCAAAATTCTGAAGCATTAAATTCAAGGCCTAAGACAAAGACTAAACTTCAAGAAGTAAAAAGTGGCAGAAGAGACTGCAATACACACAGATACTATATCTTTGACATTTAATTTTGTATTAATGCCATTTGACTGCTTCCAAACACCTGGCCCTTCTTTAATTTCATGCCACTTCTGCCTGACAACCATTATTTCTTATGAACCTTCCATGTATTAAATGAGATGTGGCATAATGAGGAGACCCTTGGAGTCAGGGTGATGATAAGGTCTCAGAAAAACATGGGGCTGACTTAAGCTTTTGTGATAGAACAGTCTTGAATTTTATTTTAAGGCAGAGTGCTAACAAAAGTATTTCTTACATACTCCACAAAAATTAGTAGTGCAAGATTTATCCATATTTTGGGCCTGGATTATACTACAAACCTTAATAGATAAGAGTAATAGATTTAGAACCAACTTTAGATTGTTCACTAGAAAACCATTTTACCCGTAAAGGAGATATCCTTCCCAGCTTTCTGATGGTACAATTACTTAACAACTCTGGTTTAAGACTTTGCATTAAATGCAACATACTCAAGAGAAATGGTCACACATTAAGCTTTACCAAGCAGTCAGCATCTAACAGCTCGATGGTGGAACGTATATTAGAAAAAGTCAGAAAACCTATTTTAGAGTCCTGACTTTTACCATTTACTAGCTATATAAACCTGGGCAAATCACCCAGCCACAGCTGCTCTAAAATATGATATTATCTTAAATAATTTATGGGAAGATCATTTTACAAACTTTACAAAAGTAAAACAATTTAATTTGATACCACTATTCAAACAACAGATTTTGATTAAAAGAGCCGTGGAAGGTAGAGAGGGCACAAAATCTCCAACAGTAAATGTTACTTTTCACATAGCTATCAAGCAGTAAACTCAAGCTTACATCTGTCCAGGGCTCCTTCTGTCATAGATTCCTTCAGGCTGTTTATAAGCAGGCTTTAAGAGCCAACTAGGATTTTGTATTTATAGGAAAGAAAGTTTTCAAGTGAAGAGAGGCTCTGGTCAAAGACACTTATTTCAGTTGTACCCAGGACTTAACCAAGTGGTTCTCAACCAGGGGCAATTTTATTCCCCAAGGGACTTTGGCAATCTGGAGACATTCCTGGTTGTCAAAACTAGAAGAGTGCTACTGGCATCTAGTGGGCAGAGGCCAGGAGTACTGCTAAACACTATGCTGTACAACTGAAACTAATGTATCATTGTGTGTCAACTATACTTCAATTTAAAAAATTATAATTTATGTAAATTATAGTCCTTAAGATCTCCACTAATATGTACTACAGCAACCTATCCCATGTGGGAGTTCTTCACAAGATGGTAATATCTCATGTTAATATTCGTATGTATTTAAACTTAATATATGCTTAAATATATTAATGTGTTAATATTAACTTATATTTAAACATATAAATGGCAAGCTATCAACATTAAGGACCCGAATTGCTGGATAACTATCTTCATTGTCAAAATTCCAGTATTCTGTCTACCATGAAATTAATGTCCATTAAATCTTTTAAAAAAAAGACAGAGAGTAGCACTACCGGCATCTAGTGGGTAAAGACCAGGAATGCTGCTACACAACCTACAGTGCACCCAACAGCCCCCAACCACAAAGAACTGTCTGGCCCTAAGTGTCAGCAGTGCCAAGTCGAGAAATCCTGGGTTAGCCCATTATGATCTCCTCATATTCATTCTGCTGATTACCAACCACCTATCCACCCAGTTACCTTTTAGCCAAATGTACAGGTAATTCTTGCTATTGACACTATAATACGGGTTTAATGCATCCAAATAAAGACTACTGGAGGAAAAAATCCCATTCTACATATTATCTGTATTGTACCAATTCATAAAAGAAAGACAGTAATTATACTCTATTTTTAATACTTTTAACTTTATAATAATTTTAGATTTATAAAAACGTTACCAAGATAATGGAGTTCCTATAAACACCTTATCCAGTTTCCCCTAATGTTAGCTTCTTAGATTACCATGGTACACTTGTCAAAACTAGGAAACTAATATTGGTACATTACTTCTTTTTATTGGTACATTACTAATTTACAGATTTTATTTGGATTTCACCAGTTTTTACACCTTTTTGTTTTAAGAGTCAATTCAAGATACCATTTTGCATTTAGTCATCATATCTCCTTAGTCCCCTCCAGTCTGTGACAGAGTCTCAGTCTCTCCTTGTTTTTCATGACTTTGACAATTTCAAAAATTACTAATTAGGTGTTTTGTAGAATGTCCTTCAGTTTGGGTTTGCTGATTTTTTCTCACTAGTAGACTGGGGCTGTAAGTTTTTAGAAATCATATTGTATTTTAACAAATCCTAAACATGAAAGGTCATGTAACATACTTATTAGTTATTTGTTAGAATAAACCAGTAGCCTCTACGTTTCCTACTCTGCCAACACTAGGATGACATAGATGACAGAAGAATAGCAAAGATTTCAATTTGCAAAAATAATTACTCTGCAATAGCCAAAACAAAATCTATTATATCAAAGAACCTGGTTTACTCAGAAACTGAACTCCGAATGTCCTCAATTACAGATGCCAACCCTGGCCCAAGGTATTATCTCAAAAGAATGAACAGAGACAAAGATTTTTAGTCACGGGTAAATTAAACATGAGTACCTCTGCATTTTGTATTTTCTTAATTAGTTCATCTATTTTAAAATGTACAATAAGGAAATAAATATGACAATATTCAATTTGTGTTCATCATTGCTATTATATCCTAGATTAAATGCTTCAGATTCCACTCACCCGAGATTTCTAATTCTGCCCAGTGAGATTTTTTCCCATTGGCTACCTCCTCTGCTGACATGATGGTATAAATTCTGCGAGGATCTGGAGGATCATATTTTTCCTTTGGCATCCCTATTAGTCTGTTTAAACAAACAAAAAAGATGATCATCAATTACTACAGTCTTACAGAAAAAAGAAAAATGGTATGGTAAGTTTTCTTTTCCTCTCCCCTTGCCAGGCTACTAAGTCATTTTATACTACAAATTCTCACTAAAAGGAAAACACATCTGCAGTAGGTTAGGCTCTTGCAGGAACTCAGTAACATACGCTTAAGGGAAAATGCAAACAATGACACTGGATTTCACACTGAACTCTGTGGTTGCTTCCTGAACATCCATTCTATCCCAAACATCCATTCCCTTCTCCTTCTTTTAGCTGTCTTGCTTTCCTAAACAGACTGACCCTACAACAGTTTTCTGAATGGACTCTGACTAGTCTAAGAATATCAGAGTAATCCATCCTCCTTGCCTCAGTGATATTCAAGTATCTTACATCTAAGACAATCAGCACATGACATTCCTCTTGTCATGGAGATTAGTTCAGAAGTATCTAACAATCATGAGGCTTAAGATTCATTCTATGCTTACAGAAGGAGCAGGCTTCTCTCTCCTGCTAGTCATAAAAGAAGAATATAGTCCACATTGCTATTGGCAACCATCCAACAATTATAAGGGAAGCCAGCCATAGAAGTCAGAGTCTAGAAAATAGAGAAACAAAGAGCCCTCACCATATCATACCCGTAGGACTCTCAAACACTGGGCTTTTCGGATATACAAACCAATATACTTCGCTTATTGTTAGGTTGTGTTTTCTGTTACTTGCAGTCAAAAGCATCCTACATAATGAAAATTTTCTTAGTATGAGCCAGTCTTGGTTTAATCTATTGTTCTTAGGTAATATCATTCCTTTCCACTTTCAAAAGTGTCCAACTTGGGGGAGGGTGCACCTGGGTGTCTCCGTCAGTTACATGTCTAACTCTTGATCTCAGCTCAGGTCTTGATCTCAGGGTCCTAAGTTCAGCCCCATGTTGGGCTCCACACTGGGAGTGGAGTCTACTTAAAAATAGTTTAAAAAAAAAAAAGTGTCCAAATTTGAATGATGGAGTTACATGCCACCTTAATATTATATAGTCGTCTTCATGTAACTGCCAAAGTAATCACCAAATGATCATGAGTGATGACAACTAGATACAAAAATCCTCAAGTGTGTAATGTATGAAGCATACGACAAGTGGCCCTAAAGATTTTATTTATTTGTTAGAGAGAGAGAACAAGCAGGGGGAGCAGCAGGCAGAGGGAGAAGCAGGCTCCCCACTGAGCAAGGAGTCTGATGTGGGGCTCTAGCTTAGGACCCTGGGATCATGACCTGAGCCAAAGGCAGACGCTTAACCAACTGAGCCACCCAGGCATCCCACTTCTAAAAGTAAAATTTTTAGATGACAAGGTTTTCAGAATTTCTGCTGTGCACAAGGCACATGTATCTCTATGAGTACTTCTGCATACTGATATAAGATTCCACAAAAAGACAAGATTAAGCAAAGCTAAATCAAACAGATCCAAACTCAATGACATGTTACAAATCCATTCCCTACACTGCAGATGGATAAAAAATAAAGACTGCAAAATATGTCAAACAAAACAAAAAAATTCTTTCATTAATTTTAGATCATTTTCATAAACCGTAAGAGCATAGGATTAGAGGTCAACTTAATGTGGCTTTTAATCATGGCTCCCACTGGACGGTATGTTCCTTAAGGGGACCATGAGTTATTTCTGTGTGGAGGCATATCCTTTTTATATTGCTATATAGTTCCTACCACATTGTACGCACTTAGTATGTATTTGTGGAACAAGTATATGCTTTATAATCCTAAAATCTGCCACCTTCCTTTCCTCCCACCTTTTCCATCTCACAGACAATTTTCAGTCAACGCCTTTCTAAGAATTAATCCCAGGAAATGGTAATTAAGCCACATGTTCAATTCCCCTAAATATTTTAAAAATCTAGACAGGCTAGTAATTGCTGTCTCTTCTTGCTGCTCTCCTCTAATTCTAATTTTGAAAACAGTTACTATAGAGAACTTTTTTTCCCATAAATTTCCACCTTCCTAAATCCACTACAATTTACAAAATCTGTTCCTACAAAACAAATCCATGAAATGTTTACCAGTATTTATATGTAAAACCAAAGTAACATTAATACTGTCATATTAGGGGTCAGAAATCTCTTTCAAATTTGATTAGGAAGCCAATGAAAATACAAGTCACCTAATTCAAAATGAATACAGATTTGGACTGTCTGATTAAAGTTAGAACATCTAACACTTGGGTCAACTAACGAGCCAATTTAGTAGAGTCTATAGTTATGGTGATCATTACTATCTCAAACACCAGGTTTCCAAATATGCTACTAAAGACTTAGCCAAAGACTTAAAGACAAATTGGGGAAATTGGTAATACTGAAGCCTCCTGTTCAGCTTTATTTTCCCTCTCAGTTCCTTAGCATCAACTTTTCATGTTGGAGACATACCACAAAAACCTACTTCAAAATAATGTGAAATATAAAACAATAACTCAAATGTAATTTAACTTTCTAAACGTGACACTGATAGTATGGTTTCTAATAGTCTCATAGGTCATTCTAAGGCTTAAATACTGAATGATGAATACTTTTTATCCAAAAAATAGAAATGTTTTATTTTCGAAAGCCTAATGGCTAATTCTTTATCTTCTTTTTCAAATTGATGAAACAGGTAGGTTTCTGAATTGCTTTTTCCATGAGTTCTAATTTTTACAACATCTTACATCAGTTCCCAAAGGATCCTCCTGTTACATCAACCTAATTTATACTAGGGATCCTGATAATGTAACAGAGTACAGTAAAAGCCCCTTTGGCAACACAACCTGTTTAACTTTCCAGTCTTCAACCCCTTTCAACACTATAAAAAATATTCCACCTAGTTCCCCAAATGCTAACTACATAAGCTTCTTTAAATCTGCCATCTACATTTCACTCATTGAACCTACATGACCCTCCCAGATTCTAGTGCAAAATTTCTGAGAGTTACCATCAGTCCTGGACCAAGAACCTGATTATGTCGTACTTCTTAGTTCCTACATGAACTATCCTAAAAGTAAACTAGTTTTAATCTCCACCACTTAAGGCTGATTAATCACTACCACATAGTGAAGATTTTCATTAGTTTATTTCTCAGTTTTCTGTTTCACAGAAAAAATTTCATGTAAACTCATAATATACGAACTGTGTGGAAAATGTATTCCAATTTTTTTCAGTTATGAGCAATATTTTTTGAAGATTTATTTACTTTAGAAAGAGCGTGCAAGAGCAAGCAGGGCGAGGGGCAGAAGGAGAGAGAATCCTCAAGCAGACTCCTTTGTGAGCGCAGAACCCAATGTGGGGCTTGATCCCAGGATCCTGGGATCATGACCTGAGCTCAAATCAAGAGCTGGCCGCCCAACTGACTGAGCCACCAGGTGCCCCCAGTTACAAACAATATTATACACAGCACTGGAGCTACTTTGCCCTAGAAAAATGTAAAAAATTGGATTTTCCAAAACAGTAAATAAAATGCAAGATACTTTTATATCGTGTTGTTTCAGTGAATAGCATATTATAAAATATATATGAAATACACCCAAATATACTATTGCTAAGGAATCCCAAATCTCAGATTATGTATCTGCAGCTAATAAAATAACACAACTTAACTTCTCCCCCTCCAAAAAAAAAAAAAAAAAAAAACCTAATCTGAACCAAATCAGAGCAAACTATTAAAGGCTAGAACTGGACTTCTGTTAATAGTGGTTATCTAGAGCAACTTATTAAAAAAAAAAAAAACAGCCTGTATAGTACATAAAAAGATGTATGTTCTTACAGTATTAAACCAGAGCTTCCCTCTCACTATCCTGTCTAAATTTAAAGTCATCTTATCCAAGTCTATAGTTCACCACAATTACTATTTCACTTAGAATTCAGTCTAAGAGAAAAAGAATGCTACAACTACCGTAGACTGTTTCATACTGAATGAGACTTCTAATGACCCAACCCTAAAATACAAATCATTAGACACTTATTTATTTCCATACAAATATTAAGTGGTCATCTCAACTATAGTTTGCAAAGTAATCTTTGGCAGAAATGCTGCTGGCAAAGTTCCCAAAGTTGGAGGAATACAAAAAAAAATATTTTTACAGATTTTATTTATTTATTTGAGAGAGAGGGAGGGAAAGAGAGAGATATCATGACTGGGGGGGAGGGTAGAGGTAGAAGCACACTTTCCACTGAGCAGAGAGCCCGACATGGAACTCGACCTCAGGCCCCTGAGATCCTGACCTGAGCCAAAAGTAGATGCTTAACTGACTGAGCCACCCAGGCGCCCCTGGAGGAAGACAAAATTAAGCCCACATTAGATATTTCTGCTTACATTTTAGTGCAAGATGTTAATGATTTATTACATTTTATATACTCTCAGATAAATCTGTCTTATATTGGCATTTATTCCCAAAGGTTATGAAACACATTATTTGTTATTTAATGAATAACTACCTAACTAACATCCATCCTTCCTACCTGGTCTTAAGCATTAAGACTATTTTCCTTTCTGAGAAAATAAATCTAAGTCCACCTTTTTTAATGAAGCAAAATAACCCTTGAGCTTCAGCATTTCTGAAGTTTCTATTTCCTCATCAATATCTATTTTTAACTATACACAACTCTTAATCATTATAACTGTCACATAAAATTTATACCTTCCCTGAATGGGCTCACACCACCTGATACTAAAAAACAGTATCTAGCAAATCACACTACAGTAGGATCATATTGTTAAAAATATAGATTGAGGGGCGCCTGGGTGGCTTAGTCGTTAAGCATCTGCCTTCGGCTCAGGGTGTGATCCCGGCGGTATGGGATCGAGCCCTGCATCAGGCTCCTCCGCTGGGAGCCTGCTTCTTCCTCTCCTACTTCCCCCTGCTTGTGTTCCCTCTCTCTCTGGCTGTCTCTATCTCTGTGTCAAATAAATAAAATCTTAAAAAATATATAGAGATTGATGACACTCAAGAGCTTAGAAGACACCCTGAGATAAATAATGATTTCATTAGCATTCCGTACTCTACTCCTATACCAAGGGCCTCTCTGGATGGCATTTGTCTGCAATGACGGATTCAACTAAAGTCCATAGATAATAATAATGCAAACATTCAAAAAGAACCCCATTCGAAGTTTTCCTGAGCATCTCCCACTCTAAACAAAACACTAAACACTAAACAAAGTAAAGCAAAACCCATGTTTTATGATGGTAAAGTCACGCATCACTATGAAAAAAATAACGTCGGATCTTTGGAATTTCATGTTTCTGACCAGTTTAACATTTATTCAACAAATATTTATTGCAGGTCTACTACCATCACGTATTATACCAAGCACTAGAACTTCTCAGGAAACAAGATAAACATCTTTGCCCTCATGTAGCTTACAACATTTTCATTGCACTACTTGAAAAATAAAGTTATAGAATATATATTTTACTTTCAAACAATGCTATAAAGAATTTGGCATTTCTTGCTACTACTTTTTCCCCCTTATCAGATAGTTGCATTGCTCCCTCTTTTCACTATGCTGGGAGAGTACAACTAAAGGAAAATAAAACATCCTTATCACAAAGGATGAGGGTAATGAAGCTGACCCTTGAACAATGTTGGGTTTGAACTGCTTAGCTCTATTTATAAGCAGACTTTTTTTTATAGTACCGTAAATACATTTTCTCTTCCTTACGATTTTCTAAATACCATTTTCTTTTCTCTAGCTTACTTTATTGTAAGAATACAGTACATAATATATATAACATGCAAATGTGTGTTAATCGACTATTTATGTTATCAGTAATGCTTCCAGTCAACAGCAGGCTTTTACTGGTTAAGTTTTAGGGCAGTCTAAAGTTACACGTGAGTTTTTAAATATATGGGGGATTGGCATTCCTAACCTCCAGGTCATTTAAGGGTCAACTGAAACAGGTAATCTACAGAATGGTCAAGGACAGGTGGAGAGAGCACAGTTCCCAGGACAAGAATGCCAAGTTTTGTTTTGTTTTGTTTTTAATTTATTTGACAGAGAGAGAGACAGCCAGTGAGAGAGGGAACACAAGCAGGGGGAGTGGGAGAGGAAGAAGCAGGCTCCCAGCGGAGGAGCCTGATGTGGGGCTCGATCCCAGAACGCCGGGATCACGCCCTGAGCTGAAGGCAGACGCTTAACGACTGAGCCACCCAGGTGCCCCAAGAATGCCAAGTTTTAATACTGGGGATTGGACCAAAGATAACCAGGTTAAAACCTATCAGTACGTTTAATATAAGGTGATAGCAAATACTTCCTAACCCAGAGACACTATTTTTTCTATGATTCTTACTGAGAAACCAAATATTTAGATAACAGTAACAAGGATTCTTTTGGCCTTAAAAAATACTTGGACTTGGGGTGCCTGGCTGGCTCAATCAGAAGAGCATGCAACTCTTGATCTGGGGGTCATGAGTCAGAGCCCCATGTTGGGTGCAGAGATTACTAAAAATAAATTTAAAATAAATTTTAAAAAAATAAATATACCTGAACTCAATAGGTCTTCTTTCTAGTTGGTTTATTTTTAGGGATCTACTTCAAATCCCAAGCCAAACTACTCACCTACCCAAACAAAATGCATAAGCATACATTACAATAAAGCCCCTGGTTGAAAATGAGATGTCTTAATAGTTGCTATACTTCTACCTAAAGGTAAATCCAAACGTAATCCAAAGGTAATCTTATGGTAATCCACAATGATAACTAAAGGAAGCTTCTAACTCTATAAAGGGGTAAGGGCACAGTCTACTTGTCAGCTAAAGAAAGTACGACAAGGAGAAGGAAAAAAAAACCCAAAAGAATCAAAATATAACTCCTTTTCTGCATATGTGGAAATTTTCTCCCATATGTGGGATACCAGAAAACAACAGCAGCAACACTAAACAAATAAATACTAAAAGAAAAAATGGAGACCTGGGATTATAAATCTATCAATCACTTCCAAATTCCAAAATAATTAGACAAATTTCATTTTATTTCATCAGCAACCAATTTGGACAACCAAAGCTTACAACTCTATCATTCCAAATTAGGTCTTAGTCTCTGCCTAAGAGTCACTATGCTTTAATACCTCTTGTATTTACTTACTGCCTCCCACTTACCTGAACATTGAATACAATCTAATTATCCTGCAGAAAACGGGAGGTAAATAGACCAGATTAGATTTTTCACGTCAATTTTTCCAGAACTATGATTTCTTCCCCCTACCCCTTTTTATCTTTCCACTTTTTTGGTGTAGCTTTTGTTTTCTATTTCCTGATGCACACACTTTCATTTCTTTCAATTCCTATCCACCCTTCATGGTTCAAGTCATCTGTCACCTCTTCTTCAGAATAGTTCCCCATTTAAAAATCAACAAGCTAATTCTAAAATTTATACAGAGGAATCTAAAATAACCAAAACACTTTTGAAAAAGAAATACAAACTTGGGTGGACCCACTACCTAATGTTAAGACTTACTATAAAGATCTAGTAATCCAGACAGTTTTGTATGGATAAAGGGATAGACACATATAGTTCAAAGGAAAAGAACTGAGAAACTAGAAATAGAACCACACCTATATAGCCAATAGATTTGCACAAATGTGCAAAGGTAATTCCACAGAGATTAGTTGTTCTAGCAGCATTTGTTGAAAAACCTGACATCCACGTGCAAAAATAAATAAGCATCAATTCATATAAACGAACTTACAAGGATCATAAATTTAAATGTAAAACCAAAAACCATAAAACTTGTAGAAGAGAACATAAAAGAAAAATCTTTATGACCTTGAATTAGGCAAATATTTCTTAGATAAAGCACAAAGTATGATCCATAAAAGAAAAATACTGATAAACTGAATTTCACGAAAATTTAAAACTTCTCCTCTTTGAAAGACGAATAAAAATATGTGCCCAGGACTGAGAATAAATATTTACAAAACACAAAGCTGAAAAAGCACTCCAGAATATATAAAGAACTCTCAAAGCAAAATCATAAGGAAAACAACCTAATAAAAAAACTGGCAAAAGATTTCAACAGGCACTTCACCAAAGAAGATACACAGATAAAAAATAAGCATACGGAAAAAATGCTTAACTGTAGGCATTTGGGAAATGCAACTTAAAACGACAATGCAATATCACTACATGCCTATTAGAATGAGTAAATTAAAAACTTACAATACCTAGGGCCAACAAGGATGCCTCACATACACACACCCATCCTTATATTCATTTATGTTTTTATAAATAATATTCATGCATACATACACACAGACATATTCATGCATACATACACACACACACACACACACACACACACACATCCCATCACATTTCGCTGGTGGAAAGCAAAACAGTACCGCCACTTTGGGAGAGAGTTTGGTTGTTTCTCACAAATTAAACATACTCTTATACAACCAGCAATTCCATCCCTAGGTATATAGCCAAGCAAAATAAAAACTTACATTCACAAAAAACCTGTACATAAACGTTTGCAGCAACGTTTATAAGCTGCCACACTTGGAAACAACTCAAATATCCTTCAAGTGACAATTAGATACTAACTATGGTACAGTCACACAATGAAATACTACTCAGTAATAAAAAGGACAGAACTAATGATAAAAACGATATGGATGAATGTCAAATGCATTATGCTAAATTAAAAATACCCCTACCATACTCAAAAGGCTATGTACACTGTACCTCACCACAATAAAGGCCATATGACAAACCAAGAGCAAATATACTCAATGGTGAAAGCTGAAAGTTTTTTCTTTATGATCAGGAGTAAGACAAGGAGGCTCACTCTTGCCACCTTTACTGAACATAGTACTGGAAGTCATAACCAAAGCAATTAGGCAACAAAAATAAAAGGTATCCAAACTGTAAACAAAGTAAAACTGTTTGCAGACAACATGACATTATATAAAGAAAACCCTGAAGACTCCACCAAAAAACTGTCAAACTAATAAATTCAGTGAAGTTGCAATATACAGAATATACAAAACTGTTTCATTTCTATACATTCATAAACTATCAGAAAGAGAAATTATGAAAACAATCCCATTTACAATTGCATTAAAGAACAAAATACATAGGAATAAATTTAACCAAGGAGATGAAAGATTAGTACAATGAACACTATAAAGACACTGATGAAAGAAACTGAAGATGACATAAAGAAATGAAAAGATAGTCCATGCTCATGGATTGGAAGAATTAATATTGTTAAAATGCCCATAATACCCAAAGTAATCTACAGATTCAATGTAATCCCTACCAAAATTCCAATGGCACTTTTTCAGAGAAATAAAACAAATTTGTACGGAACCACAAAGGACAGTGATAGCTAAAGCAATTTTGAGAAAGAAGAACAAAGCTGGAGACATCGTACTCCTTGATTGTGAACTATATTACAAAGCTACAATAATCAACACAGCATGGTACTGGCATAAAAAGACATGTAAATCAATGGAATGGAAGCGAGAGCCCAGAAATAAACCCACATACATGATCAATTAATTTAAAACAAAGGAGCTAAGAATATACAATGGGAATATGACAGCCTGTTCAACAAACTGTATTGGGAAAACTGAACAGCCACGTGCAAAAAAATGAAACTGGATCTGTATCTTACACTGTATACAAGAACAACTCAAAATGGATTAAGGACTTGAACGTAAGACTTGAAACCATAGAATTCCTGGAACCTCCTTGATACAGGTCTTAGCAACAATGTTTGGATTTGATACCCTAATCAAAGACAACAAAAAACAAACATGTGGGAGTACATCAAACTAGAAGCCTTCTGCTCAGTAAAGGAAACCCATCAACAAAATGAAAAGACAGCCTACAGAATGGGAGAAAATATCTGCAAATCATATATCTGATAAGGGGTTAATATCAAAAATATATAAAGAACCCATACAACTCAACTGAAAAAACAATCCAATTAAAAAACTGGCAGACAATCTGAACAGACATTTTTCCAAGGAATACCAACAGATACTTGACAAGGGGCTCAACATCACGAATCATCAGGGAAATGCAAATCAAAACCACAATGAGAGAACACCTCACACCTATTAGAATGGCTATCATCACAAAGACAAGAGATAACAAGTGTTTGCAAGGATGCAGAGAAAAGGGAACTCTTGTGTACTTTTGGGAGAAATGTAAACTGATGCAGCCACTAGAAAAAACAGTATGGAGGTTCTTCAAAAAATTAAAGGGGGAGCCTGGGTGGTGCAGCTGGTTAAGCATCTGACTCTTGGTTTCAGCTCAGGTCATGATCTCAGGGTCCTGACTCAGCGTGAAGTCTGCTTAAGACTCACTCCCTTTTCTTCTGCCCCTCCTCCCCCTGATCACTCTCTCTAAAATAAATAAATAAATCTTCAGAAAAATAAAAATAGAACTACCACATGATATAGTAATTCCACTTCTGGGTATATATCCAAAGGAGCAAGATCACTATCTCCAAAACATTATCTGCACCCCGTGTTCACTGTAGCATTATTTATAATAACCAAGACATGCAAACAAACTGTGTATCTATTGGCAGATACATCCATGAAGAAAATGCACATATACATATTCACTTACATACATACATACACATACACACACACACACCCCAACACAGTGGATTTTTATTCAGCCATAAAAAGGGAAAAAACCCTCTCATTTGCAACAACATGGATGTACTTTAAAGTTATTATGCTAAGTAAAATAAGTAAAATACTATGTGATCTTATAAGTGTAATCTTAAAACAAAACAAAACAAAACTGAATTACAGACACAGAATAGACTGATGGGCAAAGTGAGCAAAGGAGGTCAAAAGGTACACCTTCCAGTTAAAAAGTATGTCCTGGGGATGTAATGTACAACCTGGTTAACTATAGTTAATACTGTACTATATACGTGAAAATTGCTAAGAGAATAGATAGATTTTTAGGGGCACCTGGCTGGCTCAGTCAGTAGAGCATAAGACTCTTGATCTTGGGTTCATGAGTTTGAGCCCACATCAGGCGTGGAGCATATTTAAAAATAAAAAGAGAGAGGGGCGCCTGGGTGGCGCAGTCGTTAAGCGTCTGCCTTCAGCTCAGGGCGTGATCCCGGCGTTCTGGGATGGAGCCCCACATCAGGCTCCTCTGCTATGAGCCTGCCTGTTCCTCTCCCACTCCCCCTGCTTGTGTTCCCTCTCTCACTGGCTGTCTCTCTGTCAAATAAATAAATAAATAAAATCTTTAAAAAATAAATAAAAATAAAAATAAAGAGAGGGAGTAGATCTTCAAAGTTATCATCACAAGAAAAAAAATCTATATGTGGTAACGGATGTTATCTAGACTTACTGTGGTAATCATTTCACAATATTTACATATATAAAATCATTATGCCATAAACTAAAACTAATAGAACATTATATGTCATTGTATCTCAATTCCTTAAGGACCATATACTGTATGAATCCATTTAATATGTCATTCCAGACCAAACAAAACTATTGGGACAGAAAACTGGTAAGAGGCTGGCAGGGGCTAGGGGTGGAAGGAGGGATAGACTGAAAAAGGAATGAAGGAATTTTCTGTGATGTGACTAGATATACCGGTTAATTTATAATTACTCGTAATATTACCATCAGAAATACACTCAGTAAATAAAATAATTTAAGCGTTCTTGTCTCTTGGTAAAGCAGAACTTGGGGAAAAAATTGCTTTACCATCCAAAAAACCACTAATAAAGAAAGGAAAATAAACTAACAGGATGTAGGATTTCCCTACCTCCAACTTCTCCTCAAGGCATTTATAAATACGTTAGCCTAAAAACAGCATCAATTGACCAGCAAGTAAAAGTACATAAGTTAAATCCACAGCATTTTGCAGACTCTTGGTAACTTAATGTCAAAGAGTCACAATAAGTCAACTTTATTATTGACTAATAAATGCCAACAGGGTTTATGTGACCTGGGTCATATGAAAAGTAAAATCCCTCCCTCTCTCTTTCCCCTACCCCCCAACCCACAGAGAGGGGGATTACAAGCAGTTCAGGATTGCTGAAAATTACCACACCAAGTATAAAGAAACTGTGTTGTATAGGAGGGCAGAGGAAAGATCATAGGAAGTTCAAAAGTCTGTTTTGCTTTCCTGACTCCTTCCTATAGATTGTTTTCCTAATATAAATAACTGCCAGCCATAAGAGAGTCTAATAATAAACATGATACTATTAATCCTGGTTGCCTCCTTCTTTTATTCCCTTTTACTTTCTTCTGCTCAATAGCACTTCTTCTAGTCACACTTCCAAGTGGGCCCATATCTTCTACTGAGTCAGCTGTCACATTCTTAAAGAAACTATAAAAGCCTTAAAAGCCCAGTACTTACATGAAATGTAAAAATATTCTTGTCACTTCCCATCATAAAAGCAAATTACAGCACAGCACTGACTGTCATCACATTTAACCCAAGCTTTTTAGCCTGCACAATTATAATTATTAGCATAGTGAATAGATCCAGTTAGCATAAGATCCAATTCTAAAATGTGTACTCATACTCTTCTTTGAAATTGAGGGAATCCACTTAAATATCTCTAAATTCAGTATCCTTTAGTCAGCAACTAGCCTATCTTCTAGCTCTAAAATAAACCTATCAGATTTTGAAAACATATGTGAAATATAAACACATATGAAAAACTACATGAAATAAATGTAAGGTAGGAAATCTAGACTTAGACTATTCAACCTAAAAGAATGATTTTATACCTCAGAAGAAACAATGAACTCCCAAATTAATGCTTAATGAGAGTTACTTAAAAATTCCTACTCAGTGATACTTGGCTATAATTTTAGAAATGTTTATTAGGTCATCCGAAATTCCTACTCAAATTTCAGAATTAACGTGTATTTAATGAAAAACAATAAAACTTAATGTATACATGTGGCTACATTAAAAACATTAAATTTCTAAATTAATACTTACTTAATAAAAGACACTAATTTAATTTTTATACACGGATATATCAAATACAGCAAGAAAAAGAGCTATAGCAATTCAGCTCCATAAAACTAAGGTTGACAAATGAATTGCCTTAAGGGAAAATAATTTCCTAAAACTGTTTCCTCATGATTCTCTTTTAACATGGGAAATTAGAGTACGAGAAATATACCAAATAATAAACCTCCATGATCTTAGGAGGCAGTTCTGAAGTAAGTGAAAAATAACTCTTCAGTGATGGTTAGGAAGTGATGCCAGTCATTCCAAAATGGTGACAAAAATACATGTAAAAGTAACTAAAAGGTTATATATTCAACTAACATTGTATAACAATGTTAGTACAATTAACTTCAATCAAATTACTATTCTCCTTGCTTTAAAGATAAGAACTAGCCTCCAATAAAACCAGTAATTTGGTAATAACTATTTTGTATTGGTAATAACTACTGTAACTTTCCTTTAACAGCTACCTGAAAATTCTATCATTTGAACATATGGGACTTAAGTAAAGAGTTTTTCAAAGTTACATAAAATATAAAATACTACAGGGGCGCCTGGGTGGCTCAGTCGTTAAGCGCCTGCCTTTGGCCTGGGGCGTGATCCCAGGGTCCTAGGATTGAGCCCTGCATTGGGCTCCGTGCTCTGCTGAAAGCCTGTTTCTTTGTCTCTCACTCCCCCTGCTTGTGTTCCCTCTCTCGCTGTGTCTCTGTCAAATAAATAAATAAAATCTTTAAAAATATACATATATATAAAAAATACAACAAAAATCAGTTTACTGATTTTATTAGTTGGTTCTAATACCCACCACTTGTGCTAATTTACAGTTCTGCAATAAATAATCCCAAAGAAAAATATTAAGTTGCAATCAGTATAGTGTGGATATTTATTTGTATTAGAATTTATTAGTTGGTTCTAATACCCACCACTTATGCTAATTTACAGTTCTGCAATAAATAATCCCGAAGAAAAATATTAAGTTGCAATCAGTATACTGTGGATATTTACATTTTTTGTAGCCTAACCAGAATATTGGTAATCTATATTTAGTAAAAAGCATCTCTCTAAAAACCAGAACAGTCTATTCTCCAATTGCGGATGGGCACTAATTCAATATTTTAAAATGTTGAACATTTAAGTATATGGGAAAGCATTCAAGATGTATTGCTAACTCAAAACAAAAACTGATTACATATACCATAATCCCATCTTTGTAACAAAACAACATATATATACAAAATGTGTACCAACATATATGAAAAAAGGTAGGAAAGAATGATAGGATTGTGGGTAATTTTTTTCTTATTTAGCTATAATCACTTTTCTACATTGACAATATACTGTTCTTACAATATGAAGGACATTTTATTAATAAGCTTCATTTTTTAGGTAAGTTTTAGGTTCACAGCAAAATTGAGCAGACACTAGAGAGTTCCCATAAACTCTCCTTGTCCCCAAACAGTACAACCTCCCCCGCTATAAACATTCAGCACCAGAGTGGTACATTTGTTACAATCAATGAACTTTTACTGACACATCATCACCCAAAGTTCATAGTTTACAAAAGGGTTCACTCTTGCTATTTTACATCCTATGGATTTCATCATATCTATAATGACATCTACCATTGTAGCACCATACAGAATAATTTCACTGCCCTAAAAATCCTCTGTGCTCTGCCTATTCATCCCTCCCTCCCCTCTACCTCCTGGCAACCACTGATCTTTTGACTGCCTCCACTGTTTTGCCTTTTCCAGAAATGTTATACAGCTGGAATCATACATTATATAGTCTTATCAGATTAGCTTCTTTCACTTAGTAATATGCATTTAAGGTTCCTCTAGATCTTCCCATCGCTTGATAGCTCATTTCTTTATCTGGACGTGCCAGAGTTTATTTATCCACTTACCTAGGAAGGACACTTTGGTTATTTCCAAGTTTTGGCAACTATGAATAAAGCTGCTAATATACATCTGTATCCAAGTTTTCATGTGGATACAAGATTTCAGTTCATTTCCATGAATACCAAGGAACAGGACTGCTGGCTGGATCATATGGTAAGACTGTTTAGTTCCAGAAGAAAATGCCAGACAGTCTTCTAAAGTGGCTGTTCCATTTTGCATTCCAACCAGCAATGAAAGAGTTCCTGTTGCTCCATATATTCTCCAGCATTTGGTGCTGCAAATGGCTTGTGGCCATTCTAACAGATACGTAGTATTTTGTTACTATTTTTAATTAAAAACTAAAAAGGCACTGACATATATTTGAAGATACACCTGAAGCTTTCACATTTTTAAAAACAATCTTTGTCATAATTCTAATAACCTAGCATGTTATCAATACTGAGAAAGTTATACATTACCTACAGGCACCTGCAAAAATATCAAGACAAATAACAATCTTGTACTCTAAAAAATACAAAGATAAATAAAAGGAATTCTGCCAAATAAGAAAGGTAATTTAAAAAGAACTAAGATTCACAAAATTAATGAGTTACGCAAAGTGATCACTATTTAAACATCCATATTTTCTTTGACCAAAGGCAATATTTTTAAGCATTTTTGTGAGATGTTTAGTTATTAAAATCCTAAAGCCATAGAAATAATACTATGACATACAATTTCTCTAAAGTTTATTCATCTGTTACACCCAGAATATTTTCCTAAAGCTTCTTCCACATTCTGATTAAGGAAATTAACCTGATTTTCCTTGAGCATTATTTAAGCTATGAATGTAGTATATTTTCTTCTATAAATCATTCATATACATATGTAACATGGTATTTTTTAAAAATTGTGAAAAATACTCTGATCAAGCAACTTGCATGTAAAGGAAATGCTAGATGTTTTTAATTTAGAGATTCAAAACCATATTCTTCCCAGAATATAGACACATACACACATCTGGAACATGAGCATTACATTTAAAAGGATGTTTTAATAACATACGACCAATAATACTTCATTATGTATGTATTCTTCAATTATTCAATAATTTTAATTCAAATAAAATATCCTGGGTTACTCTTTTTTTTTTTTTTTTAATTTTGAAGAGCCTAAAGGGCATTTATAAATGTCCCTGAAGATAACAGTCCACCTCCAAGCAATAGTTTTCTTTCTTGGCGTAGAAAATACTTGTTTCCCCAACCACCTGAGGACACCATTAGAAGTAAATTAGAAGTGATTCCCTGACTATCCTTTTTGAAAACAAAGTGTAGTGACATACAGAAAAAACTTAGTCCTAGGTGTTAACATTATCCATTGAAAAATGTCTCTAGAGGCCCAATTCCATAAATCCATGCATCAATACAGGCAAAAAAGGATTTTTTTTAAGCCATCAGTTTGAGGAGTCATCAACTGACCAATCCCAGTAGCACAACTAAATCAAGTAGCTATACTAAAATGAAAATAAGAAAGATCTATTGCATAAAACTAACAGCTGTCTAAAAAATAAATACTGATTAATATAACCTGTCATGACTCCAAGAAATACTAAAATAACAGTCTCATACCACAGCACACATTAAAATCCTCTCTAAAATTGTGGTTTTCAACCAGCTGATTAAGGGATATTTGGTGATGTCTGGAGACATTAGGTTGTTACACATGGGGAAACGGAGCTAATAGCATGTACATAAAGGTCATGGGTGCTGCTAAACATGAGCAATTTCTTTGCTGATAATGGTTGTCTAATACTGGAAGCATGTTTCCTTAATTTTTTGTGCTATTCACAACAGACTCAGAGCATAATAAAGTTTAAGCTGGGCACTTGTGATGAGCACTGGATGTTGTATATAAGTAATGAATCACTAGAATCTGTAGCTGAAACTAATATTACACCATATGTTACCTAACTGGAATTTAAATAAAAACCGAAAAAAATAAACTGCACACTTAAAACTAATATAACACTGTATGTCAACCTAAGAGAATTTTAATTAATGTGTAGCGTAAATGTATTTTATAATTTGCAGAGATTTACTTCATTCCCAAGAACATAACTGATTTTGTAATGATACATGAAAAAAAAAAAAAGCTGGATTACTAATATTTCCTCTTCACTTTCTTAAGACTAGTGAATCAACAAATTGATCTCTATTTGAAGCATGTGCCTATTTCTGTGGTGCAAATACCCCCATGTGCTTTTGTGGTACAAATTACCCATATTTTGAAAGTCAGGTTTCAAGCTGTCAACAGGATGCCCAGTAACATATTATATTGTATTTCAGAAAAAAGTAACCTCGAAATTATAACAGTAAAACATAGCAAAATAAGTAGAAAATGATGAGTTTTCAACATTTGTTTCTAATATGGTTTAACTTTACGTTATGTAATTTAATTTTTAATAGGTTGGATTCAATAACTGGTTTGCAAAATTCTTGAAAAATTAGCAACTGGCTTTCAAACCAGCCCATGCCAACTCTAGCATACCACTAAGCATATGAAATCCTGACTTCCCTCTACTATAGAAGCTCAGTTCCTTGGAATCAATTCTGCTTCATCAAAAAATTCAAATCGAACATCAACTTGCTCCATGTTGTACCTAGCAAAACTTAACGTACTTCTTTCTACTCCATCTCCAAGCAGGTTAATTCATTAAGTAGTAAGACACAGGAGTTGTTCTTTAGAAGAATGTATACAACCTATTATATGAGAACAGAATTAAAATTTTACAAATAGAAGGAAACAGATGATCCTATACAGTCCAGTGGTTTGAAACCTTGGACAGCCTTTAAGGAAGAAACAATATGATTCCATACAAGCTCTTCCAAAGAGTTGAAGTGAACATTATATAATATCAAAACCAGATAGCACATGAAAAGTTTTTTTTTTTAATTTTAGCAAATCAAATCCAGAAATACACGAAAAGGATAATACATCATTCCAAGGGGTGATTGTCTCAGGAATATGACAGCTAATATTAAAAAAATTCAGTATAGGGGCGCCTGGGTGGCACAGCGGTTAAGCGTCTGCCTTCGGCTCAGGGAGTGATCCCGGCGTTATGGGATCGAGCCCCACAACAGGCTCCTCCGCTATGAGCCTGCTTCTTCCTCTCCCACTCCCCCTGCTTGTGTTCCCTTTCTCGCTGGCTGTCTCTATCTCTGTCAAATAAATAAATAAATAAAATCTTTAAAAAAATAAAAAAATAAAAATAAAAAAATTCAGTATAATCCACTTACATTCAGATTAAGAAGCATTTGGAAAAATCCAAACACCATTCCTATTTAAAAAGAAAGAACTCTCATTTAAATAATAAAAGGGAATGTACTCAGCCTGATAAATGGCATCTATAAAAAAAACTATAGGTCTCATCACACTTACTAATCTCTAAATGCTTTCCTGCTAAAATCAGGAACAAGCCATGGATGTCTGCTCTCACTTCTTTTCAACTTTGTACTGAATATTCTAGCCCACACAATTAGACAAGAAAAAAATATAATAGGCGTTGAGCCTGGAGGAGGAATTAACTCATCTTTGATCTCAGACAACATGACTGTGTATAGTAAAGCCTACAGAGATTACAAAAAAGATACAAGAACTAATAAGTTATTTGGCAAGGTTGCAGGATACAAGATAAATATATACCCCCAAAATCTATTTTATTTCTATATACAAGTAACAAGCAATCAGAAACTGATTTTTTTAAATAGGCTCCACAGCCAGTATGGAGCCCAACACAGGGGCCTGAACTCATGACCCTGAGATCAAGACCTAAGCTGATATCAAAAGTCTGATGCTTAACCAGGTGAGCCACCCAGGTGCCCCAGAAACAAATTTTTTAAATACTATTTACAGTAGCAACAAAAATTATACAATACTTAGGGATTAACATGCAAAGAAATGTGGAAAAATAGCATAATGCATTACACTTGTTAAATCACTAGACTATACACCTGAAAATAATATAACTGTGTCAACTATATTCAAATTTTAAAAAAGTGTGCAAAACCTTTACACTGAAAACTATAACACATATTGACAAAAATTAAAGAGCTAAATAAATGGAGATATGCATCATCTTCACAGAACAGAAGATTCAACACTGTTAAGATGTTAATTCTTCCCATGTTGATCTACAGATTCAATGTATCAATCAAATCCCAGCCTATAATTTTTGTAGAAATTGATAAGCTCATTCTAAAATGTAAATGGAGGGGCGCCTGGTTGACTCAGTGGAGCACGTGACTCTTGATCTCAGGGTCATGAATTCAAGCCCCACACTGGGCGTAGAGATTACTTAAAAATAAAAATCTTAAAAATAAATAAAAATAAAATGTATATGGAAATACAAAGGACCTAGAACAGGCAAACAACTTTGAAAAGAAAAATTAAAATTAAGAGCTCACGCTACCTGATTTCAAGAGTTATTATAAAGCTATGGTAATCATGGCAATGAGATATTAGCAAAAAGATAAACAGATCAAGATAACAGAATAGAGTCTAGAAGTAAATCCACATCTATAAGGTCACTTAAATTTTTCAACAAAGGTGCCAAATAGTTAAATATATATCTATATGACCCAGACATCCCACTACTAAATATTTACCCAACAGAAATGAAAACATATGTCCAAAGACTCAATTGATATCCAATGTTCTTAGTTTTATCTGTAATAGCCAAAAACTGGAAGCAACCCAAATTGTCTATCAAGATGCTGGTAGATAAATAAAATGTAGTAAATACAACAATGAAATATTACTCAGCAAGAAAAAGGAATGACCTATTGATAAACATGAGAACACAGAAAAATTTCAAAATAATTTTGCTAAGTGAAAAAAAACAATTTTTTAAATCACTATATTGTACAGCTGAAACTATTATAACACAATATGTTAACTACACTGGAAGTAAAATTTTTAAAAGAAAGTAAACAATTTTAATAATTTCAGCAAACTGATTCTTTAGGCAAATTGATTTTTAAAGAACTGATCTAGAAGCAGGGGAATTAAGTAATAGGAGGTCCAAACAGGTATTGATTTTAAAACAGTCCAGCACAATTTCTATATTAAGCAGTTGGTAATTCAATTCTCATTTTTCTTCATATGAATAGCCCCCTCAGAAGCCCCAAGGATAGATGGGTAGATGATAATATGGCTAGAGACCCAGGAATACCCACAGCCTATTACTATGATAACCCTTAACACCCTGAACCCAAGTACCTACATAATGAATGGACTACACAGTGACTCAGAAACAATTCATTTTTCTGACATAGAAACAATAAATTTAACACCTATTACTATGCAGCTGACTAGTCAACAAAGTTAGAGATAACACAAGAGAAACCATGTTCCCATTTCTCTAACAAATTCTCACACTAGCAGTTCCTTTCTTTCATTTCCTATTTCCTCACTAAAACAGATACAAAATAAATCAGAAAAAAATGGTTTGGGTTTGTTTGTTTGTTTTTTAATTTGTACTCTTATCCTCCAAATTTACTGGCAGCCTAACACCAAGAGTATACTCACATCCCTCTTAGAAAGACAGCTATGAGATATCCAGGTAAACAAGAAAAAAACCACAGATGGTGAACAAAGTTTCCACTTTCCACCCTGTTATATACTCAAGATGCTATTATGTAGTCAAGACAGATCTATCCAATACATCTGGCATGTGTTCAAGGATAAACATGGAAAGTCATTTGTCTATTCTCCAGCATTCTCCCTAGCATACTGATCATCAAAGGTCACTATATCTGACTGCTGCAAATTCTCATTTGAATTTTTTTTTCCCTATAGTAAACCTACTAAAGTTAGGTGGGAGAAGGAAAAAACAAAAGCAAGAGCACTATATTCACAAGGATGTCTACAATTAATATCAGAAAATTTACTTCAAGCATTCTCTAAAACTGCTGATCAGTAAGAAGTACCACCCAAAGAAAAGTATTCTCCTAAATCAACTGGCTGTGCAAACTGAAAGATGAGTAAACAAGAATCCACAGCACAGTTTGTGTCTTCAAACCTACCAGAAATGAAAACATCTTTGCTGCTATAAACAAAGAGTAAATATGTCAAGAGTAAATATGTTCAGACTCGGAGGAGACAAATTGCAAGGGTAGCCGTAAAAAGATCACAGATCACCTAGATAAGCCACATTATTAAAAAGAAAGTATATCAACAATTGAGAGTTCTTACCAACTTTGAAAAATCCACTAGAAAAACTGGACTCAGCCAACACGTTTAAATGCGGAAGAAAAAAACAACCCTACAGTAACATTCTAGTACTTCATACAAAATAAAATACTTCACCTTTTTCCTTCTCCTACCTTCCAATTTCAGGCTCTCCCTCACTACTGATACATAAAACCAAAGAATTTAATATTTCACAAATACAATGTCTTGAGTTTGTTTATATAAGCAAAAAATCATCTGTGCATCAAGAAAATATAAACACTAATTCAAGAAACTGGTTTCTGTTACTAGAAAACTGAATCTGACAGTATCAAAAGCTAGGAATTTAAATAATGAATCTCTCTTCATAATGAACAGCTTTTCTAATTATTTTAGCTTTTCCATTTCTTTAGAAAATAATTTAATTAAACTTTTAATTAAATCTTGACTGATATGAAAGTCTGTAACCAAAATCACTATCCCATACTTTCAACCTGAACCAAATAACACAATGCTTCAGCATTAGATATACTCAGTAAGATACACACTTATGTGTTAAAACCAGTTTGATATATCTGAGAACCACAGTTTACAATTTGGAAAAGGTTTACAATTTGGAAAAGCCGTATCTAAATGTAAAAGATTCCATTAAAAATAGAGTAGGAGTGCCTGGGTGGCTCAGTAGGTTAAGCATCTTATCTTGACTCTTGATCTCAGCCCGGTCTTGATCTCAGGGTCATGAGTTCAAGCCCCACCTTGAGCTCTAAACTGGGCGTGGAGCCTACTTAAAAAAAGAAAGAAAGAAAAAAAAAATAGAGTAAAACAGAAAAACCTTAGTAACCAAAGTCTAAAACTTGATAAGGCACAAAGCAAAGCTCCATCCAGGAAAGGGTTCCAAGGTGCCAGCATCTTAATTATGAAAGAATTTTAAAAGGCAGGGCCAACGCTGACTCACATTGATCCAAAACAGATAGCATCAAACAATAGAGCTAATCCTTAACTTTTTGGCATGAATAAATGCCTCGGAGAGTACCACTCTACTCTACAAATGACTGCCAAGAAAGTGGTGCTTTGTACTAAGCGGAAAAGGTTGGAAGGGAAGGGGTGTCAGCTTTAAAATAGTTCCTAAAATAGTTGCTTAAAAGGATAAAGAATAAGAACTTACAAAGGCTTTCAGTCAAGCTTGGTTCCAGGAAAAGGATACTTTGGCCCTAAGTGAAAGCAAAAACCAGCCATTGTAAAAATACAGATACCCAGATTTTGTCAGCAGAAGGAAGAGTATTGTTCATCATTTCCCACAAAGGTAGCAGAGTCTTTAACTTGGATTCCTACTTTTTTCCTGGCAGGTAGATAACTGCAAAAGCAACAAAGCAAACTAAATATAAAACTCTTCTGAATTTCAATCCTGCAGTCAAAATGCCAACTTCACAAACTCATCAAAGGTCACAGAGAAACAAATTTCCTGTTTTGTTACTTAAACTCATTACCTTCCTCCTAAGCTAACCAATAGAGAATTTCCTTCTTGTTTTGAGGCTGACAAAATGAGGACAGTATACTTGCAACATACCAGGAACAACAGGCAGTTACCCAGAGTCAAGGAACAGAATTTGATATAATTTTCTAAAACCCAATTACACATAATCCATGTCTATTACTTCTCCACATGAGAAAAATCTAAATAAACATTTTTATTAGCAATTTTTAAAACCTTATTTTGAGGTTTTTTTTTTATAAAAAGAGAAAAAGAAAGTCTAATGTTTTATAAACATTTATCAAAATACTGCATTATAAACATCTGTCAAAAATCCATTATTTTTAATTATTAGAACTGTGTTCATTGTCCTAAAAACCTCAGTCTAGGAAAGGTAAGAAAAATGTAAATAATGATTACTGTATTACAAGCATTTATGTATTTCCCATCTCTTTCTACAATACACAAAGGCTATAAAACACTGTTTACAAATACTGTAATTTAATGAAGAATGTGTACAAATTCCATAAAGGGCTACTAAGAAGAACAAAATCCAAATGGAGGGGTAGTTCCTGACTGCTCTGATGGATTAACTGTGAAATGTGCTATAACTACTGTAATTCTAACAAACAGTAAAAACGACCTAAACTTGTCTGTAACTTATATACACACATACTATATATGTATTAGTATTGCTATCCCTGTCCTCTCACTAGCATCCTAACAATGAAAGAAAAGGAAGAGAAAAAGGAAGAGTTACAACTATTTTTCAAAGAGTTAAATAATGGTGGATAATGTTCCATATGCACTTATCATCCCTCATGTATGCTATATGGCTTTATTTAGTCTTCATCCTATTAAAATATGGCTCTCTCTCTCAACACTCCAATGAAAACTCTTCTTATTAAACATAAATGACAAAATAAATAAATGACTTCAATATTACTAAATCAATTTTCAATCCCCTTTTTAAGTCAGCTCATCCTGAATGATTTCTCTGATTTTAGAAACTGAGGACGTCCCTCTACTTCTTAAAATATCGCCTCCCTTATCTTCTGAATCAGATTATAAATAGGTTGAAGGAAGACAGAGTTTGAGTGGGAGAGGTAAGAAAACATGCACTGAACGCCCAGTCCGTGTCCAGATACTGTGCTAGACAATTTGCACACATTATTACATTTAATGTCACTAAAATTAAAACTACATATTATTAATTCCCACTTTACCAATAAGGAAGCTGAAGAACAGAGAAGTTGTGAAACATCCAATACCTCACTGTTAATAAGTGACTAAACTGAAATTTGAATACACATGAGGCCAACCACAAAATCCAAGATTCTTCTACTAAGCCATGGCAAATTTAATTCTAACCATTTATAGAGGAAAATGCAGAATAATAATCTTTTAATCTTGGAGTGCAGGAAACTTCTCTAAACAAGGTAAAGACCATAAAAAAAAAGAATGACAGATTAAATGATACCAAAAAAGTTAATGTCTATAAGGCAAAGAGCAAAGTCATAGAGTCAAAAGATCAAGATGAAATGGGAGCAAAATCTCTGTAATATTTATAATGGATAATGGGTAATGTTTCTAAAATATAAACAGCTTTTACAAATCAATAACAAAAAAATGTGAAGACACCAACAGAAAAATTGGGAGTAAAAGTCATGATCAGGCAAATCACAAAAGACTGGCCAAAAAAAGTGAAAAGAAATATAACCCCCCCTATTAATCAAATAATTGCAAAATTTTTTAAAAATATGGCTTTATTATCAGAATGGCAAAGATTAATAATGTGGGTAAGAGTTTAGGGAAATAGGCACCCATTATACAGCTGATACGCACTTCTAAAAGGTAACCCAACAAGATGTATCAAAATTTTAAGTGTGCAATCATTTTAATCCAGCTAGGCCACTTGTAGAAATTTATCCTTTAAAGAAGTGTGAAAGGGAGAGCCTAGGTGGCTTAGTCAGCTGAACACCTGACTCTTGATTTAGGCTCAGGTCACGATCTCAGGGTCATGAGATCAAGCCCACAACGGGCTCTGGGCTCTGTGTGGAGACTGCTTAAGATTCTCTCTCACCCTTTCCCTCTGAGGCCCCCTCTTTCTTAAAAATAAATGAATGAATGAATGAATGAATGAGAAGTGTATGTATGAATCTTTTCCCTGCATTAGTGTTGATAATTGCCCAAGATAAGGAAATAAATTGCCAATCGGTAGGGGATTAAATTGTAGGACATCGATAAAATGAATTACAATTCAGCCATTAGAAAGTATAATGTGTGGAAATGTAAAATGCTGCTGCTGTGCAAAAGTTTGTCAGTTTTCAAAAAATTAAAATAGAACTGCCATATGATCCAGTAATTACACTCTTAGGTATATACCCAAGAGAACTGAAAACATATGTCCATACAAAAATGTGTACATGAATGTTCACAGAATTATTTATAACAGCCAAAAAGTGGAAACAACCCAAATGTCTATCAGTTGATGAACAGATGAACAAAATATGATATACCCATATGAAGGCATATTACTCAGCCATAAAAAGTAATGAAGTACTATTACATGCTATAACATGAAATAATCTTAAAAACATTACATTAAGTGAAAGAAGCCAGACACAAAAAGTCACATATTTTACGATTCTGTTTATATTTAATGCCTGGAATAGGCAAATCCATAAGAGGAAAAGTAGACTGGTGGCTGCCAGCAAATGAAGAAACAGGCGAATCAGAATTGCTAATTAAGGATAAGGTTTCTTTTGAGGGTGATGGAATTAATAGTGACGGTCCACAACACAGTGAAATACTAAAACCACTAAAGTGTATACTTTAAAACAGTGATTTTTCTATTACGGTGATCTTTCACTTTTTAAAAAACGCTATCAATTTTTTTAAAAGCACAAGGCATGTCTACTGACGGAAAATATGACCATAATATGCTGTTAAATCAGAAAACAAATGTAAAAAACAGTATATAGAATCATTCTATTTATATATGTTTATGTGGTTATATATGCACATACTGCCCAGAAACAGACAATGGTTCAATACTACTAACAGTTCTGATCTCTCTGAGTTAGGATGACCAGGAAATTTTACTCCTATTTTTTTAAATAAGGAACACATATTTCCAAAAGCAGACATGAAAAATTACTGCCATGTGGAAAAAAAAAAAAAAGATAGTGCTATGACAAAAATACACAAAATAGATGGAAACCAGGAGATAATACAAGCAAAGATTGCTAATCTGGGGTCCATAAACTTCAGGAAATCTAGAAATTTGCATAGGAAAAAAATTACACCACCACTTTCACTAATGTCTAATGAAAATTTAGTACCTCTTTCAATTAGAGCTAAAACCCTACCATGATATTAGCAGTACCTGATTTTGGTCACTAACACAAGTTATATTTTCATATCACATTATAGTTGTTACAGATATCTCAAAATATCATCTGTATGTACCACTACTTCAAAATTATAATAGTTATTATACTCACTACTCAATCTTGTAATTTAAATGTATTGATAAAGAGGAACATATATTAATATATCACAAATTTGTTTGTATACATTTTAGTATTTTAATGTAACAGGTTCCTGTTTAATCTTTTCTTTCATTCTGCCAAAGGTTCCATACCACCAAACATCCACCTGTATCCAAACATACCACTCATCCATTAGAGGCATGAAGGGACAACAATCACGGGGATATTCTAATTATTCAGGCATAAAACAATGAGGGCCTAATTGGCCAGGGGAAAACAGAAATCATTCCAATTTTAATCAATTTGTCTTACACAGAATTCATAATTTTCTTCCCCAAATTGTCTCCCCTCCTTCTGATTTCTCAGTCATCTCTGACTTCCTTCATATTTAATCACCAATGTCACTTTATTAAAAGCTCTAGCTATCCCAATTGACAACAGATTTCTTGACTTACCACTTCATATTTTAACTCTTTAAAAAAGAGCCTCCCTCCTTCCATTCTGATCTCAACTGACTCTGCATACCTCAACCAGATAATCTTCTTAAATAATTATTCCAAACTGCCACCAACCTGCTCAAAATCACTCAATGTTACCAATGTGTTTAACAGTCATATAGATAATTATGAGATTCTAGAACCATATTTGCAGTTACTATTAATCAAAAGTAATATACTGCTACGTTCTATAAAGTATCATCTAAAACAACGTTATAACAAAATTCAGGCATTAATAAAAGAACCTCAATTTATAGATGTAAAAGACCACTTGGCTGCTCCAGAGTTGAGCACAGGATAAAACTAAAATTCCTTACACAGGCATTCAAACCCCTCCCTAATAATCATGTTCCAATTTGCCTTATCAGCCTCCTTGTTGCCACTGAAGCTCTGGAAGTTAACCAGAAATTAACGAAATTTCCCTCTCATACTTGAAGCTGGACTTGCCTTCCTGCTACTACATATTTGTTGATGTCATTTCTACCACTTGCAATGCCATTTGATTATTCATTCATTTAGTAAACAGTAACTAAGCCCCTAATACATACTAAACAGTACACTGATAACACAGTAGGGGTTTAACCCCTACAAACACTTGGGACTACAAAGTGAGGTATCTCTGCCCTTAAAAACTCACAGTTTAATGGAAAAGTAGAAACAAACCCAGTAAATACAAGACAATATGGTAAATGTTATGAAAAAGGAATGTACAAGATGGTATGGAATCAGAGAAAGAACATAAAACAAAGACTGGAAGTACCATCAGGCAAGATTTCTCAGAGTAGGAACAATCTAAGGTGAATTATTTAAAAAAGTCAATGAGGTCATCAAGTGTAAAGTATTGTAGGCACATACAAACCATAAACCAAGCTATCGGTCACTCAGTATGGCAAGCCTAGGGAATATGTTCAGGAGAGAGGAGTAATAAAATGATAAAACTGGAGAAGTACACAAGGACAAGATCATGATGGGTCTTACACATAATCCTATGAAATCTCCACTTCCTTCTAAAGAAAATAAGCAGCAGCAGGATATCCTGGAAAGTACACAGGTTTAGGAATTCCAATGACCTAAATCTGAATTTGAGCTCTGTCATTTCCTTGTTATGTGAGTTCCATCAAATTTGTCTCTCTGAGCTTCAGTAACCTCAACTATAAAATAGGGATTAATAATACCAATTTTGCCAGGATTCTAACAAGAATCATGTAAATCTCCTAGCAGAAAGGTCAGCAAACTACAGCTTGCTTTGCCAGCAATGAATTGTTTCACATTTTTAAAGGATTGGTAAAAAAAAAAATTAAAACTACAACAAAAAAACAAAGAATACAGGACAGAGATCTTAATGTGACCCACGAAGCCAAATATTTACATAAGGCCCTTTACATAAAACTCCAACTCCTGCCCTTAGCACCTAGTATGCAACCAAAAAATAGTTAACTATTACTACTATTGACGGATTTTAAGAAGAGAACTTAAGCAATGTCAAATGAATTTTGCAAGGATTCCTCTAGCGACAATGTATACAAAGGAAAAGAAGTTAAAGGAGCAATAATGGATGCTGGGAGAACAAGGAGGATGCTGCAGTGCTCCACTACCTTTTCCTTTCCTCCTAACCATAAAGGCAAGATCAACTTCTACCTCCTCTTTATCCTTGCAGATTACAAACCCATATGTACTCTATATGTTATAGCACTTAATGGTCTTTGTCAGTTAGCATATTCTGCTTACACTTGCTATTTATCAGGGCTTAAATCCCTTATGTGTGTAAGTAGTGTAAAAGTAAGTATTTTGGAGTCAAACAGACCCTATTCTAAATATTGATTTCACCAATATTTAAGACTTATTATTTCACCTGTATGGATCCTAATAAAAAGAAACAATATGGCTAGCTTACATTGAGTTCTAAGTTTTGTTTTTTTACTATGGATGTGCCACATCCTACCGTTCTAAGCACTTTATAGATATACCTGATTTAATCCTCACAACAACCCTGCAAGATAAGAACTATTATTATCTCCCTATTAACAGATGAGGAAACTGAAATATGGAGAAGGGAGTTTCCCCAAGAGCTAGGAAGTGAAGGATCCAAGGGCTCACATTATTAACCACCTATAGAATGAGAATCATACTCTACTTCACGGGATTTTCATGAAAACTAATTCCAATTACTATTTAAAGGGAAGGGGATGGCTTTTCACAGTCCTTAGTTCTCAGCAGTAAAATAAATATCTGTTCCGTTTCCTAGCAAAAAAGTTTACATTCCAAACTTTTTATTACCCAGAACCCTCAATACAACAGCTTATAGCCAGTAGAAACTTAAGAGTGAGATATACTTTAAAGTGATTAAAATTCTTGTACTGTTTCAAGATATTCTGTATATTCACAATATATTATTTCATAAATTGCAGAAGATTGCACTGACATGAACCTATAGCAGAACATACTCTTGCCAGTTTTTTGGTTTTAAATATAAACATGATCCAATGAATATATACATAAAGATCTCAAGAAAGTCTTTGTATAGAGAGACATTACAGTTACTATTGCCTATATTTAGTTCTATTCTCTTAGTAGTATTTGTAACCGGTATTATATAACTCTGATCTATGTTACTCATTTAGGGAATCTATTTAAGTAATGTGGGAAGAGAAAAAGATTCTAAACCGTAAGTTTATAGACAGAAGTTCTCTCTGTAAAAGATGAATATAAGAAGATAAAGTGTTAACTTCTACTTTCTGTCATCAATTAGTGTCACTAATTTCTATTGTTAATAAACAATATGAAAGCCCCAAAATGCCTGCCATCTATTCAGTATGAATGAGTCCCTCACAAAGTGAACTACTTATTTCTTTAAAAAAATTAAAAATAAATTTTTATCTGTAATGAGATTTTAATGTGGTCTGAAAAAAAAAATGAAATGTACCCTGCTACAAAAGAGAATACAAAACAAAAAATCTATTACCACTTTCTAATTCTGACTTGTAAACAGGAAGATTCTTGGCTAACCCAAAGTTATTTAAATTCTGCGACATATAAAATGGACAGAAATAAGTCTTTTTTAAATATTTATCTAATCAGAATGTAGCTGCATGGAAACACAATTAAAGTTCCAAAAATTAAAGGGTAATCACCACATCAAATGAAACATAACCTTACTTTGCAGAGCAAAATTTCCTAAGAAAATTATCAAGTTTTTTTAGAAAACTTACAAAAACACAACCATTCATGCTGAAATATTTTGGGAAAAAGTCAGTTAACAACCAGGTTCAAAGTAAATATGGAATTCTTCATTAACTGTACCTCTGATAATCACAAAAATGTGTTCCCATCTTTTTAATCCTATGGTTAGCTCTTTATTTATGACTTAGTATTCTGCTTAACTGTGTCCCCCTCCAAACTAGCTATCAATGTAATCAGAAAAAAAAAAATCCCCACACTGTTTTTATTAAATGTTTTTCAAAAGAAACAACATTCTCCACTACTCAAGAAAGCTGAATTATTCAGAAAATCTTCAGTAAAGGATTAAGGGCCCTCCAAATGTGTTTATGGATCAATTAGAGAATATTAAAGGAGTAAGCAGGGGAGGAAATAAGGGAGAGGGAAAAGAAGATGGTGAAAGCTAGCTCCCCTTTCTCAAACAAGTTAAGCATTATTACCTGCCACTCACTACTGGACACAGTATCTTCACTTTTGTAATCCATATTCCATACTTCCCTCAAAACTCAACCCTAAACCCCAGGGCCCCTTCATGAGAGAAACACTCAACAAACTAGAAACAGAACTTCCTCAATCTTAACAAAGAGCATCTCTGAAAACCACACAGCTAACATCATACTTAACAGTGGAAGACTGAATGCTTTCCTCCAAGATCAGGAACAAGACAAGAATATCTGTTCTTGACACTTCTTTTCAACAATGTACTGGAGGTTTCAGCCAAGACAATTAGACAAGAAAATAAAACGCATCCAGATTGGAAAAGAAATAAAAACTATCTTTACAGGTGACATGACCCTTGTTATACAGAAAGTGTTATGGAATGAACAAAAATAGTATTAGACCTAATTAATCAACAATTGTGTTCAGCAAAGTTGCAAGATATAAGATCAATAGACGAAATTGTATTTTTATACACTTGCAATGAACCCCCCAAAAAATTAAGAAAACAATTCCATTTATAATAGCATCTAAAAGAATAAAATATTTAGGAATAAATGCAGCAACTCAGACTCTGAAAACTGCAGAATATTGTTGAAAGAAACCAAAGAAAATCTAAATAAATGGAAAGATCCCATGTCTGTTAATAGGTAGACTTAGTATTGTTAAGATGGCAATGCTCCCCAAATTGATCTACAGATTTAACACAATACCTATCAAAATTCCAGCTGGCTTCGCTGTATAAATTGACAAGGTGATCCTGAAATTCATATGGAAATAGGAAATACCCCAAATAGCCAAAACAATCTTGAAAAAGAAGAACAAATTTGGAGGACTCCCCCTTCTCAATTACAAAGCTATAGTGGTAACGACAGTACTTGGTATAAGGAAAATCAAATAGATCAATGGAATAAAACTAAGTCCAGAAATAAATCTTCATGTTTATAGTTAACTGATTTTCGAGAGGAGTGACAAGACAATTAAATGGCAATGAACAGTCTTTTCCACAAATGGTAATGGGACAACTGGATATCTACATGCAAAAAACCTAATGTTAGACTCCCTACATCAGGTCATATGCAGAAATTAACTCAAAATGGATCAAAACCTAAATGTAAGTGCTAAAACTAAAAAACTCTTACCACAAAACAGGATATATCTCTATGACCTTAGATTAGTAATTTCTTAGATATGACACCATAAGCACAAGCTATAAAAAATTAAATTAGACTTTCATCAAATTTAAAACTTTCATTCTTTAAAAGACATCATCAGGGAAGTGAAAGGATAACTCACCAATCTGGGGGGAAATATTTGTATCTTAATATACAAAAGACTCCTACAACTCAGTGATCAAAAGATAAATAATTTAAAAATGGGCAAAGGATTTGAATACATACCTCTCAAAAACTATATATACAAATGGCCAATAAACAAATGAAAAGACACTCAGCATCTTTAGGGAAATGCAAATCAAAACTGCAATGAGAACATTAAAGGAGAGCTAATATTCACTAGGAGAGCTATGATCAAAAGATAATAACAAATGTTAGCAAGGATGTGGACAAACTGGAGCCCTCATACACTCCTGGTAGGGATGTGCAATGGTGAGGGTGCTTTGGAAAACAGAAGTTCCTCAAAAGTTTAAACAGAGGCACCATGGGGCATCTGGCTGGCTTGGTGGGTAGAACATGTGACTCTTGATTTCAGGGTTGTGAGTTTGAGCCCCACATTGGGTGTAGAGATTACTTTAAAAATAAAATCTTTAAAAAATAAAGAAAGAGAAAATAAACATAAAGGCATACAATCCAGTAATTCTACTCCTAGGCATATACCCAAGAGAACTGAAACTATGTACACAAAAACTTGTATATGAATGTTCATAACTGAATTACTACTTATAATAGCCAAAAAGTAGAAATAACCAAAATGTCCATTAGCTGATAAACAAATGCAGTATATATCTATACGATGGCATATAATGCAGCCATAAAAAGAATATTACAACTTAGAAGAAACCCTGAAAACAGAGTAACAAGCCTGTAATAAAAGACCACATATTACATTAAGATTCTATTTGTATGAAATGTTCAGAATAGGCAAATATAGTCAGAAAGCAGGTCAGTGACTGCCTAGAAGTAAGGGTATGGGAGTATGGGGGCATTACTCATAAAGGATACAGGATTTATACCTCAGGTGATATAAATGTTCTAAAATTATGATGATGGCTGCACAACTGTGAATATACTAAACACCACTGAATTACATATTTTAAATAGGCTACTTCTATGGTAAGTGAATTCTATCTCAAAAAAGCTGTTAACCAAAAAAAAAAAAAAAAAAACCTGTCAATTTTTTAAGTAGTCCCTGACCCACCCACCATTCCATTTCATGTTACTCCCTCTCAGAATGTATGCAAACAGTTTATACTGTAATGACTTGGGCTTGTTCATTCATTGTTCTGAAATAACTAAATTATATGTTTTCTCTCTTTCCTCATCATCTACAAGCTTTGCAAGGGTTTCTTCTACTTCTTTCATATTTCAGAACCAAGTATAATAATGAATACATAATGGGCCCTCAAATAAGGGCTTGAATTTTCAAAATGCAAAATATTAAAAATATGTACCATGGAGAAGCTAACAAGACAACTCAAAAGTCTTCCTTTGGAGGAATACACATATACATAAAAACTCCTCAGATCCTCAACCAAACCGTTCAGAATAAAAATAAGTGAAGGAGAAGAGAACACAGAGCTAAAGTTTCACATTACAATAATCCTAGGTAATAAAAGAATAAGCTATGATTCAATTAAAATTAAAGTTGTCCAGAGATAAAATTCATTTAAAATATTAGAGGCTCACTGTTAGTGCAGTTAATCAAAGAAAGTTGTAGTATTTTCATCATGAAACGTGAGCACAAGTTAATAATTAAACCTTTGTTGTTTATTCGATAATTTTATTCTGAGTGAAGTCTCACATATATTAATTAAAATGACTTTAGAATTACAAAAACAGCAACAGCAAACAGCAAAACACAGTAAGGTCCACCTAAATATTTCCTCAAAGTATAAAGTAATAATATTTTATCCTGAAGAGAAAGTGAAAATTCAAAACTGTGTTTCCCATGAAACTGTAACCCAGAAACTGAAATTCAAAGTCAACTGATTTCAAAGTACAGAGAGAAAAACTCAAACAGCCAGAACCCAGCAGACCACAATGACAGTTGATAACTAGATAGTAAAGGAGAGATCTACTAAAGGTTATAAAATCCAATTGTTGTGTTCTCTGTAAAATCTGAATCTTTAAAAAGCTAGATTTCACTTGTAGTTGAAACTCCTCAGAGGAGAGAGCTCTTCCTCCTCTTGTGGCTTTAACTCCTTCCTTCTCTCACCACCCCCCACTTCCACCACCCGAATTTTACTCCTTGAAGATGGACAGCAATTTTTAAATATTGTAACTCACCTTTTTGACATAATTTCATAAATATATGCTACCATCTAAAACAACATCACAAAATGCCCCAAGCTGTCCACCATCTGGGGACTACATTCCCATCCCCCTTGCATTCAAATAAGGCTCTGTGACAAATTCTCACCAGTCAAATGTGGGCAGATGTTTGTCACTTTAAGTCTGAGAGTTCTTAAGAGATGACCTGTAAGTAACACGCAAGGCTCCAAGGCCCTAAAGAATGCTAGAGCCATAGATGTTAAGGAGTGTGGGTCCCTCAAATACCACATGGAGGAAAGCCACAAGCCTGCTAACCAGGAGCACCTGCAAAGAACTGTTACATGTGAGCAAAATACAAACTTACATGTGTTAAGCCACTGAAATTCTGGTGTATTTATTACCCTAATTAGCATTATCCAAAGTAATACATGTACAAAGTCAAGTATTTCAATTCCCCTTAATTAAAGACATTTGTAAGGGATATTCTGGAAAGACTGTTTAAAAGCCCTTTAAAGTAACATTAAATGTTAAAATCTAAACAATTTTCCACCTTGATTTTGTTGTAACATAATTACTTTAAACAATGATAGCATAAGCAGTTCCACTGTTAATAAATTTCTGTCCACATGTCTTAATATTTTAGTTCAGTATATTTTCATGATTACAAAGAAATGTTTTCCTCAATTTTCCCAAATTAAAAAACTATGAAGTGTTTTAAAACATTGTAATTCATAATGTCTAATTTATAAGATCTATCTACCTAGTTAAAAGCGTAGTTCATTTCTATCTTATTGTTCTTCAAGTATTAAAAATGATCCAAAAGTTTGGTGTATTTATTTCTTTACTTATTTTATTATCATAATTCTTAAGGTAGGAATTCTTCCTTTAAATATAACCATATGGCAGATAATTCTGTTCACTGTAAATGCACACATACCCATAAGACACATACTTTAACAAAACCCTCACATTTTGCATTCTAACAAAGTTCTCCCTACTATCCTTCACAGAAGTGTTAAAATTTTAGTGCTTTACAGGTTTTTTTTTAAGTTTAACATTGCTGATATAAACAAAAATAAGGCCTAAATGGGAAACCTAGCATTAGTAAACAGAGATAGTACAAAGTTAAAACAATGAAACTCCTCCCACATTCTCTTCACCATGCCTTCACCAAAAAAAAAAAAAAAAGTTAACTTCTCTATTGCCTTTACATTAAAAGTATTATTACTTTTCCCCAGCACAATACAATTAAAATTAAATGAACAGCACATTTACGACTCCACACAGAATGAAAATGGAAAACTATTGAAAGTTGATTGAGGATTTTTCCTTAAACCATTCAGGAAAATATTCCAAGAGGTTTTTGTTTACCAATCAGTTAACATGAACTAAAAGAATTACACAGCAATTTTTTGGGGCACTACTCTTTGTGAATCTATAAAGGTAAACTAAAGTTACAATTTCTTGATCCATTTTAATGCTTGACTGTATTGGAACATATATGTGCTATATACAACATAAACAATTTTTTCCAGGGCTACACAGCCAGAATTCATAAAAAGTAGTGAAACTGTGAGACAGCCTACTCAAAAGTACGGCGGGGGTGGGGAGTACGACTAGATAGTCTCTATAATATACTAGGCCACCTGAATGACGGTCTCACTTCTAGGAAAGACATAAAATACAGCATTAAAAGTTATTTATATATACCTTATATATTATCAAAGGACTCTGAAATGTTCTATTGTCTTGATTTTTAACCTACGGTTACATAATATTGCTCTGTTATCAAATGGGTATTTGTACTTACAAATGTTTTTCAGCGCCCACAAGCACGGCTGCAGGAGGAATATTTAACTAAGCATCTACTATGTGCCAAACATGTTTTCTCATTCTATGCTCAGGACCACCTTACTATAAATGTATTATTTCCTTGTTACAAATGAGAAAACTGAGGTTTATAGACATTAGGTAACTTGCTAAGGTCAAACAGCTAAGAAAAATGGCACAGCCAGAGTTCTGAGGTCTGTAAAACAAGCCCTTTTTCCCACTAAACTACATCTGTTGTTTTTTCCAGCAGTGGTCATAGAAAACAGCTCTCCACTCCTATTCTTCCCTCCATTCTTGTTCCCCGTGAACAGCCTGGAACATTTCTTTGTGAGACTAGGTTTAGAAACAGAGCTATCTGGCCATTAAACAGAGCATGGTCTGCAAAGATCACATCTGTATCATGACTTTATCCATCGGGTTTTAGCTAGGTGAGTTTACTAAATGCAAACGGAAAGAAGGTGGAGTAAAGTAGATCAGCAAATAACTATGCAAATACCATTTATATTTGGGTCTACAATGCACTGTACACCTATGGCAGCTTTATTATAGTTCCGTTTTGCTTAGACTACTCTCAAAATAGCTTTCCAGGAGCACACTGGGTAGACAATAAAGGCTATTCGATCTAGGTTTGGGAGATTGTGAGTGAAAACTTGTTTGTACGTGACTATCCTGATTGACAATTAAGATAAGTAGAGGCAATACGGTAGTAAAACGTAGTACTGTGCTTCCAACGTGTACAAACGGCTCAGCTAAACTCCCTAACACAATCCATCTAAACAGCTAAATAGGCCGAGTTAAGGACGATGACAGCTACAGTAACTTCCTCTTCCTCACCGACCTCCTCAGCTCGCGCGTACACGCCTTTCCCCCTAGGAGGCAGGATAAAACAATTTCAAATGCACAAAATTGATCCAATCCCACCAACACCACAGGACAGGGAAGCCAGGTTCCATTTCTTCCCCCGCTTCTCAAGAAAAATTTTATCTTAAAAATTGCATACATATTATCCACAGAAAATATTTGCAACGAAAACTGAAAACGTATACTTAGTCCCTCCACCCAGCCTTCAGGGAAAGATGAAGAGAAGGGATCTCAACACCGCGTATTCCCGAGATTTACTGCTTTGATTCACTTTCCCTCGGGTCCCACCGCCGGCTAGGGGAAGAGCTTGCAGTTCGAACGCCAAAATATGCCTTCGCCTCTCCTCAGCAGACGCGGAGGCTGCCGAGGCGACGGCAATCCGCGCGTCCCGCCTCCGACCCTCACCTGCCCAGGCCCCAGGCAGCGCCCTGGGCCCCCACGGGCCCGGCGTCCGGGGAGCCGTCCCGGGAGGCGTCCGAGGAGGCTGGCGGGAGGCTGGCGCGCTGGCGGGCGGGCGCCGAGGCGGTTAGGCCGCGCTGCAGGCCGGCGCGCTTCCTGCCGGGGCCCGGGAACAGCGGCGCGGCCCCGACCGGCAGCTCTCCCGGCCTGACTGCTGTGCGCGTGCCGCACACACATTCACCCTCCCCGGCCGGGCCGAAGCCGAGCAGCTCTCACCTGCGAAGCACCGGAGCCTCGGCCACAAAAAGGCGGGGGGGCAGGGGGGGCAAGCCACTCGGGGGTCCCGGACACACGAAATCCGCCCCCAGAGTCCCGGGCCCGGGCGCGGACCCCCCCACCAACACACACACACACTCCGGAACCTTCGCCGCCTCCGACAGCAACGCGGGTCAGCCCCACACCCGACACACACCCACTCGCTCTGGGTCCTCAGGCCGCCTCCCCGCTCGCCAGAGTCCCAACTCGCACACCCACACGCACATTTGTCCCTCTCCCACCACATTTCCCCGGGGACGCGCTCCTCGTCCTAACACTCCCGATTCTACTCGCAGGCAGAAAAACACTCTACCTCATTCTCTTCTTCTGGCCCAGAAGGAGCAACAGCAGCCATTTCCCCGCGGCAGGGGAAACACACACACACAAACACGCGCGCGCGCGCACCAGGCCCCCACAGATGCTTCCCCTCCGAAGCCGCGGCCGCAGACGCAAACACAAACACCCACGGGCGGGCCTCGCTCCCGCCCGCCCCGAAGGGAAGCCGCCGCGACAGGCAGGGCCCGGACCCCGCTCGCGGGGGGGTGGGCGGGCAAGGCGCCCGGGCCTGGGGTCGCGGAGGGCCTGAGCCCCCTCCTCACCTGCATTCAGCGCGCCGGGGTCCGGGCGGCGACGGCGGCGGCGGCGGCGGGGCGGCTGCTGCTGGTGCTGGTGCTGCGGCGGCGGGGGAGGCGGCGGCGGCGGTGGCGGCGGGGCTGAGGGCAGCAAAGACATGCAGGCAGCCCGCCGGGGGGAGAGGCACCGGCCGGAGGGGACGCGGGGCGGGCGGGCCGGGCCGAGCCGCCTGAGGAACAGCAGAGGCGGCGGCGAAGAGGACGGCTGACGGGAGCGAGGAGACGGACGGGGGGCGGGGAGGGGGACGAGGGCCGCGCTGCCGGGTTTCGGGTACGGTGACCCTGGGCGCTCAGGAGAGGCCCCGCGGCCGCGGCCGCCGACGCGAAGGCCTCCCGCCGGAGGAAGCCGCGGCTATTACTCCGAGAGCGGCGCAGAGCCTGGCCTTGGCCTTGGCCTCCTGGCGCTGGGGCTGCCGCCGCTGCAGGGGTTGCTGCTGCGCCTGCTGCTGCTGCCGGGCCCAAAGCTGCCGCACAGAGACGCCAGCTTTCGGTGCCTTCGTTCTCGCTCACACACGTTCACACCCCCGAGGGCCGGGGGAGAGGCGTCCGCGCGATATCGGTATTGAGATTAATAACAAGGTGCAGAGAGTGCGAGAAGGAGGAGGGTTGATTGACGTGGAGTGGCTGGCGAGAGTCAGTCACTCCCCTACGCGGGAGGGGGGGTAAGGGGGGAAAGAGGCGGAGCTCCAGCGCTGAGACTCGGCCCCGCTCCCTGGTCTCCACGCTTGATCTTGGCGCGCGTGCGCGCGTGGCTGCCAGGAGTCTTACCCATTTTCTCCTTTACTCTTACCGCTTTTTT
>NW_024426996.1:21819053-21831605 GCF_017311325.1 Ursus maritimus | reverse complement strand
TTTTTTACTCTCTTTTCTTGGCTTGAGTGACGAGCAGAGCTGGGAAGACTGGTAGGGGATCAAAAATCGACGTCCACAAAGCTATGGTGGGGAAGAGACTGGCGAACCCTCCTTACCCTGTGTTCGTGCCTGGACTCGGCGCTGTTTACTGCATGCTCGCCAGAGGCTGCCTGACTGCGAAGCTGAGCGCTGGTCTGGGTAGCTAATGAGACGCCAGGTGAGGTGAAGAGACGGAAGGAAAGGTTTCCTGACATCTTCGATGGGTGGTGTTGTTTTTTTTTTAACGTAAAACATCTGTAAGTTGTGTCGCGAAAGGTAAATAAAAGAACCTGTAAAGCTCTGCGATAATTCCCGTCCTATTTATTTGCTAATTCTCCATTCTCGCGATAGAATTACGTTTGCTTGGCAGTGGCCCCCGACGGAATGAAAACATCAAAACGTGAACGAGGAAGAGTAACATTTACTTGGTGAATGTGGCCTTGACATTTTTAAGTTTCTGGGGTTTAATTATGTTTTTGTGGATCAGCTTCTGCTTTTTACCACCGGTAGTCCAAAAATTATACCAGCTCTAGAGGCAGAATACTGCTGTTGCAGTTTTGCACAATCTCTCGGTGCATGCTCCGGGCTTGCGTACTTAATCAAGCAACATAAGGGTATATTAGCAGCGTTGTTTTGTTTTGTTTTTTTCCCACAGGGGTGTTGTTTAGCATACTAAGCATGTTGTGTTGGTTGCAATTAATTAGGCCTTATTACTGAATGCCAAAGGCCTTCATTTCCTGGGGGGAAGGTGTGGTACATACAAATCATCATTTAGCCAGAACTGATCAGATATTAAGAGTCCGCCATTGCAAAAGAACAATTGCACCACTTTCATTTTTGTCACCAGAAAGTGAGTGATTGAAGAAGCCCCTTAGGACATAGAAGACTGTGGGCTACTTTCTTTTCCAACCCTGTTAAGTTTGTTTCCCTCTCTAGCACCCCCATTCCAGCTTCTGTAATAGGTGTCAAAATGGCCTTAATCCTGGATGAATCCTCACTCATTCCCAGCTATCTTCACTCTAGTCTGACATATATGAATAGTTATCTCTAACTTTGTAAGTAACAAAGAAAGGAGGCACTTCAGGAGCCCAGAATAGTAAACCTGCCTGAATGGGCTTTTACCACAACACTTCTCTTTGGAACACACTCTTTCCCCAACTGTGGAAGAGAAAAGGAAAATAAACACCTGAAAAATATAAATGTGATGATGGCATATCCTCAAAGATTAAAGCTTCTTCAAATACCTGTAGATATATAAATTCCTAGCTATCGGTTTATATATAATAAAGATCTGTGGAGGGGATATTATGTTCCAGACATTGTATTTAGCCTCAGAAACACAAAGATAAGCATATATAGTCCCTATTCTTAAGTAGCTCACAATGGTTGTAGGGGAAACAGACTAAACAGGAAATTCTCACAGAACAACCAGAAATGAAATTATGAAAGGTAACACAAAATTAATAGTCACAACAATACCCAGGAGGATAAGGCTGATGGCACTGGTATTTTACTTGAGCCATATAATGTCCGTCACTCTCACAGGCTGACTAGCAAGTAGTGACTGGGGTGAGGAAAGAGGGGATAGCCTTTGCGGATGTTAAAGAAGCACTAATAAGTGGTGTGGTTTGCTGGTCCTGAAGCTCTGCTTTATGTGGGGAATGTTCATTGCTGGTATCTAAATTTTGTATAGTAAATGATCACAATCCATTGAATAATTGTATTGTGACATTTGGAGTTAAGAATAGTAGGTGGGTTTTTTAATTTAAAAAAGCCAATTGAATGCAGGTTAAATTTAAATAATCTCTACTCTCAGAATGTTCTCTTTATACCATAGCAAATGTATTGACTCACCAAAAAAAAATAGAAAGCAAAACTTTTATATATTAATAAGTATAATTATATCATCCAAAAAACAAATTGTTTTTCTCATTTGCTATGAGACTGAGATCAGAGAAATAATTTTCGAATAGTTGGCATTGTATAGATGCTGAGAAATTAAGTCTTCATTGATACTAAAAAACTCGTAAGATTCCAATTCAAAAGACATTCCAATAACAAACATCTTAAGCCATTTTTAAAAAGCAGTTTTACAGTAGATCAAAGTTTGCAACAGAATGGTAACCTGTTTTGATGTCTCATTTCATGGGAATTTTTCATGTTTGTCAGACATTGCAATTTTTTTTTAAGATTGAAAATAACACGATAGAAAAGTCTCTCTTTAAAGAAAAGTGATTTATCCAATTGAAAGCTTCTGGTTTAAGTAAGGCCTTTTTGACCAAGTTTGTAATAGCACTGTGTAAGTACAATTTGTTCTGAAACAACACTTATGTTTATTTGCATTACTACAGAATTATTCATTAAAAAAAAGTACTTGATGTTCTAGTGACCACCTGTGTCTTTTCCAAATTAGCAATTAATTTTTGATCTGAGTATATCTGATCTCTCCATATTTTTTCTGTCAGTAGCATAGGTAACTGGGCCTATAAGATCCCTGAGAACTATGTTCTTTTATCTCTTTTCTGAAATTCTGCTGAACAGCTTGCTCAAAAGGCAAAGGTTTAAAGTTTTTTATTTAAGAACATTATTTCTATTTGATAAAGAATTAAATTTGATTTTACTGATTTCAATACATTTATATTAATAGCTACATAACTTTTCAAGAAAAGTATCACATTTATTTAGTAAGATGTAATTAATACAATAATTAAATGTAATTTACTTGATCTCATTAGTACAACTTTTAAACAAGTACTAATCAAGATGATCTTGAATTTTTACTCCCCAGACCTCCTGACAGGGCATCCAAACTATATGCCAGTGATATATTCTAACCTTTACTGAACCACATTCCTCTCCATCTTCCCATCTTAACTTATCTTATTCCTCTTCTGTCTCCCTGTATCCTCATTACTTTATTTCTAATATTTTTTGAGGTACCATCTACCATGGGTATATTCATCTAGGAAAGGTGTCTTTACTTACTGCCTCTGCCCCTCTCCAGGTCCACCAACTCTCTCTTGCCATCAACCTCCCCTTTATTCCTTTCTCTAGAATGACTATGGATCACACCAAGGACCGTCCCACCACCTTGGCCAAAGATGAACATTTTCCACCATTGTATAGTGTGCCATATGACATGTTAGTCCTAGATAAAATGGCAAAGCAGGCAAAGTTCATCTTGGTGCCCTCCTGCCTCCTCTTTCTTTCTGTACTTCCCATCTCAAGTTCCTTTATCCCTGAATATTCAGAATCTCCACCCCAGCCCCATTAACATCAGCACCACTCTTTCTAGTACTTCCCTTATTCCAGAAATTTTCTAGTTAAGCACTACTGTCATCAGTAAATATCTAGAACTTCAGTTAGTCAAGGACTTGGCGGGCACCTGGCATGCTATCCAAACAATAAAATCGATTATGTTAATACTATATTCCAAGGATCCTCATGGGGTTTTCAAAGGTATACTTCAGAAACCACCTAGGGTACAGAGGGGACCAGGTAGGTGGGACTTCAACTAGAAAGTTTCTGTTTTACATATTGACCATCTATTTGTCTTCCTGGTAACTTTCCTTTTCCTACAGACTTTCTTTTGGAGAAACTATTCCTGCCTGTTCTATAAATAGGTGACTCTAGTGGCAGCTGCAGCTCTGTCCCCCCACTTCTTGGCTGCAGGGTGGGCATATGACTCAAGCCAAAGCAAGGAGAGCTCTTTCCCAGCATGTGTTCAGGTGGAACTAAGGAAAGAAGGGCTATCCCACTACAGTGGCAGTCTGAGGAAAGAAGGAAGTCTTGATAATGACAAGTGGCCACATACTGCTTTGTGTAGAATGAAGCCATTACACAGAGATGAAAGTAGAGCAAGTCCTAGTGGTGCACCAATCTGAGGTGCCAGTCATTCACGGGGTCCAACTGCACTTTTTCACATAGTGTGGTTAAATTAACTAGTAAATTCTCTTCTACTTCTAGACTAACTTGAGTCAGACCTCACAACCAAAACATCCTAATACATGGTGTTTCTGCATGAAAGTTCTTTCAAAGAAGGCTAACTGCTGCTAATAAGTTTGAAAGTCACTGAACTAAACTATAAGACATTATTATTGGTTGAATCATAGTCTACCAAATGTTGAAGGTCTCCTTGTCCTAATTCCTCATTTTCCACATGAGGAACCAAAGCAGTGACTTGCTAAACATCACACAGGCAGTCAATGGCAAAGTCAGTGTTAGAAACTGATCTCTAGGTATCTTGCTCAGTTGTTCTCTTCATTACATTATCCTGTCACCTGTTTAATTCCTCCCAATGGTATTTTTAAGAGCCAATTACTTAGACAAACAAACTTAATCTAAAAGAATAAATCACAACAGTGGCAATTTCACTTACTGGCTTCTTAGTGGGAAGCTATTTGCCTGTATGGAGGCCATAATAGATGTGTTTTCCTCTTTAAGCCTCTCAAACGTTTTTCATATTGGACCCAAACACACTCTTTGAGTCTAAGATGGTCAGATCTACAGGTTTTAACTACCATCTTTATGCTTATAATTTCCAGTCTACATTTCCAATCCAGAGTTCTCTCCACACATTTAGACCTACATTGTCAATTTCCTCCTGGGTATCTCCACCTGGACAGTCTGTACATATTTCAAGATCAGTATGCTTAAAAATGAGCTCCTGTCTTTCTTCCCAACATCTATTCCCGTACTTGTGTGACCCTCTCTCATTAAAAATGGTACCACCGTGAGGCACTGGGTGGCTCAGTTGGTTAAGAGACTCTTGATTTCTGCTCAGGTGTTAATCTCAGATTCATGGGATCAAGCCCTGGGTGGGGCTCCACTCTCAGTGCAGAGTCTGCTTGGGGTTCTCTCTTTCCCTCTCCCTCTGCCCCTCCCCCTGTTTGCACACTGTCTCTCTCTAGGTAGGTAAATAAAGTCTTTTGAAAAAAATGGTATCACCATGTTAATGGTCATGTAATCATATGAATGGTTTCCCAATGCAGAATCCTAGCAATCATTCTTAACTTTTCTCTCCCATCATCGCCACAATCTACCAATTTGACCTACTACCTTCATTAATCTATTCCCTCAATCCCAGTGACCTGCTAATGTCTTAAGTCAGACTGTCTCCTCTTGCCTGAGTTTTTGCATTTTGTCTATTAAGGCGTCCCTACTAAGTATAATCCCAGCATCCTTCTAATACACATTCTATTCATTTTACTCTACTTTTTAATATCTTTCAATGACTTCCCATAATTTATAAACGAAAAGCCAATTTCACAAGCATATATGGCCCTTAATGATCTGCCTTTCTCTTACTACCACCACCTGAAGCCATTAACTATCGGCCTCTCTCTCTCACCCCTGCTTTTAATGAACCACTTATTTCCAAAACGGGACATGCTCTTTCAGATGTTTTTGCACAAGCTACTTACTCAGCATGGTGTGCTCTTGTCCTCTTCAGATCATCTTTCAAGCTTTAGCTCCAGCATCACTTCCTTTGTGGAGCCATCTCCAAAAGCCCTACTATGTATTATTTCCTTAGCACACTATGCCCACTTTTTTACAATGTATGTGTTTAAACTAACTAATAAATTCTCTTCCACATCTAAATTAATTTGAGCTAGACCTCTACAACCAAAACATCCGGACTAAAACATTGTTTCTGCATGAGGGTTCTTTCTTTCTTTTTTTTTATTTTTAATATTTATTCATTTGAGAGAGAGAGAGAGAGAGCACAAGCAGGGGGAGAGGCAGAGGGAGAGGGAGAAGCAGACTTCCCACTGAGCTGGGAGCCCGACATGGGGCTCGATCCCAGGACCCAGAGATCATGACCTGAGCCAAAGGCAAACACCCAACTGACTGAGCCACCCAGGCACCCCTGCATGAGGGTTCTTTCAAAGAAGGCTAAGTGCTGCTAATTAAGTTTGGAAATCATTGAACGATAAGGCATTATCCTTGGTTGTATCATAGTCTTTAAAAAGAGACATCTCATTTGTGTAGATGAACTAGAAAAGATACCCTGTCTGCGTGAATGCAGTCTATCAGAGCCCAGCCCGCACTCACTTTTTGGCCAGATGTCTATGTGCAAAATGCGAACTGAGTGACCATGTCATGGCATACTGTAATTATCTATGTTAGTATGCATCTGTCTTTCACATCCTAGATTTTAAGCCCTGTTTTTATTCCTAGCACATCACAGAGTGATACATAATGCTCAAGAAACATCTGTATAATTAATTAATTACTGGTAGCACTTCTTAAACCAAACCATTTGATCTTAATTTACTAGCAATTAGCTGCTATACAAGAAATCAGAAATAACAGTAACTTAAAATAAATGTTATTTTTCTCTCACATAAAAGAAGTATTGGAGTAGTTGATTCAGGGCTGAAATGGCACATCTATGTTCANCAGGGATTTTTCTCCTCCCTGCTGTCCTTAGAACATGGCTCCGTTTCCTGCCTCAGCGTCCAATACAGCTGTCAGAACCACCTCCTATGGCTGTGCACTTTATTTACTGCAAAGGCACCTGACAAAGAAGTGAGTGGGATCTATATACTGCAAGGTAATGCAGCTGCCCAGAAGAGGAACTTTTTCCTAATGAATCCGAAAGGACTGGTGTTTCTTTCTATTCTGTTCAAAGGTACCAAAGAGGTTATCTGAGATATGGCCATGGATTCCAGCCATCCCATCCATTCTCCTAGAAGGGCAAAAATTACCCCCATCTCTAAGCACTTTTCTAGAAGGCCCAGTGAAAAAATATTTCCTTAGATTTCATTGGCCCAAACTTAATAATAGGACACAACTAGCTGAAAGGGAAGTTGGGGAAAAGCGTTTCAGTTACACACACTGCCACCATAAATAATATGGTGGGACGCTTCAGGACAGGTGCAGCAAACAAACAATCCATCAGTTCAACGCTGGAGGGTTGATGAGTCCAAAGAAATACAGTTAAGGCATTGCACTGAGTTTTATAACTAAAAGTTTAAACTGTAACAAAGCAAACTTAAAATTATGTTTATCTAAATTAAAGCAAGACACTTTCAATAAAATTTTCATGGTCTGTTTTTTGAAACCAATAATCAATCAATCTCTCGCTTTATAAAAGGTCAGTAGAGTTTATTTTGGTACACTGAACACTCTTTATATAAATTCTGAGTTGTCAAGTAGAAGGATTCTCTTACCCTTTATAAATTAAAAAAGAAAAATGTCCCCTTAAGAAGAGGGTGATACTCCTCACCCTGTTGCCATTTAAGTTTTAGGGCTGTGTGTTTTGTATTCATACCTGTATTTCTCAGCCAATGGTAATTAGTAAAGGCTCCCCACTGCCTTTTGTTCAAGGATCTTTAGAACCTGGATTCAGACACCTTTCCAAACTTAGCACATTTTCCTTCACTCACCCTAAATTACATCCAAACTGGTTCCCTGCATATGCCCTGACTCCCACTCTGTACCTTTGTTTGACATAGTTCCTGGCTTCCCCTTCTCGGCTTTACTCGATATACGCCCCGCAACCAGATGTATCTCCCTCCTCATCTGAATACCACAGCACTTTGAGAGAAGGGATTCTGACGTTTTATTTGGTATAGTAAAAGTCCTATGGCTTTTGGAGTAAGACAGATTTGAGTCAAGACAGGATACAAATTCTGGCTCTGCCTCTCACTATACCAAATTGCTTAACTTCATCTGAAACATAAGTACAATATGTACTTGCAAGGCTGGCATAAAAACAAGTGACATAGAAATTGTTAAGCTTGACAAGAGTAGACACTCAATGTTTCTTGACTAAATAAATATAGTATACAGGCTTGTGCTGAGTTATATTATTTTGAGTCATCATGTGAATTTTCAAAGACACCTTCAAGGAGCAGTTAATATACTTTCTTCCATTACATTTTATCAGAAGTAAAAATCATAAAAACAAAACACACTAAAAAAAACACACTGACACAATTAAAAGACATAATCACAAGTAGAAAATACTTAAAGCATGTGTTTACTTCAAGAAATTCTTCACCAGAAATCTCCAGGTAACCAGAGCTTGAGAAATTGTGGAAATACACACATCTGTTTGCACTGAATTAAGAGGCAGGAGTGATGTGTTCTACTTCCAATTCCGTCCTTAAATACTTTCACTAACTTTGACAATTTGCCAGGATTGTCATTTCCCAGCCTCTTCATCTATCAAAAACAGTGGAGTAAAATCAAGACATTACATACCCTGAACAACTTAAAGGTGAAGAGACCAAGTACAAATATTATGAAAAATAATAATAATAATGCTATATATTATTATGTCTTACAATTACATTATTAAACCAAGACAAATAAATGGTTAAAAGAAGTTATGTCTCTTTTGGCTCTCTTCCTGCCATGAATTTCTTCTTTATGAGCTATAATACCTTATTTTCTGATAACACACCCTAATCAGTTCCCCAGAACAAACCTACCCACCTAACCTCACTTTTTTCTTCCTTACTCCTTTCCTTTGATAGTGCAGGATTTATAATTGTCTGATAAGTTAATATTTTTACCTGACCAACTCTTTTGGTGGATAGAACAAACTACATGCTAATGCATGGGTTGACCCATATAACTGCTTTACCAAAAATATTAAATGTCACTGTGTTCTCATGCTGACTGCGTTGAGGAGGATATGCTTTTTTGTTTTTCTTGTTCTCATTTTTCAGGGCAACCTACAATTCTGTGTACCAAGCATGAGCCAGAGATTGAAATCATAGATTATATAACATCAATCCAGGCCCCACACTGATATGTGAATCTGTGAATAAAGTTATAGTCAGTTGCTATAGGGATGATTTTTCAGATAAGAAATTTCTATGAAATCCCAAATTTCTAAAAGAATGTAGATGTTCAACCTCAGAATTGATTTTTGTTTTTATTTTGATTATATGCTTTTTAATTAAAATATCACAATATTTAATAGGGAAGTAGGACTGCATTAAGAAACAAAGAGGTAGAAAAACAGATGCATTTTATCAAGATTATACTACTTGGCATGTTATTCTGAAAGCATGCATAGTACCATAATTTTCCTAAAGTGTCTTGAGGAATGGATACTTCTTGTGCTCTAAAATTTCTATGAAATGCCTATGAAGCATTTTTATATTTCTTTCAGAAACCAGTTACACTTTTCTGGGATTTTCCCTGTCCACAAAGTACATTTAGTATAGCCTCTAAAAATATGTCCCCTGCTATGCCAAAGAGATTGTTGAACTAGCTGCATTATTGGGCTGAGACCAAAGTTTCTTCCCACAGAAAGGAAGATGGCTGGTTGGCTGACTTACCCCATTGCATGTGAGAAGTTGCAACAGCAGGAGAGAGAACGGTGGACTGGCGGCACAGGTGGAAGACAGGGAGGATAACAGGCCGCGTCCTCATGGAATGTGGTACTGATGAGGCTCTGTCCCAGATGTCCAGCTAGCATATCGGAGCTAGAAACCTGATCTCCTCCATCTGATATTAAAAAAAAAAAAATTAGAAGTGCAGAGTTGCACTTTAGACCCAGAAGCCCTACCCCCCAGTAAACTGTGCTTAGTGGATGTCAAGCTCTAGCCCACCTGGTTTGCCACTCCTCTGTCCTCGGGGCACCAGTGAGTAAGGGGCCCAACGGAAAAAGAGTTTCATCCAGCATTTCCTAAAATGGGGAAAGAAGCCTAATCCTTTTCTCTGCGTGTCTTTAGGAGACAAGAAGAGTTTACTCTTAAATTGTGAAAGGCTCTCAGAAGTATTTGAGTGATAGAAGAATGGGGGATAGGAATGGGTTGGGACAGAAACATTTTACATGAGACCAGAAGTCCAGAATTCACTTGTAGAATCAAGACCCAGGAAAACCTTAGCTTTTGTCAAATTCCCTTCCTAATATAAAGCCTGGTAAGTCATAGGGAAACTCATTTCCTTGAGGGCCATATATTTTGTTGTTGTTAATAGCCCTTTATTAATGAATTTGCATTGTAGAAAATATAGACAAACACAAGTAAAAACGTTACATTTCCACTACATTTAACACCTTAGTGATGTATGTCTTCCTAGTTCTCTCTATATATTTGTAAAGTAAATGAACTCATACTGTGTATGCTGTTTTGTAGCCTGGTTTTATCAGCCAATGATGTCCACCTATTTTAGTAAATATTTTCTTTTATCTAACACATAGAATATAGTCTTAAAAATTCCTTAATGACACAAAAAAGTCCTTTAGAGCTGGTTTGTCCAAACTAGTCTCCAATCCGGGACCACACATTACATTAAGTTGATATGGCTAAGTCTCTCTTTATCTAGTACTGTCCTTTTTTATGACCTTGACTTGAAGGAACTGGGACAATTATCCTGGAGAACATCACACTTTCTGATTTGTCTGATTTCTTCCTTGTATTATTATTTGGTTTATTCCACTGTTCCCTGTGAGGTTTTTTTTTTTTTTTTTGTGGTTTTTTTGTTTTGTTTTGTTTTGTTTTGTAAATTGGCTGTTATATGTAAGGTTTTAATGGATTCAAAGTAAATATTTTTGGCTAGAATACTTCATAGGTACATTCTGAATACCATATTGCCTCTCATCAGATGACGCATATTATCTGGTTGACTCACAATAAATAATACTGATGTGGACCCTGAATTAGAGTGATGACATTGCCTTCACCCACCCGGAAGTGTCGCTCAATGACTTGTGCAGGTAGAGACTTAATAACTGTCTGGTAAGATGTAGACTTCAGTATTGCTGTTGTCCTTAAGAATTTTATATGTTAGTTAATCATTAATTTGGTTTTAGACTCCATTAACTGACTGTTTTGTTTTGTTTTTATTTGGATGATAGACTTACCCTCATGATTAAGTTTTACTTTGTATATTATTAAATTTAGTTTTTATACACTATCTCCTGTGGGAAACTGTGGCCCAGAAGTACATTGTATGGCAGAGCAAATAAACTAGATGTTAAAATTTTGCATCAGATATTCCACACATTAAATAATTTACATTTTGAACTATGACATTTATATAATCTAGAATAACTCTTTAAATGCTAAACATTAGGGTTTGGGTTTTGGGTTGTTTTCTTTTTTTAACTAAAACCAACTGCTGATACACCTACACAAAACAATTTTGGCAAACTTCTACCAGTTGACCTTTAAAATAATCATTAAAGAGATTATGCTATTTTCTGCAACAGAGATAATTTTGTTATTTGTGTTCTTTCCAGAATTATACTCCACTTTTTTATTTAGCTTGTCTATATTGGTGGCCCAAACCCCCAAATAACCAGGAAAGCACAATATATCTAATATTTCAAATCATTGAATTTTTTCCTATTTATTTTCCATCTATAATATTATATTCTGTGTATATCTAGATTGTGTTCCATATCTACATTGTATTATTTTTCTATAAACAACTTTCAGATGTAATATTTTAAACTGAATAGACCAGCCAAGCCTGCTTTTTTGGACTGATTTTATGAAATAGAACAGTTTTCTAGTGTGAAAAGAGCTTCTATTTCACTCTCTCGTTCTAAAATGATTCATGCTCATCACACATTTTAATTTGTGTTTTTTTTTTTTAAAAAAGATTTTATTTATTTGAGAGAGAGAGAGGTAAGGGTGTGTGAGTAAGGGGAGGAGCAGAGGGAGGACAAGTGCAGAGCCCAACCCGGAGCTCAATCCAAACACCCTGAGATCATGACCAGAGCCAAAAGTGAGAGTTGGACACCCAGCTGACTGAGCCACCCAGGCGCCCCTGTGCTCTTTTTTTTTTTTAATTTTATTTTTAATTTGTGTTCTTTTGTTAACTTTTTCAGTTTCTTCTTTCTGTTGGCCTAAACTTGCAAGTTAGGATTCCAACATACGATGTGATTTAAGAGAATCCCTACACAAAACAATTTCCCTCATTGCTTGTTATAATGCCTGAAAATTAACCATGGGGACTCAGTCCTTTGAAAATAAAAACTTTCTAAAATGTACAACACCTTCAATTAGTATATTCTAACACCTGCTATACAGAACACTACTTCCATGAAATTCTCAGGGTTTAGGGAAAGGGAAAAATCTGTGGCAAATTATGTAGAGGAAATGCTACTACTGTACTTCTCTTGAAAACTCACAATACCCTTAAACTGAACCAAAAAAAAGTGAAAAGTCTTACCTAAGGGAACATGTCTAATTTCATTTAAACCAGTGCTTTCTCAAATATATTGATGACAGAACCCTATTTACTTAAGACCTGTAAGTGTCCTATTGTATCAGTGTTCCATGCACCATACTTGGGGAAGTGCTTATAACAATAGGATCAGAAAGCTGGAATTCTGGGGCGCCTGGGTGGCACAGCGGTTAAGTGTCTGCCTTCGGCTCAGGGCGTGATCCCGGCGTTCCGGGATCGAGCCCCGCATCAGGCTCCTCTGCTGTGAGCCTGCTTCTTCCTCTCCCACTCCCCCTGCTTGTGTTCCCTCTCTCGCTGGCTGTCTCTCTCTGTCGAATAAATAAATAAAATCTTAAAAAAAAAAAAAAAAAAAAA
>NW_024426996.1:21688935-21819043 GCF_017311325.1 Ursus maritimus | reverse complement strand
AAAAAAAAAAAAAAAAAAAAAAAAAGAAAGCTGGAATTCTTTTTATTGATAATGGATCCCTAGGTCTTAGGTTTTTCAGATAAAGAAACACATTTATAAAATAAAGCCAAGATTAGAACCCACATTTTGTTTCCTATGTGATTCCTGGGAACCTAAACAATACATTTCTATAATTCTCCAATTAAAATTAAGCACACAAATTATTTGATCAAAATGCTACCAAACTATAGAGCACATAAGAGGCCTCTTCAGTGGGTCACTGTGATTCCATAAGTTATTACAGGGGAAAGAGTGTGAGTTCTTGTGTCTTTTGTTTGTTTATAAAAATGGGATCAACCCATAGGTGATGCTTTGAAATTTTCTTTTTTCACTTGATCTTATGTTATTTTTTAAGTGTCTTTTTAATTCCAGTTAATATAGTGTTATATTAGTTTCAGGTGTACAATATAGTGATTCAACACTTCCATATATCAACCCATGCTCAACACAAGTGTCCTCCTTAATCCCCATCACCCCATCCTTCCACCCACCTCTCCTCTAGTAATTAAAAGTCTGTTCCTTGGTTTCTCTCTCTCTCTTTTTCTTTCCTTTGCTCATTTGTTTTGTTTCTTAGTTCCATATATAAGTGAAATCATATGGTGTTTGTCTTTTTCTGACTGACTTCTCTTAGCATTATACTTTCTAGCTCCATCCATGTATTGCAAATGCCAAGATTTCTTTTTTACATGGCTGAATAATATTCCATTACAAACACACACACACACACACACACACACACACACACACACACACACACCACATCTTCCTTATCCATTCATTAGTCAATGGACACTTGCATTGCTTTCATAATTTGGCTATTGCAAATAATGCTGCTATAAACTGGGGTGCATGTATCCTTTCAAATTAGTGTTTTTGAATTCTCTGGATAAATATCCAGTAGTGCAATTGTTGGATCATAGAGTAGTTCTATTTTTTAACTTTTTGAGGAAACTCCATACTATTTTCCTCACTGTCTGCACCAGTTTGCATTCCCACCAACAGCACATGAGGGTTCCCCTTTTTCCACATACTTGCCAATACCTGTTGTTTCTTGTGTTGTTGATTTTAGCCATTCTGACAGGTGTGAGGTGATATCTTATTGTAGTTTTAGATTTGCATTTCCCTGATGATGAGCGATGTTGAGCAGCTTTTCATGTGTCCATTGGCCATCTGTATGTCTTTTTTGGAAAAATGTCTGTTCATGTCTTCTGCCCATTTTTAATTTGGATTATTTGTTTTTTGGGTGTTGAGTTGTTTTGTATACTAACTGTTTATCAGAGATGTCATTTGCAAATATCTTCTCCTGTTCTGTAGGTTGCCTTTTAGTTTTGTTGATTGTTTCCTTTGCTGTGCAGAGGTTTTTTTTATTTTTATGAAGTCCCAATAGTTTGTTTTTGCTTTTGTTTCCCTTGCCTCCAGAGACCTATGTAGAAAAAAGTTGCTACAGCTAATGTCAGAGAAGTTACTGCTTTTCTCTCTTCTAGGATTTTTATGGATTCAGGTCTCACATTTAGATCTTTAATCCATTTTGAATTTATTTTTGTGTATGGTGGAAGAAAGTGGTTCAATTTCATTATTTTGCATGTTGCTGTCCAGTTTTCCCAACACCATTTGTTGAAGAGACTTTTTCCTCCTGGATACTCTTTTCTACTTTGTCAAAGATTAATTGACCTTATAATTATAGGTTTATTTCAGGACTCTCTATTCTGTCCATTGATCTATGTGTCTATTTTTGTGCCATATTGTTTTGATTACCACAGCTTTATAATATAACTTGAAGTCCAGACTATGCCTCTAGTTTTGCTTTTCTTTTTCATGATTGTTTTAGCTATTCTGGGTCTTTTGTGGTGACCTTATGTTATTAATTGTTTTCTTGCCATTAATTATAATCCTAGGGCATGGTTCTCAAACCCATTAGACCCAATATTCCCTTCTAATAGCAAATATTTTATAATGCCTTCCTTATTATCCTGAGATGAAATGCATAGGTAATATATTCAGTGAACATAAATTTCATTTTTAAACAAGTTTTTAAAAGCAATACAATGCATTAGCCATAAAATATAGGATAATAAAAGCAAAGCACTTTATAATGAAATAATACAATGAAGTGCTCAGACATGACTTCATTAGAAGGCAGAATGAAGAAGTTAGATGCTGGTACCTGTATGTAGCTTTAATGCGAATGTCATGGCCAAAAAAGCAGACTGATATTCAGATGTGTTGATTTGTCATAGGAGTAACACTGTTGAGTGACTGGATTTTCCCAAAATGATGAATTGTCCTTGGTAAAATTCCAAGCAGAACAACGTACATTTTTTTCCTCCATTTATGTAATAGCTGCCTTCCTACAAAATTCATATTAACCATGGGGAAAAAATCCTTTTATATTTTAAGTAAAATGGAGTTCAGTTCTAGATACACATCATTATACACGGGGTTTTGGGGATGTTTTTGTTTTTGTTTTTGTTTTTTTACCTACACTAATGTCTAAAAGGGACATTAGAAAATAATGTAGGAGAGTGCTTGGGTCGCTCAGTTAGTTAAGTGTCTGCCTTCGGCTGGGGTCATGATCCTAGGGTCCTGGTCCCACATCCCTGCTTGGTGGAGAGCCTGCTTCTCCCTCTCCCTTTCCCTCTGCCCCACCTTGTGCTCTCTCTCAAATAAATAAATAAAATCTAAAAACAAAACTGATCCTAAAAAAAAAAAGAAAAGAAAATCTTGTAGGATGCATGGGTAGCAACTGTCTATGTGGAAGACTTTCCTGAGAATTATAGGACTACAGTATCTTCAGCCCCTGTCCACTAATCCCAAGTATCGTTCCCCACTGCCACTCCCATGATTATGTTGCCCAAAATCCTTTCATACAAACTCTCAAAATACCCCTATCCTTAGACACACCAATTAAGAATTGCAGTTGTAGAATATATTTTAAAGATTGCTTAACATTCCATTGAATTAATATGACACTAGTGGATTACCAACTATTCACCAAATTCAAGGACACGGTCTCCTTAAATCACCAAATAATCATAATAGAAATCACTTCCTGAGACCTTGCAATGCTCCAGACATTTAATTTGTATTTGCTTGTTTAACCTTTATAACCACCATATAAAGGTAATAGTAGTATTTCCCCTCATTCTACAGATAAGAAACCTGAGTCTCAAAGATGTCAAATAACCTTCTTTAAGGGAGCCAGAATCCAAATCCAGGTCTTTTTAATGTTTAGGTCCATGCGCTAAGCTACAACAATATATTGCCAGATATAGTTTTTTATTACTTCTTAGAGTAGCCACTCTCTTTCTGTTCAGTGCTTTTCTTACTTTCTGATGCAGCTTCCTTCATAATTGCCTTTCCTTTTTGATCTTTCTAGAACAGTTCTTTTCTGGAAATATAAGCCTGTTTGCCACTCCCTCCTCCCCCTGCCTTTTAAAGTGAAGATCTGTGTTCGATTTGGATCTGCTACAATTGGTTCTAATTAATGTCCCTACCCCCAGGCAGTCTCTGAATGAATGACTCAATATAACTGAGCAAATTTAATTTTTAAAGGAGCTTGAGAATTTTTAACCTGAACTAACAGGCCCAGGGAGTATCCTATTACATGTTCATCGCCTCTTTTTCCTCACTAGCCACTCACTTTTTAAACTGCTGGGTGGTGGCTTTAATCCCACTATTGTCATCTGAAAATATTATTTCAGTGGTTATGAATAACCTCCTCGTTAGTGGAGTGTTTTTTCCTCCATTACAAGAATGGAAGTAATTTGAGGACAGAGAATGTATGTCATTTCGTTTCCCCTATGATACATTGTAATGCTTGCACATAGTAAATTCCCAGTAAATATCCGTTGCGTGACTGCAGGAAGCTGAGTTCAATCTGATTCAGCACAATAATTATAAGCTAAACGTGAACAAATTTCTTCACTTAGATCCTTTGTATTTTGTTTTCCACACCTATTAAATGAGCCAAATTCACAGGGTTGTTGGGAAGACACAATGAGATATTTATGAGTGTTGCTAGAACTATATTAGCCATAGAAAACATTTGAAGAGTAGCTTTTCTTTTTGTCTATCCTTTCCTCACAGCCTTTTCCCCTTCACCCGAGTGCTTTGAGCCAAAGTAATGAAGGTTCAAATTTTGAACCTGTGTATGTACAGGCTTTTTTCCTTTCTGTGTAATACGCATATGGAACTTGGTGGGATATCTAGACTCAATCAACAAACTTAGTTTTTATATTATTCTTATTTTAATAAACACGGAGCCCATTTTCCTAATTACAGATAAAAGAGGAAACTACTACAGTTTAGTATCCTCACGATACAGAACTAACTTTCCCACCTGTGCTATGACTGTATGTATGTATCTCTTGAGAGAATGTTCAGCTTATTGTGCTGTGATGCCGTTTTGAACCATTCAGGTTCAACTCAGTACCTACTGAATACCTCCTATGAACCAGGAACTAAGCTAGTTGCTCCCGGAGACACCGCTATGAATAAGATATGGCATCTTGCTTTAAGGAGCTAAAAATCTAGTGACTAGACAGGCACAGACATAAATAACTATTTCTTTTATGTGTAACCTCGGGGATATCTGAAGTTCCCTAGCTCATTACCTTTCTCTCTTTTTGTAAGCATTTTTCAATTTCTCTCCCCCGTAAGAACACTTGTTCTTTCTGCTTCACCTTCCTTGCCTGATTCACTCCCTTGACACCACCCTTAGATTCTTTCATATCAACAATTCTTACTGTTCTAAGAGCTCTTTCCTCTCTCTTTTCAGTAAGCTTTAAATACATCCTTCTTGACTGAAGAAAAGACTTCCCTGGAGGCTTTTCTTTGATTATCTCTCAAGTTAGGTTGCTTTGCATTTCTTAAAAAGTTTTTCTGTACTTCAGGCCGGCCATTCTTAACTTTTAATAGAATAGCCCTCTTTATATTTTCCCCAAAAGATATTAAGTAAATGTTTTATTAGTAAAGTGAAAAATCTGTGCCTAATGTGTTTTTTCCCTTTAACACATAGTATATTACAGAAGCTGGTTGAAATTCTTAATGGTGGACATATGCACAATATTGTTTCATTATAATAAAAGACAATAAGCATAGTTACCTGAAATCTGAGGTGTGCAGCAAGGGTCCAATAAACAGAGGTAAGACAAGAAAGTATAATGCCATTCTAAACCTCTCCAGTTTTCTCCCGTTTGGTAAAGAAAATGAGATATTACTTTGCATTTTTTTTAAAGATTTTATTTATTTATTTGACAAAGAGAGACAGCCAGCGAGAGAGGGAACACAGGCAGGGGGAGTGGGAGAGGAAGAAGCAGCCTCCTAGCGGAGAAGCCTGATGTGAGGCTCGATCCCAGAACGCTGGGATCACGCCCTGAGCCGAAGGCAGACGCTTAACAACTGCGCCACCCAGGCGCCCCTACTTTGCATTTTTTTAACAAATATTTTATGACTGTGTTTCTGATTTTGCATAGCACCTTACAATTTACAAAACTTTTTAATGTACAGTCAGCTCATTTGATCTTTACAACAGTATTGTTTTGAAGAAATCAGACTTATTTCATCATCACTGTCAATTTTAGCAGATAAGAAAATTCAGAGATGCCAGATGGCATCTCCAAATTCACAAGCTCTCCTTGTATGTGGCAAACCTAGATCTCAAATTCAGGCATTCTTACCTATAGGACCTGATTCTTCTTCTGCCTCTAATAATAATGCTAAACATTATTTCATCAGGTCATTTATATGTAAATTTAAATGTTATTTACTCTGTCTTGAAGTTTCTGAACCACAACCTCTATTGTATAAATATTTTTCACTAAGCCCTTGTATAGAAAATTAGGATAGATTATTTATATGTTTAATCGGTAGGACTAGACTTTTCACTATGTTGAATGTAGACCTTAGTAACTACTAATGGAGATAGCGCCATGTCATTTGAAGTGTAGAGTTGGAGAAACCCAGGAGATGAACTCCAGGGACCTAAATAATTGCACAATTGCATTAGACCCAAAGAGCACTTTCTAATGAGCTCTATTTAAGACTGCATAAAGTGAAAACACTGAGCCATTTGTCTATATCAATGAATTAGCTCCGAATATCAAAATATTGGAGAGTTAAGGGGCTATTATATTATTAAATGAATATAATAATGATCTGACTCTTCATTCAAATGAAATTCTGTAGCATTAGATATTTGTCTCAGTGAAACAGCATGGGGCAGCTTGACAATTTCTTAAAGTCAAGGTAAATGAATAGAAATCATCAGAGAGTTTTTAAATAGAAGGATTAGATGGAAATGACTAACTAAAAATGAAGCAAATATGAAAGACTTGATAATATTACTTCCTAAAGTCTTCACTAGTCTTACATATGTCTAAATCATATGAAACTAAGTCTCAAAAGTCTCATGTACTTAGCTGCCTGCCACACTGAAAGGTAAACAGCAAATCAGCCAATGGTAAACAAATTTTCTTAAAGCCTTTTCTTTCCCATGCCTCTCACATAACACCAGACCCCAACTGACAAAAAAAAAAAAAATTTCTTTCCAAAAGTTTAGTTTTAAAAGTAGTGGTCTAGGGGCATCTGGCTGGCTCGGTCAGTAGAGCAAGCAACTCTTGGTCTCAGAGTTGTGAGTTTGAGCCCCACATTGGGTGTAGAGATTACTTAAAATTAAAATAATAAAATAAAATAAAATAAAATAAAATAAAATAAAATAAAAGTGGTCTAACAGCCTAGTTTTGCTTCCTGGGTATTTATGTGTTGGATGTTTGTCACTCAGGTAGTATGACAACCAAAATCAGGTAAGAAAATTCAGTAAGGTCATTTAAGATGTGGATTAAAATCTCTATCATCTGTATTTTTACCATATTTTTCTATCATATTCATAAGATTATACACTTGTGGACTAAGATTTGGCATAAAGCAAAGACAGCCTTAGAACAGAAATATGTCAGCATCAATGTAATCCTTATAGTTGAGAATAGAACCTGATTTAAGATACTTAGTAGATATAACAGTCTCTTCAAGTACTCCTAGAATTTAGTACTGGGTTTTGTTTTGGCTATTGGAAAGTCTTTTGATCTAAAACATCTTATGAGCAGTTTACATGGGATACATAGAATGTTTTATTCAGGAGATTAAATTGTTAATCTTGCCTTTGATGTTTCTTGTACATTGCTCTATTTTTCTGCTCTCAGTAGCAATTTCATGGAAGTCCGAAAAGATTGGTAAGCACCTAATCATGCTATATTTTGTATACTTATCTTAAAATATTACCTTTTTTTTCTCAAAATTTGTTTTATTTTCTTGAGAAGCTTACATCTGCTGGAAACAGTTTCCCTGCTGTATCACCGTAACCTGGACACAGACCCAGGTCCTAAGTTGACTGTGTTTAACAGCCAGCTGTGTAATTTTTGAAAAATCTTTTCACCTCTTTGACCTCAGGTTATGAGAAATTTGGCTTTAAGTTTCTCTCAGGGTTTCTCCTCCTTCTTCTTCTTCCTCCTCCTCCTCCTCCTCCTCTTCTTTCTTCTTCTTCTTCTTCTTCTTCTTCTTCTTCTTCTTCTTCTTCTTCTTCTTCTTCTTCTTCTTCACCTTCTTCACCTTCTTTTTCACCTTCTCCTTCTCCTCCTCCTTCTTCTTCCTTAAGATTTTATTTATTTACTTGAGAGAAAGAGAGAGTGTGTGCAGAAAGGGAGAGAAAGGGAAAGAATCCCAAGCAGACTCTGCAAGGGCAGAGCCTGACGTGGGGCTCAATCCTACCACCCTGAGATCACGACCTGAGCCAAAACCAAGAGTCAGATGCCTAACTAACAGACACCCCTCAGGGTATTCCTTCGTAAATATTCTTTGACATAAAGCAAGTTCAGAAACACTCATTGAAGGAATAAATATTAGCCTGGTTTTCACATGTATGTTTGGCCAGACTTATGAGGGTCTCTCAGACATCAACAGAATGAGAGGCCTGGCCAGGAAAGGGGGCATGTTATAGTCCTCCCTGCTGGAAGTATCCAACATGAGGTGCCATGATTCAAGTCTAGGGATCATTAAGGACCAGCTAAAGCCCTGTGAAGAGTGATGACCAAATTTAGATACTGTGATTATTTGGAAGTTTTCAACTCTTACTTTCATGGTCATCAACAGGACTAGTAAGGGGCTGAAGATACCAATTCTCTGTACCTTGCTACTCATACACTAGTGTGGCAAGGAAGCACAATAGACCACTGATCAACTAGGAGAAGCATACAGCACTGGAAATACACTGCTGGCAATCTTTGAGTAACTTAAGACTCTCTTGGGTTCTCATCAATTATAGAAGAGGTTTGACTGTCAAATTTCCTAGTACTTTGGGAATTTCTACTTTCTTGGGTCATCTATTATAATTTAGTATACAGAAAAACAAAGTCTGGATGAATAAACATGTTCACAGTGGTGACTCCTGGGGAATGGGATTGCTGGGGAGAGACTTGCATATTTTTTTTACTCATTGGATTTGTATTACTTTTGTAATTAAAAAAAAAAGAATTTTAATGTGCTATATTAACAATCTTAAACTGAAAATAGGCTTGTCATCCAGACATTTCAGGCAATGGGTGTCATTCTCAGGCTGAAAAGAATTATTCTCTATTTTCTAGAGTAGATTTTACCACAATGGCTTAGGTTTGTAGGTATTTGGAAGAAAATTATTTTCATTTGCTTCCTTCTCTTCACGAGTATTTGATTATTTTATTGTATCTAGAGATTTCTGTGTGTTTATTTTGTCAAGGGATAGATTGATACATGTATTCTTGGTACGTAGCAAGTGATCAATAAATGTTTGTTGAAGGACTATATTAAATAAACCTTAATCCTAGTCTATTTTGAAATCAGAAAAACTTTTAAAGGAGAAGGATACCAGTTTGGGTTCTGGAACAGTGTTGTTATTGTTGTTGTTGTTTTTCCCAAGTAACCTTAAAGATTTTATAATCGTCTCTAAAAGTTATCTTTTTAATTTTCCTACTTACTTTCAGGGAAATCTGATTTAACAAATAAGTTGATTGTGAAAAAAATCAGACTTAACAAATTAAGTCATTTACGATAGCTCAGTTTCTAAAGAAATGATTAAATAAAGCACTTTATGTTGGCAAAGCGCTTGTGTATTATTTAATTAGCTGTTCCTCACAGCTACTCCTCTGGCGCTGTTATCTGAGTTCAAAGGGAGTAATCAAATGAATGAATGGATGAATGAATAAATGCTTTGCTTAAAATCCCAAAGGTAAGGAGCAGCAAAGACAAGTTGGTGTTCATTGGCCCCTCCCTTGCCTGTTTCCTGGAGCCCTGTCGTCTCCCCAGAACAGGGAGGTAGAACTGCAGAGCTTTCTTCATGGCAGTAGTAGTGGGTCATTTGTTAATGCTTGGCAGGAAAAGTTGAAAGACTAAGCCAGATAAGAAATGTCTGCTCGCTACAGGTATGGTTTAGCATCTTGGTTTATAACTTACCTATAGTAAATATTATGATCACTATTAGCTAGGCTTTGCATTTTTTTTTGGCTTTGCACTCTTTAAATGCACAAACTCACATTTCTTCTCCAGTGCCAAAACATAATTCCCTTCTGTTCTACGCCAAGGAGGGAGAAACGGAGAGGAGAGAGAGAGAGAGAGAGAATAAGAACAAAATTTAAATGGATCTGAATTACCAAGGTTTCTTTGCTATATGTTATTGAATTTCACATTTTAAAACTGATGGAACAGTTCTTACTGAAAAAAGTATTGGTATTGATAGGTATACTTTGAAGGAAAAGAGGGAAAATTATATTTTTGGCAGTAGGTCAGCTTTTACTAAATCTATTTTCCTTTCTTTTCCTCTCCTTGTTACATTTTATTGAGTGTTTTCCTGGAGCTTTTTTGGAATTCACCGAGTTGCTCTAGGGAGAAAATTGTTTGCATGCAGAAATGAGGATTTTTTCCTCAATTCATTTAATGTTCACAGGAATTTTTATTCAGTTTCTTTGGCTTTGGGTATTCACCTCTCTTCATCTTCTGTGTTCTGAAGAGCATTTTCCCTTCCACCTATTGTTCATGTGAATGAGGCGTTCACAGTTGCATTTACAAACTGTTCTGGAAATTAGAAGTTTTCCTTTGTGGCATGCAACTCTTAGAACACAATCTACTCTTGGCATGTGCTAGTTAATGCTTAGACCTTTCCAAGGCTAAGCAACAGTACAGGTGATTGAGAGATGTCGATGTTGAATTAAAGCTTTTGGCTAATAGGCACAAAACTCTTTTGTTGCATAGCTGTATTTCGAACATGAATTCTCTGAGCGATTTCTGGGTGCTTTACTTTTTTCAATTCCAAACTCTTGTTTTTAGGTTTACCTGCCTCTTTGAAGTATTGACCAGCATTATGCCTCTGTGTAATCACTGACAAATGTACATTATTATTGTGCTGGCTTTAATTCCCTACTAAAATTTAAATATACTTGAGATATTATTAATATCCATTTACAATGTCCTTGTGATTCTTAGTATGGAACAAATCCTGCTGGATAACATTATACAAACAGCAATTTGATTTCCTGAAAGTAAACCTAAGTAATGAAAATTCCTACCCCTCGGGCTTATGCATTATTTTAAATGTCAAAATCTGCCTAGAAAAATCAAGTATATTCCCCTCCCAGGTAGTTAGCTACAACCAGAAAGGAAGAAAGAATTGAAATACTTTTATTTAAATGTTATTACAGCATTAAATAAATTTGTCTTGAGTTTCTAATATAAAATGCCTAATAGAAGTCCCTCTGTTTGGGAGATGCAGCCCACTTCCAGACTTTTGTTTGGGAAAAGATTAGTTAGCAATAATTGCCTTTAGTCCTTTTGCGTTATTAAGTTCTATTTTTCTCACTTTTTTTAAGGACTGTGGCAGGTATCCCCACCTTTTATGGTGCCAAAGGAGGTTTGTGATGAAGCTACTAGTTTCTCCCTTGTCTTTATTAAAAACCTTCAATCCCAAGGACTGGTGACAAGTCAAGCTCCTTATCCTAGCAGACAAGGGCTGCTTTTTCCGTCGGGTCTCTCACCCATCTTTCCTAACTTACAAACATCCTATACCACTTGTTTTCTGAGAAGCCTTTCTAACAGTCCTTGCTTTTGTCAATGCCAAACCCCTTCCAGAATCCACTATGCCTTGGATTTTCATTACAAATGCCTTCCATTACAAAGTCAGCTGTGAAGGCTTCTCAAATACCAACCTTCCTCCCAGTTAGTGATTCCCCCACGGCAGTGGGTTTCCTAAGTTGAAGGTGACTTATCAAAGGCACCTCATCACCCTGGAAACTTGCTAGAACTGGAAGTTCTCTGGTGCACTTTAGACATAGTGAATTAGTAAGTCTAGGGGTGGGACCTTTTGTATTTTAACCAGCCCTTCTCTGGATTCTGACCCATGGCCCTAGGGCATCAATTTATAGCCGTACAAATATCTCCAGACTCTCACTAGTTTTCATAGCAGGTGCTCAAGAAGACTTTCATATAAAACCAATCCTTCTAAACAGGCAAATAAAAACAAAAATAGTTACCTAAAATGGGTTAACTAAAATAAATTAGCCTCAACCCAATTTTTCCAAATGTTAGTTACTTAATGATCAGGACTCTTAATGAACAATTTACCTAAAGTTCAATCTCTTTTGAGTGCTTTTTACTTCCTTATCAGTTTCCACACCTACACATTCTTTAAGCCACTGATGATTTCTCAACTTTCATTTGAAACCTGATCTTTTCCCCACCTGCGCTAAGTCGTTCTCTTTTATTTGTTCCCAAAGTGAGTTAGCTGCAGTTTTGTCCCGTAACATTGTGAATTTCTCATGAGTAAAACTCTTGTTTTTCTTGTTATGTCTGATATAATGCCTTGCATGTAGTAGACATTTGAGGAATGCTTGATGGCTTCAGTGACAGTTCACAGAATAGTAGATAGGATAGACTGGAGCCACGCCTTGTGTTCAAACGGCGCTTTATTTCTCAGCCACGTGACTTTGGGCAAGTTTTTAAAAACCACTCTATGCCTCAATCTCTTTATCTATAAAATGGGCATAATACATAATAGTACTCATGTCATAGGGTTGTCATAGAATAAAAGGAGTTTATATATGTGAAGTGCTTAGAACAGTGCCAGTATAGAGTAAGCATTATATACGAGTTAGCTATTTCTTGCGTATCCAAATCCTAGTTCTGCTTTTATTCTTCTATGGGTTCTACTCACCTATCTTCATTTCCTCTTCGATGTGTCTTGTTCTTATAGCTTGGGTGCAGGGGAGCAAGAGTAACTAGCTCCAGGGGTCCCAAACAGACTAGGTTTAGCCACTCACTGCGAACAAGATCCAAAAGCAGAGAGAGGAGGAGCAGCGGTCTAAGAAGCAAAGAATTCAGTTCAGTGAGGCTAACACCGCGAAGTCAGCGGACTAGCCTGGCACCTTGAAGACTGTCTCCAAAGTACTGAAAATACTTCCAGGTTTATATGAGGAATCTGTGGGACAAAGGTGGGTGGGTACGTGCAGGTAGGCAACGGAGGTCAAATCGATCATTGTCTTGGAGTCAGTCATGGGTCTGGTCTTGCTGGTTCAGGGCGGTCCTTATGGCTTGAAGGGGTAGTTTCAATTCCCAGAAGGGGACACGTTGCTGTCAAGGTTTTCTCCCAGAGCCAGGAGACCAGCTGTAAATGAGAACCCAACGAGAAAGTCTGAGGTCAGAGTAGAAGCAGACAAAGTTCTCTTCCATTCTTATTTTACTGCCTCTGCCTCATTTGGATTTAATAGAATAATTAATTTTGTCACAAAAAATAAAATATTACCACTTTTAGAAGTTAAGATGCATGCTTTAAATAGCTCATATTCTCTGACCCTAGTCATTGTCCTTCTAGAATTCTGTTTTCTTTTTTTTTAAATGGTCAAACACTTAGCAAAAATTTATGGACAAAATATTCATTTTGGCTTTATTAACAATACTTAAGTTCTTTAAATATTTTGGATATGTCTTTTATCAGATACGGGGCCTGCAAATACTTTCTCCCAGTCTGTGGCTTGTCTTCTCATTCTATTAATATGTGTTTCACAGAGCAAAATCTTAAAATTTTAATAAAGTCTAATTTGTCAGTTTTTTCTCTCATGGAACGTGCCTTTGGTGTTTTATCTAACATGTTATGGACAAAACCAAGGTCACCTAGAGTTTTTCGTATGCTTCTAGAAGTTTTATAATTTTGTGTATCACATGTAGGTCTATGTTCCATTTTGAGTAATTTATGTCAGGTGTATGCCATGGGTTAAGGTTCATTTTTTTTTTTTTTTTGCATTTAGATATTCAACTGTCCTAGCATCATTTGTTGAAGAGACTATTCTGTTCTTTTTAATGTCAAATTCTATTATTTCTCTTATGAGAAAACACTCTATTTTTATAGTGTGTGTTGAAACAGGTTTCTAGACCCAAAATGGAGCTTGCGTCTACATGGGATGCCGTGTCAGCAAACTGAAACTGGGGTCACTTTTGTGTCCCTGTAAATGCTCTGCTTGGCTAGAAACATAGCATATCAATCAGTTGATCCACAAATGCCAAACCAGCTTGGGCCTTCTCACCACAAACAAGGCTGACTATTTGGAACCGCCAATCAGATATTTTCTGTTTTTCATTTCCTTCTTCTTTATCCCTTATCCTATAAAAGCTTCCCATCTTCCACCTCATTTTACAGTTCTCTGAAAGAATAATTCATGAAGTGCTCATTTTTCTGCATAACCTAGATTGTCTTCTTTTTTTTATTTAAGATTTTATTTATTTATTTGACGGAGAGAGACAGCGAGAGAGGGAACACAAGCAAGGGGAGTATGAGAGAGAGAAGAAGGCTTCCCGCTGAGCAGGGAGCCCGATGCGGGGCTCAGTCCCTGGGATCATGACCTGAGCCGAAGGCATATGCTTAATGGCTGAGCCACCCAGGCACCCCCTAAATTGTCTACTTTAATGACTTTTTAACATGTGACTGAATGTTTCACTTCTTTGAATAGAAGAGAGTTTTTTATTTAGCTCATTTGGAATGAGTAGCTGGTTAGTTAATCATATAAAATTATAACTACATACCTTAAAGATTTTTTAAAATTTAAAATGTATAGAACTCATTTGTTTGCTAAACTTTTCTTTGAATATGGACCTGCTGATCGTTGTTCTAAATTATCTTTTTTTTTCATAAAAGACACATAAAATGCATTGCCTATGATAGCCACATGATAGTGTTTTCAGCTAGAATTCAGACTTAGGTTTAAAAGTGGGTTCCACCACGTAATTATCCAGAGCATCTTACCTAGCCTGTCTGGGCTTTAATTTCCTCATCTGTAGAATGAGAGTAATAATAGTCCTTATCTCATAAGAGAATAAGTTAATATATGTTAATCACTGAGAACACTTATCGCACACATGGTTAAGTATGCTATGGGTGTTTGCATTAAAATGGAACAAGAACTTGTGGCACAATCTGAAGGAAGAATCTTAGATTTTTATTCTTTTTTCTATATTTTTAGAGTTGCCTTGTTACCCCAAATTTGGCAGCAATGGTTTTTAGCGGGTTTTAGCAGCTTTATCAAAATTCCAAAGCACTCAGATACATTTTATATATATAAAAAAAAGTTTCTTGTACGCACACATTTCATCAACAAACATGGCAGATTTGGGAAAACAATGAGCTCTTAGGTATAAAATGGCACTAGTGGGATAATTAGTGGGCAGACTACAGAAGAGATGGGAAGAGAACTTCAGCTGACTCGATTTTGGCCTCAGACTTTCAAGTTGGGTTCTTTTTACCAGCTGGTCTTCTTGCTTAGGCAGAAAACCCTGACAGAAAGAGGGCAAAGCATCTCCTGATGGGAATCGAAACTACCCCTCAAGCAATACAAACTGCCCAGAGCCAGCAAGACCAGAGCCGTGACTGACTCCAAGACAATGATCGATTTGACCTTCGCGTACCCCACCCACCTTTGTCCCACATATTCCTCATATAAACCTGGAAGTATGTTCAGTACGTTGGAGACAGTTTTTGAGATGCTAGGCTAGTCTGCTGTCTTCCCGGTGTTGGCCTCACTGAACTAAATTCCTTCCTTGTTTCACCACTACTCATTTCTCTGTCTTTGGATTTTGTCAGCAGTGAGTGGACCAACTTGGTGTGTTTGGGACCCCCGGAGCCAGGTGCTCGTGCACCCCTGTGCTCCGGCTACAAGATTACTAGCCGGGTTTTCAGGGTGCAATGGAAATCAGTCATTTGTTTACAAAGGCGCTGGTCAGGTTCAATTAATTTGGTTAACTGATTATACGGCAGTTGGTTAATAGGTGTACAAATGCAACAAGACCATCTTTATCGGTATTTTTAAGCCAGCAGTGACCAGACCATGGCAATGTTTAAATGGGCTCTGTGAGATTTCCCAGTGAGCAAACTAGTCTTAAAAGTTTTAGGACTTTATTTTGAATTCCCCTGATGGCTAATGATTTTGAAAACCACATTAAGATACCACCTTATGCCAGTTAGAATGGCAAAAATTAACAAGGCAAGAAACAGCAATTGCTGGAGAGGACGTGGAGAGAGGGGATCCCTCCTACATTGTTGGTGGGAATGCAAGTTGGTACAGCCACTCTGGAAAACAGTGTGGAGGTCCCTTAAAAAGTTAAAAATAGAGCTACCCTATGACCCAGCCATTGCACTACTGGGTATTTACCCCAAAGATACAGACGTAGTGAAGAGAAGGGCCATATGCACCCCAATGTTCATAGCAGCATTGTCCACAATAGCTAAATCATGGAAGGAACCGAGATGCCCTTCAACAGATGACTGGATTAAGAAGTTGTGGTCCATATATACAATGGAATATTACTCAGCTATCAAAAAGAATGATTTCTCAACATTTGCTGCAACATGGACAGCACTGGAGGAGATAGTGCTAAGTGAAATAAGTCAAGCAGAGAAAGACAATTATCATATGGTTTCTCTCATCTATGGAACATAAGAAATAGGAAGATCAGTAGGAGAAGAAAGGGATAAAGAAAGGGGGGGTAATCAGAGGGGGGAGTGAAGCATGAGAGACTATGGACTCTGAGAACAAACTGAGGGCTTCAGAGGGGAGGGGAGTGGGGGATTGGGATAGGCTGGTGATGGGTAGTAAGGAGGGCACGTATTGCACGGTGCACTGGGTGTTATACGCAACTAATGAATCATCGAACCAGGGATGTACTGTATGGTGACTAACATAATATAATAAAAAAACATTTAAAAAAAAGTTTTAGGACTTTAAAAATAAATATAAAGTTTTCTTGACAATGGAGATTACATTTTGAGCATACAACTTCAGTACAAGTATAGAGAGAAAAATGGAGTCTCTCACGTCAAGCAGGGGCCTGTGTCAAGCGCTGATGCAAGCCGTTAAAGGTACTGCAGCTAGGAGATTTCACCAGGACCCATGTCAGCTGACCCCCTAGAACTGATAACAAGCAGAACCAGAGGAGGTCTGCAGAGACCCTAAACTGATTAAATCCCTTTAAAAAGGGAAGGATTTTGGCAGCAATCTGTCAGACTCTTCAGAGCTGACCCTTTTGTGACCACTTAAAAAAGGCTCTGCTTGATGGATCTCCGAACAGAACCGAGATCCTTCACTGCTTGAACCTGAGAAGCCCTAAGTGCTGAGAGCTGACCTGAACTAGACCGGACTAGACCGAAGCCTTATCTCAACTGTGTGCCCATAGACTGACTTCACATTTGATTCGTTAACTTCCTATACTCTTCTGTTAACTTGTTTATTATGCAGCATGTCTTCTGTCCTGCTTTGTGTGCCGTGTCGGAAGCCAAGCTTCACCACATGGTGAAATGTCATTGAGTTTAGAATCCTGAACCTGCTTCATAATTGTGATTTAACTTTGCTTTATGATTGAATAAAGCTGACATTGTGGAAAGACACAACTCGTGTGTGTGCCTTCATAGCATGCTCATGGCAACAACAGACCTAATAAATTAAGTAAAGTGTTTCATTATATTTCCATACGTAATGCCAGAAGTTGAGTTTAAGTAATGGGTTGAGATTATAGTGGACAGACTACAAAGAAGAATTCTGGACTGGGGATTTAAAAATATCTCAACTAGCACTGATGCAGGCTGGCCTGGTCCAAGGACCCAGATGGGGCGGGGATCCCATAGATCCAGCCAAGGGGGTTTTTGGCTTTGCACAGGATAGAAATCAAATGCAAGCTGGAAGGAAGTGAGAGTAGAATTTACTGAAGATAGAGAAAGAGCAGATAGTGTCTGGGAGACTTGGGAGGAAAGGCGAATGACTCTTGTTTTTGCTTGGGGTCTGGGGTTTTTATTGAGTATTGTGCTCTGGTGTATAGGTCTTCTCACGCATCCAGGAACTGGTTAAAACAAAGCTGAATGCTCAGTTGTCCTCCATAAGTCACTTACGCCCTGGAGCCAGGGGTCTTGATGAATCAGTGGTCACTCCTTAGATGTTATCTAGTGTGCTGGAAGACTCCAAAGAAATCACTAACTCCTTGACCATTACTAGGAGAACATACATTATCTGTACGTAAGGCATATATGGGGCAGGGTGCAGGTCCTAACAAGAATAGAAGCGGGAAAAGGAGCAAAAAGCAGTCCATCAAGGAGTCCCCTCGATTTCTCTGACATTCTGCAGCATATAAAACTGAGTCAAACTGGACAAAACCGACCCAAGATTCAAATGGAAAAAACATTTAAAAAACTCATCCACTTAAAAAGTATAATCGAGTGAGCTCAGACCAATTCACTAAAAGCGTATATCTTGGGGCACCTGGGTGGCTCAGTTGGTTAAGCATCTGTCTTCAGTTCAGGTATGATCTCAGGGTCCTGAGATCAAGCCCCATATTGAGTCCCACAAGCCCCATATTGAGTCCCACGAACCCCACATTGAGTCCCACATCGGGCTCCGCAGTTCTGCTTGTCTCTCTCCCTCTACCCCCGTCCTGCTTATGCATGCACTCAGTGCTCTCTCCCTCTCAAATAAATAAATAAAACCTTAAAAAATGAATAAATAAAACCTAGTTTATCCAAACCACTTTGACTAAGAGTGGTGTTAAAAGTATATAAAATAGAAAAAGATAGCAACAGGATATAACATATCCACCCCCTTAACACAAAGTGCAAATTGTATAAATAATTATCAAATATAATAAGAATCAGATGAAAAGACCCTTAAAATACGGAAGGCGAAAGGACTTTCTCTAAGAATTTAGTCAGACCCTTACAAGTGGTAATTTTGCAGCTTTGGCCTGGTGTTTGGATGATGGAACTACCATTAAGAGGTTTATTCTTCAGCAACAGGCCTATTTGTTATTCTGATAGACATCAGAGCAGGACATTTGAAAAGGAGTGGGATTAGGGGGTGCAGACTCAAGGGTCTACAGGGTTTTGGCCGACTTTGTGAGTGAGTGAAATGCCTCTAGAGGCAACAATGATTATGGTGCAAATGCAGCTTGACCTGCCATCTAAAAAGCGTGATGCCTACTCAGCTCCAGTGGGTCATGGCCATGTAGCAATATGGGCCCAGTATGGCTTGGTCTGATTACTTTCAAAAGAAGACAGAAATGAAAAATGTTAGCTTAATTAGTTGTCAGTATAATTTAAAAAAATATTTGTGGGCCAATAGTGTATTAACAAAGCAGAATTCATATTTCTCTTTAGGATATGTGTGCATGTCTGTACGTGAGTGTATGAATAGTCTAATAGCTTTCTGCCTAGACAGTTGAAGGAAGAATGTGACATTTTGGCAACTCACACTAGAAGGAAAAGTAAAAGAGGGTCATAGTCCAGCGGCTAAGCCCTCCTACTGTTCTATGGGCCCTGGAGCGTGCTAAAGAACGTGAAGAACTATCTTGGAGCATTGGAGTCTCCAGGCCATTACTCTTAACCAAACAACTACAAATATTGAATATGTACTGTGTTGGAAGGGGTGTACGTCATGGGGGTAAGACCGTCTCTTTTATGTACAGAGGGGTTCAGCAGACTGGTGTAGCACTGCAGTTTGGAAAGAAGATGAAGGTGGTGTTCTTACCATAAAACATAAACCTCAGGGCAGAGTGAAGAACGAAAGTCAACCATAAGACAACCTGCTATGACTTCTTGCCTGTGTTTCCTTTGAACTGTGGAAATTGTTATTGTTAGCATATTGTTAAAAATTTTTTTGCCAACACATGTAATTCTCTTTGTTTATCCCACCAGCTCAGTTAAAATCTGATCTAACAATATAGTGACCAGGTGTCTGTATTAGTCAGGGGCCTGGCAGGAAACAGATGGCAAATTCAGAGTTTAACCAAAGAGAGTTTAAAAGGGGGACTATTTACATAGGTGTGGGCAGGGTTAAGGGCACTGACAAGGGATGTTGAAATAAACATAGAGGAGAAAGGGAGAGAGCTACTACCACGCCAGGCCTGAAGAACAACGGGAAACATGGTGTGAAATGAGGTGAGAGGTAGAGCTATGGAAGGAAAGCTGCCTCAGAGAACCAGGGGCCATCGACAAAATGCAGCCACCTCCAGGACCCCAGCTAACCAGAGGGAGCAGGGCAATACCTTGGCTTCTCTCTCTTCCTGTGCTCTGTCTCTTGCTGGAGCTGCCTACTGCCAAGCCCAGTGAGAATGCAGAGGCAAGGGAGCCCCGGAGGCGCAGTTTAAAAGGGTCGGTCTCTAAGGGTACACCTAGCAGGGTGGACAAAAGTGAAGAATAAATGTGGCCGGTGGCAAATGGAGTATAATCAATACATCATTCTGTTAAAATAAGAAATTACCAGTAATTTACCGGATTAGAGCAAGGAAGGAAAAAAATCTGTTAGGAAAAAATGAGTAATGATAATGAAATATTTTTGTAGCAGGTGGATTTGTGCCAACATGATACGGACAATTTAGTAAAACTAAGTAGCTTCTTTGTAATCTACTAAATTATTTGGAAGAGATAATATAAATGACAAAGAACGGTTAGCCAGTGAATACAATTTATTCCGATTTTGCAATGAATTATGATAATGCCTTCTTGTAGTTGATGAAGGATACTTAATTCTCATGGAATAAGGGATAAGGTAAATAGTCATAGGTAACTTGGTAAGATTTAGTAAATTAGTAAGAAACAAAACAGATGAACGAAGAAAAAGAGACAAACCAAAAGAACAACAACAAATCCACAAACTTTTTTTTTGTTGTTTAAGATGTTATTTATTTGACAGAGAGAGAGTATAAGCAGGAAGAGCAGCAGGAAGAGGGAGAAGTAGGCTCCCCGCTGAGCAAGGAGCCCCATATAGGAGGCTCAGTCCCAGAACCCTGGGATCATGACCTGAGCTGAAGGCAGACACTTAACTGACTGAGCCACTCAGGCGCCCCAAAACCACAGACTCTTTTTTTTTTTTAAAGATTTTATTTATTTATTTGACAGAGATAGAGACAGCCAGCGAGAGAGGAAACACAAGCAGGGGGAGTGGGAGAGGAAGAAGCAGGCTCATAGCAGAGGAGCCTGATGTGGGGCTCGATCCCATAACGCCGGGATCACGCCCTGAGCTGAAGGCAGACGCTTAACCACTGTGCCACCCAGGCGCCTGAAAACCACAGACTCTTAATTATAGAGAACATACTGATGGTTACTAGAGAGTGGGTGGGGGGCTGGGTGAAATAGGTAAAGGGTACACTTTTCATGATGAGCACTGAGTAATGTATAGAATTGTCGAATCCCCATGCTGTACATCTGAAACTAATGTAACACTGTATGTTAACTATTCTGGAATTAAGATAATAATAATAATAGTAAAAATAGTAATAATAATAATAATAATAATAAAGATTTAGCAAGTTAGACAAGGATTTCATATTACAATGGTCCCTCAACATGGATTTGAACTGCCTGGTTTCCCTTAGAGGCAATTTTTTTTTCGATAGATACAGTGTAGTACTGTAAATGCATTTTTTCTTCCATATGACTTCATTAGTGGCATTTTTTTCTCTAGTTTACGTTACTGTAAGTATACAGTATGTGATACATATAACTACAAAATATGTGCTCATCGACTGCTTATGTTATCCGTAAGGCTTCTAGTCGACAGTAGGCTACTAATAGTTAAGTTTTGGGGGAGTGAAGAGTTATTCATGGATTTTTGACTCCAAAGGGGGTTGGCACACTTGACCCCCATGTTGTTCAAGGGTCAACTGTAATTCAACTAATAGTAAGTTAAGATATAGGGTACTGTGTGCCATATTTCGATTTTTTAAAAATATTTTATAAAAAGGTACAAGGAAAAAAACCTGCTAACCTTGGCCAAAGGAAATCTAGGAAAATCAACATTGGATGAGATCTAATAAACTTCATAAGTGGGCAACATTATTGTAAAAAATAATCACAGTTGCTTGTCTTATTCTGAGATGGGTCTCTACATGCAGCTGGTGTTTTCCAGACCAAGGGTGAGCTAGAGCCTTGGTATTTCTCTGCTTTTAGGACCCCACTAATAATGAGTGGCTCTACCTGTCACCCTCCAGTGCTCCTGAACTCTGGCTGGATGCACTGATTGTTGCAAGGGACTGTCACATTGAGTGGTCCCGAACACATCTGCTACTACATTGTGTCTATCCTTTTTATCCTCCTCTGCTGTTTTTGGTTCCTTTCTGTATGTAAGAAAGGAGCCAAAGCCATCAAAGCTATCACTGTCCCAAGTGTGTCAGACTGCAGCATGGTGCATTCAAGAATTTCTCACATGTCCTCTTTGTTACCACCTGGTTCCCATAAACAAGTCCTGTGCTCACGGGTCCCTGGGTGGTTACAGTGAAATGTCTCTTTTACACATTTTTCTTTTGCCTCCCTGACCAGGGTATAACACTCATGCTTGGAAGGCACTGGGCAGAAGCAGGGCCCTGAGGCACATACACTCAAGCCTGCCTTCTCTTCCACACTGGTGCTGTGTCCTTCGAATGCTCTCACCTCCCTTACAAGGAATGGCTCCTCAGAGCCAAGCAAAGACACCCTGTAGCTCTTCTGTCTGTCCAACGGGTGTCTAAGTCTCGAGAAGCATACAGCTTGGGTTCAGTGAAGCCCTCCTATGACACAGCCACTACTTCCTGAATCTATTCTGTATGCTGTAGAAGTGGCGAGTTGTGGTAACACTGCAAAAATCCCCACTCACCGTCAACCACAGAAGGCTCTGGGCCTCTTGCGAGAGTGGGACATTGGGAACCAGGGCATCTTACCCTCCCTGAATTTCTGCAGCCCTCCTTCTGGAGAGAGTTCAGAAAAGCAATGCATTCTTGTGTCTTCTTGAAGAATTACATGTTTTATATCAGTTTGGGTGGTATTTTAGAATAGATTATTACAGTTGAAAATAAATGTTATTTAGGAACCCATCTATCCTTATTTCTAATCCCAGCCATTACTGTTTTCCTTTGACCTAGGGAGACATTTATTAATTTTTCTAAATACAATATACTTTTCCTGATGGATAAGGATGCGCATTACTCCCTTTCCTTGGGCCCCTGTGTATGTCTTTGATCTGTGTTTGTTTTGTTTCCTTGGGTTAGAACCGTGTCATCTTTCCTAGAGGAGCCAGAAACATCTTTTATTTGTCCATTAAAAATTAACCCTTTACAATTATTCGTAGTTGGTTAGCATAAATTAACAATATGTCACTGACGCTTAGGAATACAATGAAGAATCACGTGCCACAAAAATGTTGTCATCCCTATTTTCAGATGGAAAGACTAAGGCACTGAGTGGGGACATAACTTGCTAGCGTTGGCCATGCTAGGAAAGCCTGACCCGAACCTCCGGCTTCTGGATTATTAAAGGTTCCTCCACTCTGAGTCCCTTTCCTCCCCATCCTTCTCCCACCATTCCCTCCAACCCACCATTCTACCTCCAACCCACCTTTCTACCTCCACCACCTGATAAGTAAGGGAAGAAGACAGATGCTAACCCAGTTGCAACACCAGAAAATTTGTTAGACAGAATAAGACAATGTGGACAAAGATGAGATGCTACTGTACATGGGTGAAGATTGGAGTATTTAGGCCCAATATTTTTCAGATAAAATGACTAAGAGATAATTCCCAAGATTCCCTAAAACCCTTGGGCTCATTTCCTGAAGCAGTAAAAAGAAGATGTCTGGAGATATAGAAAGAGCTTGTTAACCCCTAAGACTGGGACTTGAACCCAGCCTCGGTTTGACCTTATCTAAAAGAAAGACAAGACCTGAAAAAAGTGCAACAACAAAATGTCAAGTTCACTTCTAAGTCTACAAAACAATAAAGCCACACAGTACAAAAGGGAGGAAGAGAGTCATATCCTTTCAGTTACTTACAGCCTCCCCTTGTGGGTTGGGCACACTCTTCTATAAAAATAAAACATTTTCCCGAGAATTGCTTTGTTGGTATTGTTACCTTTCTCAGAACCATAAAATGTTTAAAATATGCATTTCCAGGGGCACCTGGCTGGCTCAGTTGGTAGAGCATGTAACTCTTGATCTCAGGGTCATGGGTTCGAGCTCCACATTGGGTGTAGAGATTACTGAAAAAATAAATAAATAAACTTGAAAAAAAATTTTAAAAAGTTGGGTAAGAGAGGCTCTTAAAAAATAAATTTAAGAAGTAAAAATGCATTTCCACATTTAGATAAATATTTCAAGCAAGTTTTACCACTGCATGCGTTGAAGATAAAAATTAACTCTAATTAGTGTTTTGTTGGTGCTTGTGACTTACATGCTCGGCTTTGAAGATCAAAAAATAATACACATGTGCTTACATGTTATTTACTTTCTCCCACACACTCTGATATTATCTGGCCATTTTCTAATTTAAAACATCGGCATCGAAAATATTGAGTCACAGGTGTATGTATGTTTACACAGCAGAGTTTCAGGGAAGTGAAGCAGGAGGAGGGTACAGTGGTCAAATATACTGAACTGATATTAGGCTCTAACACTAGCTGTGTGGCCCTCAGCAAGTCACCAACTTCTTGGAGCTTCAGTTTCTTCATCTCTAAAATAGGAATTACGCAAGATACTCTATGTATCGTGCTCAGCACAGTGTCCAGCATGAAGGATGTGTGTGATACATGTATAATAGTGGTTAAGAATGGAGTCTCATCCTGGGTTGAAATCTCAACTCAAGTACTTATTACTTGGGCAAGTTACTTAACCTCCCAGTGCCTCTGTTCCTTCATCTGTAAAATGAGAATAATTATAGTGCCTATCGTATAGGGTTGTTGTGAAGATTTAAACAGTTAAAATATGTAAGAAAAGTGCCTGGCACACAGTATGTGTTCAGTAAGTGTTAGCTGTTATTCTTCTTCTAAAATTGTGTTACTGTGGCAGCCACATGTGGCTATTGAGCATCTGAAATGCACTTAGTCCTAGTTGTGATGTGCTCTATGTGTAAAATACGTATAGAACTTCAAAGACAGTATCAAAAAGTAATGTAAACTATATCAATATTTTAATATTACACATTGAATTGATATGAATATATTGAGTTAAACAAATTGTGAAAATGAATTTTGTGTCTTTTTACTGTTTTAATGTAGCTACTAGAAACTTATAAGTACATATGTGACTTGCATTATATTTGTTTTGGACACAGGTCTTCTAAAATATGGAAATCTGACACCGTAGAAAGATGTCTGGAGATAGAGAAAGAGCTTGTTAACCCCTAAGACTGGGGCTTGAACTCAGCCTCAGTTCGACCTTATCTAAAAGAAAGAAAACCATCTGACCCAAGGAAAGTTCATCAACAAGAACCTTACCTTTTGGTTTAGCTCAAATCTGGGATATTTGTGGTATGCTTTTAGTCATAAATAAAGAAGTACTGCGGAGAAGAAAAGGAATTGCAATGAACTAAGTGAAGCCATTAGAAGTTGCTGCAATTTCACGTTGTGTTAATTTTTCCAGGAGTGATGCTCCTTTCTCCTCTGGAGTGTTTTGTTCAATTTTGGGATTACTTTTTAAGAGACACATAGGCAATTCAGAGTATATCTTAGGAAAATGAGAAGATTTCATCACCATGCCATGCAAGGGAGGAACTGTGGGTGGGTAAGAACATGAACATACTCACCTAAGTGAGGAGAAGACTTAAGAGGCCTGATAGCTGTCACCAATACCAGGAACGTGGATTTGCCATGTGGAAATGGAATTGACCCAAAGGGTTCAGTTGGGTCCAAGTTAGAGGGAAGATGATTTCAGCTTTAACATAGGGAGCAACTTTAACAATTAGAATTGTCCAAAAATGGAGTGAACTACCTTATAGAATATTCAAAACTTTGCCACTGTAACTTTAAGCAAAGAATTATAGATAGGGTTAATACATCAGGTAGATAGAAAACCTCAGAAGCTTTTCAAACTCTGAGATTCCATGATTAAGGCTTTGCCACTAATTCTGGTAGAGAGCTGCCAATTCACGCATCATGACCAGAATAACTAGAATTCCATGATTTTAATTAGTTTTTTTTTTTTTTTTTGGTTTTGGTTCTTTGTTTGTTTAGAAGATACAGAAGTTCACTGGCACTAGCTCAAGCAAATAGGGGTTATTGTGGGGATATACATGGTAGATAGGGATCTTACAAGAACACAGGGACAGGCATTGTGATACAGCAGACTTGACGGAAACTGTAACAGGAACTGAGGCTGCATCCGCTATCTCCCTCTCAGGGGCCGGCTGATCTCTTCTTCATGATAACTCTGCTTTCCTTCACATCCTCGTTCTAGTCTATTCTTAAAACTGACTGGCTTCATGTAACTCTGTTCATGCGCCATCTCTGCTCACTAATAATTTCAGCTTGTCTTTCAAAGCTTCTCTGGCCTCGAATCTACTCATGACCTTATAGGTTGGGTTTTCCCACCTAAACGTTTCTGTCTTTCATTTTCCCCAATTCCAGTTTTGTGAGAAAAAGGATTGGCCTAGCTTTTTTCAAGCCAGCTCAGTGGCTACAGAATGGATGGACTTTCCTTGGGTCAGATGGCTTCAACTGGTCCTGATAGCAGGGGTTGGGGAATTTTCTTCATGTGGGAGGGGGAAATTTCCACCAGAAACAGATGTGGGTGGGTCAGGGAGTTACTGATATTTCTAGTATCACTACTGAAAGATGGAGGCCATGGAGTTTATACCCAGAAATTTAGGAATCCACTTCAGTTTATTCTGTGTATTAAGAAGAAAGAGCCTATTCAAAAGATTCTGCTTTGAGACTAATGATAGAAATATGAATTTTATTCTAGGATGTGTTCTGGGAACTTGCTGCTCAAAGTGTGGTTCATGGATTGGCTGCATCGACATCACTTAGGAGCCTGTTAGAAACTAGAAGCTCAGGCTCCACCCCAGACCTACTAAATTAGAATCTACATTTTAATAAGATTCCCAAGTGATTTGTATTCACATTGAGGTTTGAGAAGTGTGGCTCTAGGATAAGTTGGTCTGGTTTAGGTCTTTTAAGTCACCAAAGGCTTTTACTAGGAAACCCCTGGTAGTGTGCTGTAGCTGTGGGAGAACCAAGTGCTACTTGTCAGAATTTTGTGGATCGGTTGATTTTATGTAGAGCCAGTTGTTAAACATTTACCAGCATTCCACTGGACAGTTCTAAATCTCCTAATTCAATCTGGAATTAAAATAGTCTCCGAGGGGCTGTGGGACAGAGTCACTTCCATATTGGAATGGGTGTGGAGCAAGACAAAATGAGCTCTAATTCCTCCCCAAATTTTCCACCTTAGGACTAAGAAATCATTATTCTAGGTAGACATTTCTGTATAAAAAAATAATTTGAGTTTGCAGTAAGCACAAGGAAGGAAGGCAATCTAGGATTTGGTAATACTTAAAATCCAAATAGACAAATAGGCAGAGACCAGAAAATCTCCCAGCTGGCAGCTGGACAGTTTTGGAGCTGAAACCTAGGTATGGAATAGCAGTTTCTGTATAGAGGAGAAGATAAGAGTGGGTAGATTCTGGTCCTAGAGACGTACCACATATGGGAATTAATGCTTTTATTGCCTATATTATACTGAGTATAAAATTGTTGAACAAAACAACTCCAAGTTAATGATAGGTATGGATGCAAATGTTTCATGATATTACATAGGGAGTGGTTTTTAAAATGTGGTCTCTGGACAACTACACCAGTTCTCAGCACCACCTGAGAACCTATTATAAATACAAATTCATGGACCACACCCAGGCCTACTGGATCAAAACTCTGGGGGATAGAGCCCAGCAATCTGTTTTAACAAGGCTTCTGGGTGATTCTGATGCATACCATTGAAGGAGGAAATGTTATCGAGTTCCTTATTTTTGTCCAATGAGAGAATCCATTTTCAACTTGAACCCAGAATGGGAAGTGACTCTTCTTGCAAAGGAGTTTCCAGAACAACTGAAAGATGGTTGAAGAAAGCAAAGAGCACAGATCAAGGGAACTATAGGGCTAGGCAAATAATCAGAAGCTTTTCCCAGGGAAGTTAGTGAAGCAGGCAGGCAGCTGGCATGTTGCCAAGACTCCTGGAGAGTATAAACCTTCCTAGAAATCAACTGGGAAAAGTTGCGTTAAAGTGAACTTTAAGGAAGTGCATAAACAACAGCCTAAAGACTTCCTGCAAATACTAATCAAAGTTCTGATATAAAGAATGTGACATCCTAGCACATGTATCATACATGTATCAGCATGTATTATAGTAAGAATTTAGCAGATAATGGAAAAAAGGTACTAGTACAACTTATTCATTTTGCCTCTCTGGTTAAGAGCTCTCACTGGTTCCTCACTAATGACAAGTTGTAGCATTTAATGAATGTTTACTCTGTGCCAGGTACTATAGTAAGTACCTCAATAAATTATCTCACCAGCTCTGTATCCCAGATAAGGAAACTGAGGCCCAAAGAGGTATAGTAACTTGCCCCAGGTCACACAGCTGGTAAGTGATGATACTGAGATTCAAACCCAGAAAGTCTGGTTCCAGAGCACCATTGCTTAACCAAGAGCTCTACTGCCCCTCTTTAGAGAGAACTTCATTACATATTAAATATTTAGAGGCCTGGAGTTCCCATTTTAGAGTGTGGATTTTTGTAGTTTTTAATAAGTCTCAAACTAAATAACCTCTTTACATATTGTTATATACGGATAACTGAATTCTGGACCCCATCTGACTAATGCCATCCAGTTCTGGTGGCCAAGTGGGCAATCAGAGAAGTTGCACCTCTACAGGACATGGCTTTAATACGGCCACTACTACAAGCATACTACATGTTACTCTGAGTCCCAATATTAAGTGTTTAAGTTATCTCATTATAACAGGAGGCATAAAGAAGTACACAGATGGGGGCCAAATGACCCTGGGTATAGAAAACGGGAATTGTAGAGGCTAAGGAAAAGCACCTTTAATCACCTTTTTTTGTCTGAAAATGGATTTGGTGGACTTGCCCCAATTCTTGAATTTACCCTCAAATGAAATTAGTCTTTTTAAAAAGATTTTATTTATTTATTTATTTGTCAGAGAGAGAGAGAGGGAGAGAGCGAGGGCACACACAAGCAGGGGGAGTGGCAGGCAGAGGGAGAAGCAGGCTCCCCGCTGAGCAAGGTTCCCATGCAGGACTTGATCCTAGGGTTCCAGGATCATGACACAAGTGGAAGGCAGACGCTTAACAGACTAGCCACCCAGGTGTCCCTTGAAATTAGTTTTTAAGCACCATCAGAGCAATGGCTATGTTGGTTTTGTTTGCTGCATGTATGCATAGCCAACCAAGCACACTGCTTGACACATGTCAAACAGTCACATATTTGTGAAAAGGGAAGAGAAAAGAAAAGAAGAAGGGAGAAAAGGAAGACAGTTATAAAGGTAGATTCAAGTTCTTTGAGTGTGTGTGTGTGTGTGTGTGTGTGTGTGTGTGTAACAGTCATAAATGGGTATGGAACCTTTGAAGTAATTGCTTAGGTGTTAATTGGACAGGGGAATAAATTAGAAATCTTATTCTTCATTTAGTTGGGTACAATATATACATATGAAATAAATCATCTGGAAAATTCTTACTTTGATCCAGTCTAACTTCTCATGGGTAGCTTCATGGAGAAGGGAGCTCCAGTGTGTGTGCGTGTGTGTGCGGGTGTTGAGGCTGGGGAGGTAAGCTGAGGCCAGAAAGAAGCTCCAGAAGCAGTTACTGGAGGGTTTTATTTAAACTGGGAAGAGATATAATCTGTAATAAGATTTTTTTTAGATTAAACTACGCTGACAACAGCTGTGACGTAATGGAAAGGATACTGATATTTTTTTTTTCAGTCCTAATAACCTGTGCGCAGGTCTCAAGACCTGCCATTTTAATACCAGAAGTTATATAACTTTTTTCAAGTATTATTCAATTGATCCTAATGGCCTAGCTTGCCAGTAGAGGGAAAATGTAGAGCTGATTAATATTACGATGAGCTTAAAACCACGCTGATCTCGCGTTGAGATGAAAAGAAAGTTTGTTAGTGAGTGGGGCACCCGCGTTGGGTGGTAGTGGAAAGTTTGGCGATTTTAAAGTTTTTGCAAGGCTGGAAATGGGGCGATGGAAGCTGGTGAGATTCTTCAGATTTTGTTTTTCATGCTTCCCTGGATACTCTCTCAATATATTAAAATTATCGTCCTGAGTATATACGAAGACTCAAAAAGGAAATAAAACAGGGCAACGCCAACAGGACCGTCTATTCCACGAAGCGCAGATTTCTCTGGTTAGTTTAAACTGCCGTACCGGAACCACGAAACACAGGGTCCTAGCACGGGAGACTAGCACGGAAGACTGACTGTAACACCGCCACGGGGCACCCGCCTCGTTCGCGGTTCCCAGCCGGCTTGAAAGCCTATTTTGGTTCCCGCCCCTTTTCCTCTTGCTCTTTCTAACCCTTCCCCCTCTGCCAATTCCGGAGCGGAACCCTTTTTAAATTTGTTCTAAGTTGAAGCGTAGGACCAATTTCGTCAACACAATCCGGAATGGTCAGCATGGCGGCCGCCGTAAGATGCCTCGGTAGAGGTAAAGCAAGGAGTTTTTTGGGCTTGAGGGGAAAATAGCTCTGGTATGGAGTCTCCCGTTGTATGCTGGATTCTCCTAGGCACGGGTCTGCATTGGGTGCTCGAAAAGCTCAGGGCTCTAGGTTCTTCAGGTCGCTTAAAAGCGACCTTATCAAATGCTTCACTCCTTTCTGGAGCTGTCTTTCCTAGGGGTAGAGTGGGAGGGGGATGTGGACCGCCAGTCCTCCAGCCACAGGTAGGGACGAAGGTGAAGACGCGGTTCTGTCTCCAATACTGGGGGTGTGGGCTGCGCGGGAGAGTGTGACAAGCCAAGTGAATTCTGGTGTGGAAAAGGTGGTCTATTTAAGTGATCTACGTCTATAAACTTCAACGCTTTACAGAATTCTTGTTGGTGCTTTGGGAGTACATCGTTGCAGGCAATTCTAATTCTTAAACGTCCAGACGTTGTTTAATTTGCATCAACATTTATCATTTGGAGACTAATTGTGTAGTACTTCTTGGTAGCAGCTCTTTCAGCAGTTAGTAAAGTCCAATTTATTGTCTAGGAGGAAGCCCTTTTTTGGTACAATGCTGTTTTATGGTTTGTTTTTTTTTTTTTACAGTGCTTTTTAATTTTTGTTTTGTGTTTTTGAAACACTGATATTGTTATTTAATTAAGATAGCTCTTTAGGTGGAAGCAGCAGCCAGCATCACTCCCATTTTGCAGGGGAATAAACTGATCCTGTTAAAGTATGTGGTAATGAGCATATAACTAGTAAGTGGCGGGGCGGCGGGGGGGGACTGAAGCTTCACTCCTAGGCCAGTGATTTTTTTTTTTTTTTAATTTTAAACTACATCCTAGTTTTCTCTTTGAGGTTCTTATAGGAACGTTTAGTGTCAAGACAGGATTCTGTTTTGGGGGTAGTTGTTTAAAAGAGTGGTGGCAAGAGATCACAGCAGACCTGATAACTACTAAGCGAGCAAACCAAAAAGTATATCTTTACTGAAGAGACTTACAGTATTTTCTTCATGTGTGACAGAAATAACATTATTTTAGATAAATCAAATAAACCAAAAAGAGAACTGAAGATTATCATTCTCTCCTTGCCACGTTTTCTTCTCTCGGCTTCTAGAATTCCTCACTCTTGATTTTCTTTTTATCTCACCTGTCATTTCTCACATTACTTTGCTGGTTCCTCCTCTTCTCCCCAATCTCTTACCTTGGAATGTCTCAGGAGCCAGGATCCTGTCTTTCATCTTCATGTCTATAAATTCACTCTGGTGATTTCATCCAAGTCTTATGGCTTTGACTATTTTCTATATCGTAATGGCTCTCAAATTTATATCTACAGTTGGGACCTCTTTTGAATTTTAAAGATTCTTAAACTCATCTGCCAATTCTAGATCTCCACTTGTGTATCTCATTAGCAGTTAACACTTGTCTAAAATCAGACTCATCATAACCTGCAGTCTTCCTCATCTCATTTGATGGTAACTTCATCCTTTGAATTGTTTGGGCCAAAACCTCAGAACATCCTCAACTCCCCCTTTTTTTCCCCACACTTTACATTAAATACTTGACAAATCCCATTGGTTTTACCTTTGAAATAAATCCAAAATCTAACTTCTCACTACACTACTGCAACTACCTTGCATGTCATTACCATTCCTTACCTGAATTTCACTACATTCTCAACAAGTAATGAAATCGGTCCTTTAAGAACCTAAGTCTTGTTACTCTTATGCTTGAAACTCTGCAGGGCCTCCCCATTTTTCTTAGTCCTTAGAATGGCCTACAGTTGTGCTGTCTTTATTGTTATCCACTATTGAGCACTTCAGATGTGGTTAATCTGAATTGAGTGTGTCAAATACACATTAGATTTTGAGGACTTAATACCCGAAATAAAATACCTGAATTTTTTATATTGGTTAACTGTTGAAATGATAATATTTTGGGGTATTAGCTGTAATAAAATATGTTAATCTTTATTAATTAATTTCACTGGTTTCTTTTTTACCTTTTTAATGTGGCTATTAGAAAATTTAAAATTATACATGTAATTTACATTCTACTTCCATTGGACAGCACTGGCCTGGGGTCTTCACGTCGTCTTGTGCCTACCTTGTTCCCGCCTCCCCTTACCCAGTTTACTTCTCTAACTTCTTCTCCAGCTACCCTCCCCCTCATTCTGTGTGCTCTAGCCACACTGGCTTCCTTGTTCCCTATTCAACACCAAGAACATTTATGCCTTGGAAGACTTTTTCTCCCAGTTAGGGTGAGTCTTGAACACTTTTTCTAGATATTTGTGTGACTTATTTTCTCATTTCCTTCAAGTCTTTGCTTAGGTGTCACCTTTTTGATGAAGTCTACCTTAACCATCTTACTTAAAATTACAACCCACTTTCCCCTTGACTCTCCATTTTACCCACTGGGTCCCCTCCATCACTACCATTTTGTGTTTATTAGCGTTCTCTCTCCCACTAGGATGTAAGCTCCACGAGGACAGGGATCTTTGTCAGTTTTGTTCACTAAATGTTTAAAGTGGTGCTAGCACATGTTTTTTTGGCATAGTGTGCTGAATAATGAATAAATCAGTGGATCTTCAACGTGGTGCCACCCCTCTTCCATGTGTTGTAACAAATAATATTTAAAGTAATTTGAATCCAGTTTTTGCTTTCATTTGTTCATATTTCCTTCCTCCATTCAACCATGGTGAATAAGCTATACACATTCCCTCCCCGTGATGCTTATTATTTATGAGGAGCAGGCATGAACTGGTTGATTATTTTCTTTAATTACAGTTGTTCTAAGTGATGTGAGGGAAAAGTACAAGGTGCTGTAAGAGTGTCAGAGACCTAGTCTATTCTGAGTCTTCAGGGAAAACTTTTCTGAAGAAGTAGTTTAACAGAGTCCCTGAAAGATCACTAGCTAATTAGGAATTAGCTATGGAAGGGGGAGTGGGACGTGGCAGGGGAGAATGTTATGGATGGCAGGGAGATTATATTTGAAATACCAAAGTGGTTAAGAAACACAATGTGTTTAAGAAACGGAAAGGTGGGAACACCTTTATGCCTCAGTCCGTGAAGCGTCTGCCTTCGGCTCAGGTCATGATCCCAGGACCGAGCCTGCATTGATCTCTCTGCTCAGCTGGGAGCCTGCTTCTCCCTCTGCTCCTCCCCCCAGCTTGTGTGCTCACGCTCTCTCTGTCTGTCTGTCTGAAATAAATAAATAAAGTCTTAAAGAAAAAAAAAGAAACTGAAAGGAGGCCAGTGTATTATTTGAAGTACGGCAAGCATGAGAGAGGGTAGTGTTAGATGCAGCTCACTATAGGTTAGGAGTAGCTCATGGAGGACCTTGTTAGGAATTTACTCTATTCAAAGAGCAAGATGAAGCCATCCAGGTGTTTTAGGGATGCGATGATATTTTCATTTTTAAATGATCCCTCCTACTAGTATGTAGAAAAGAAATGGAGGAGACCAAGAGTGGAAGATTGAATAGTTTGGAATTTGTTGCAGTAATCCATGTGGTAGATGATGGTGGCCTGGACTATGATGGGTGCAGTGGGAAGGCAAAGACTAGATGGATAAGACCTCGTAGGGAAATTGAGGATTATAGAACTCTAAGCTTTCAGTATCAGCCATAAGAATAAGCTAGGAAAGGAGATGGAGTAATTTCCATCTCACTGCCAAGGGGTGGGATTGGAGATGGGGGTGAGAGAGACTTTTGAGAACGAGTACAGATTCAGGTAGTCTCCTAAGTCGTTGAGATAATTCTGTTTCCTCTGAAGTAGCAAGTGAGGTTATCTGCTAAGAGTGAAGGGAGAAGAAATGTGTTAAATAAGTGTAATAATAACAGACGAAATGACCTTAGAGGGATTGAAAATACAGATATTATGGTTTTACAGTGCTATTTAAATATAGTTAACCCTTGAACAATGTAGGGATTAGGGATGCCCCCCCCCCAATCCCATGCAGTTGAAAATCTGCATATATTTTTTTGAGTTTCTTTCTTTATTGAGTCTACCCCCAGCCAGGGAAACAGGGACAGACCATGATAACTGTCACACACCCACCCTCCCCACTCCCCCCCCCCATAATTTTTGACTCCTCAAAAACATAACTAACTAATAGCCTAATGTTGACTGGAAGCCTTACTGATAACAGTCGATTAACACATATTTTGTGTGCTATATGTGTTATGTTCTGTATTCTTACAATAAAGTAGAGAAAAATGTTATTGAGAAAATCATAAGGCAGAGAAAATACACTTAGTACTGTACTGTATTTATTGAAAAAACTCTGTATGAGTGGACCCACGCAGTTTAAACCCGTGTTCAAGGGTCAGCTATAGTGGTATTTTTGTGATTTAGTTTTTATTAGTCTGTCACAGTTTCATAGATTTCTGTTGAAAAGTTTAATTTCTGGTTGTCATGACTTGGGATTTTAAATAGTAGTGGTTGATTGCTTTATAGTAGGTTGCATTTGATGTATTCAAGAAGATTATTATTTTGAGGACCTTACCAAGGTTGTTGGGTTCTTGTTTAGTACAATTAGAATTATTGTTTATTGTTTGGAAGTGTTTGCCAAACCTTGAATGGATAATTGCTGTTCCTTCATTTACCATGTGTGATATTTTGAAGGTAGCTGGCTTCTTTGAAATGTGGAGGATCTCCTCTTAAATTGTTGCATACGAGCATAGCCCACTAAATTTGAGATTTTTGAGGGCAGGAACTAGATATCTTAGTCTAGTTCCCTCTTCTTCCTTAGCCTTTAAAACCCCTTGTGGCTATTGTACCACACAGAATTCCCAACATTAAACAGGTGTCTTACACTGCCCCAAATGTTATTCCTGTATGTTCATAGAATTCAGTTTTGGTGATTATCTTGTACTTCAACTTTTTCTTGAAAGATGAGGGATGAACTTAAGTTGTTAGGCATGTGACTTTGATGGCATTTGAACTGATGATAAGGAGTAGGCTAAGGTAATATATGAAGATGGTGTATCCCAGTCAAATGGAACATTAAATGCAATGGGACAAACACAGCAATTAACTTGAGGGATTCAAGGGTTAGAAAGTAGGATCATGGTAAACAAGTAGAAGAATGCTATTGAGGATAGGCAGGGGCCAGCTCACAGAAAGCCTTGTAGACCTCAGTAAGGAATTTGTACCTATTCTGCATGTACAGTGCTATGCACTTGGAAACTTAACTAATGAAATGAATTCACTTGATGTGTAGACAAGTATTATAATTCCCATATTATTGGTTGTTGCATGGTTTTATATAATGAATGGATTTTAAGATTAGATTTTAAGTCATTTTATATGAAAATCTCGTTCTAGAGTACTAACTTAAAAAAATTGAGTTGAAGTTTGTTCAACAGAAAAGACAATATAGAAGGCCAAAAATATGGAAACTTACTCTAATGTATAAGAAAAATACAAATTAAGACAACTCTTCATACCATCTTTCATTTACTAGATTGGCAAAGACCAAAATGTTTGGTAACACACTATGTTGGCATAAGTGTGTGGAAATAAGCAACCTTTCCATTGCTGGGAGAAATGTATATGGTGCTATCATTATGGAGAGCAGTATTTATCAAAATTACAAACGTTCATATCCTTTGACTCAGCAAATTTACTTGAAATTTATTCCATAAATGTATTTGTCTGTGTACAAAATGATGTTTACATCAAGTTATTTAACACAGCACTGTTTATAATAGCAAAATATTATAAATGACCTAATGGTTGGTTACTGATTAAGTAAATTATACAACCATATAGCGGAGTGCTTTGCAGCTATAAGAAGATAAAGTCTTTATGAACTGATAGGAAATTATCACTGTAACATATACACGTACACACACTTTTATGAAAGGCCTATGTGAGATTATGTATGTATATCTCACATAAATGTATTTATATCTATGTGTGTGTGTGTGTGAAAATAGACTCTTAACTACCTTTAAATGAGAAAGTGAAGTGTATAGAATAGTGAGTAGAATGTATTACCATTTTATTGGAGAGGAGGGAAATAATATGTCCACAAAGAGGCACAAGAAATTGCTAACATGGGACGGGGGAATGCTGGGGGCTAGTGATGAGAGGAAGACTTTAGTTTTGAAGATTTTATTTATTTATTTGTCAGAGAGAAAGAGTGCGCACACAAGCAGGGGAGTGGCAGGCAGAGGGAGAAGCAGGCTCCCCGGGGAGCAAGGAGCCCGATGAGGAACTTGATCCCAGGAGCCTGGGATCGGGACCTGAGCCAAAGGTGACGACGCTTAACCAACTGAGCCACTCAGGCCTCCCAAAGACTTTTTGTGGTTTTTTTTTTTTGTGGTTCTTAAATAAGGAGATTTTCCTCATATTTCTGCATGCAAAAGAATATAACCTATATAAAGAAAAATGTAAAATTCTGAATACTCACTATTAATCTTAAAGAAATAGAGCATTATTGATTCTTTAAATGCCCAAGTGTCTTTTTCTTTCATCTGCTTCTTCCCCAGTAGTAAGTACTTTCTCTGACTTTCTGTTTTATCCTTCCCTTGTTTTTCTGTATAGTTTTAATGCACACACATACATACAAATAGTATATATATATCCATAAATACAGTATTGATTAGTTATGTATGTTTTTGAACTTTAAGTAATACTAAATGAATTCTTCTGCTACTTACTTTTTTTGCTCAAAATTATGTTTGTGAAATTCATCCATATAATACATAGTTTAGTCATTTTTACACCTCTCTAGCTTTCCTTTATAGGAATATACCACAATTTATTTATCCATCCTACTGTAGATAAATGTTTGGGTTCTCTTCTGTAGTTTTGCCATTTACAAAGATGTTATGATGATGGTGATGATGATTTAATTCCAGTATAGTTGACATACAGTGTTATATAAATGTTTCAGGTATACAGTTTAGTGATCCAGCAATTCTGTATATTGCTCAGTGCTCATCGTGATAAGTGCACTCTTAATCCCCTTCACCTATTTCATCCATCCCCCCATCTACCTCCCCTCTGGTAACTATTTGTTCGTTCTGTATAGTTAAGAGTCTGGTTTTTTTTTTTTTTTCTTTTTTTCTGGTTTGTCTCTTTTTTTCTTTGTTCATTTGTTTTGTTTCTTAAATTCCACATTGGGTGAAATCATATGTTATTTGCCATTATAATTTTTAAATCCATCCATGTTGTTGCATATGTCAAGATTTCATTCTTTTTTATGGCTGAGTAATATTTCATTGTATGTGTACACATGCACACACGCACATACACACACAAACCCCACATCTTTTTTATCCATTGACTGATTGATGGACACTTGGGCTATTCCCAAAATTTGGCTCTTGTAAATAATGCTGCAGTCAACATAGGGGTACATATATCTTTTCAAATTAGTGTTTTCATATTCTTTGGGTAAATACCCGGTAGTGGAATTAGTGGATCATATGATAATTCTATTTTTAATTTTTTTTTCTATTTTTAATTTTTTGAGGAATCTCCACACAGTCTTCACAGTGGCTACACCAGTTTACATTCACCAGTAGTGCTTGAAGTTTCCTTTGTCTTTGTATCCTTGCCAACACTTCTTTCTTGTGTTGTTGATTTTAGCGATTCTGGCAGGTGTGAGGTGCTATCTCATTATGGTTGCGATTTGCATTTCCCTGATGATGAGTGATTTTGAGCATCTTTTCATGTGTCTGTTTTATGTCTGTTTTGGAGAAATGTCTGGTTATGTCTACTACCCATTTTTTAATTGAATTATTATTGTGGGTTTTTTAAAATTCTTTATATGTTTTGGATATAACTCTTTATTGGCTATGCCATTTGAAAATATCTTCTCCCATTTTGTAGGTCATCTTTTAGTTTAGGTATTTCTTTTGCTGTGCAGAAGCTTTTTATTTTGATGTAGTGTCAATAGTTTTTTTGCTTGTGTTTCCCTTGCCTCAGGAGATATATCTAGAAAAATGTTGCTATAGCTGATGTCAGAGAAACCACTGCCTGTTCTCTCTACTAAGATTTTTATGGTTTCTGGTCTCACATTTAGTGGTTTTTTGTTTTATGTTTTTTTTTTTAAGGTTTATTTATTTTAGATAAGAGAGTGTGAGCAACAGGAGAGGCAGTGGGAGAAGGAGAGGAGAGAAAGAAACTCAAGCAGACTCCCCTCTGAGCGTGGAGCCTGATGCGGGGCTTGATTCCACGACCATGAGATCATAATCTTAGCTGAAACCAAGAGTTGAACATTAAACCGACTGAGCCACCCAGACACCCCTCACATTTAGGTTTTTAATCTATTCTGAATTTTTTTGTATGTATGGTGACGTAAGATAGTGGTCCAGTTTCATTCTTTTGCATGTAGCTATCCAGTTTTCGCTGCACCATTTGTTGAAGACATTGTCGTTTTCCCATTGCATATTCTTTTTTCTTTTTTCTAAAGATTTTATTTCAGAGAAAGTGCAGAGTGAGAGAGAGTATGTGCGCATGCACACACACGAGTGGGGGGCAGGGGTTGGCAAAGAGAGAGTGAAAAGCAGGTTCCCCACCAAGCTGGGAGCCCAATATGGGGCTCGATCCCAGGACCCTGGGATCATGACCTGAGCCGAAGGCAGATGCTTAACTGACTGAGCTGCCCAGGTGCCCCCCATTGCATATTCTTGCCTCCTTTGTCAAAGATTAATTGATCATATAATTATGGGTTTATTTCTGGGCTTTTTATTCTGTTCCATTGATCTATGTGTCTGTTTTCGTGCCAGTACCATACTGTTTTGATTACTGCAGATTTGTAGCATATCTTGAAATCTGGGATTGTAATACCTCCAATTTTGTTTTTCTTTTTCAAGATTGCTTTGGCTATTCAAGGTCTTTTGTGGTTCCATACAAATTTTAGGATTATTTGTTCTAGTTATGTGAAAAATGCTGTTGATATTTTGAGAGGGATTGCATTAAATCTGTAGATTGCTTTGGGTAGTATGGACATTTTAACAATATTTGTTCTCCCAACCCATAAGCATGGAATATCTTTCCTTTGTGTCATCTTCAATTTTCTTTCTTCAGTGTTTTATAGTTTTCTGAGTACATGTTTTTCACCTCCTCTGTTAAGTTTATTCCTTCATATTTAATTATTTTTGGTGCAGTTGTAAATGGGATTGTTTTCTTAATTTCTCTTTGTGCTATGTCATTATTAGTGTAAAGAAATGCTGTGGATTTCTGTGTATTGATTTTGTGTCCTGCAACCTTACTGAATTCATTTATCAGTTATAGTAGTTTTTTTAGTGGAGCCTTTCCTGTTTGCTTTATATAGTATCATGTTATCTGCAAATAATGAAAGTATGACTTCTTCTTTACTGATTTGGATCCTTTTATTTCTTATTGTTGTCTGATTTCTGTGGCCAGGACTTCTAGTACTATGTTGAATAAAAGTCATGAGAGTGAACATCTTTGTCTTGTTCCTGATCTTAGCAGAAAAGCTCTGGTTTTCCTCACTGAGAATGATGTTAGCTGTGGGTTTTTCATATATGGCATTTATTATGTTGAGGCATGTTCCTTCTAAACCTACTTTGTTGGGGGTTTTTATCTTGAATGATGTTGTGCTTTGTCAAATCCTTTTTCTGCATTTATTGAAATGATACTGTGTTTTTTTGTTCTTTCTTATTGATGTGATGTATCACATTGATTGAATATCGAACCACCCTTTCATCACAGGACTAAATCCCACTTAATTGTGGTAGATGAGTTTTTTAATGTATTCTTGGATTCAGTTTACTAATATTTTGTTGATGATTTTTGCATCTATGTTCAGAGATACTGACCTTTAGTTCTTTTTCTTTGTAGTATCTTCTTTCAGCATCAGGGTAATGCTGGCCTCATAAAATGAATTTGGAAGCATTACTTTCTTTTATATTTTTTGAAATAGTTTGAGAAGAATAGGTAACGGTTCTTTAAATGTTTGGTAGAATTTTTCTCTGAAGCCATCTGGTCCTGGATTTTTTTTTTGTTGGTTGGACTTTTGGTTACTGATTCACCTTCGTTGCTGGTAATCGATACATTCATTTTCTGTTTCTTTCTGCAGTTTTGGTAGATTATGTGTTTCTAGGAATTTACCTATTTCTTCCAGGTTGTCCAATTTGTTGGCATATAATTTTTCATAATATTCTCTTATAATGCTTTGTATTTCTGTGGTGTCAGTTGTTATTTCTCCTCTTCCATTTCTGATTTTGTTTATTTGAGTCTCTGCCTCTCTGCCTCTCTCTCTCTCTCTCTCTCTCTCTCTCTCGTTGAGTCTGGCTGAAGGTTTATCAATTTCATTGCTCTTTTCAAAGAACTAGTTCCTGGTTTCATTGATCTGTTCTATTGTTTGTTTTTAGTTTCATTTATTTCTGCTCTAATTTTTGTTATTTCCTTCCTTCTACTGGTTTGGAGTTTTGTTTGTTCTTTTTCTAGCTCCTTTAGGTGTAAGGTTAGGTTGTTTATATGAGATTTTTCTTGCTTCTTGACATAGGCCTGTATTGCTATGTACTTTCCTCTTAGAATAGCTTTTGCTGGCTCCCAGAGATTTTGACCACTCTGTTTTCATTTTCATTTGCATGTATTCTTTAATTTCCTCTTTGATTTCTTGGTGACCCATTCATTGTTTAGTAGCATGTTATTTAACCTTCATATATTTGTGTTTTTCCCAGATTTTTTCTTGTGTTTGATTTCCAGTTTCATAGTGTTTTGATAGGAAAAGATGCATGGTATGACTCTGATCCTCTTGAATTTGTTGAGACTTGTTTTGTGACCTAATATGTGATCTATTCTGTAGAATGTTCCATGTGCAGTTGAGAAGAATATGTAGCCTTTTGTTCTGTTCTGAATATATCTGTTAGATACATCTTGTCCAGTGTGTCATTCAAAACTGCTGTTTCCTTTTTGATTTTCTGTTTGGATGATCTATCCATTGATATAAGTGGGGTGTTAAAGTCTCCTACTATTATTGTATTACTATTGATTACTCCCTTTATGTTTATTATTAGCTGCTTTGTATATTGAGTCCTCCCATGTTGGGTGCATAAATATTTACAATCACTATATCTTCTTGTTTTGTTTTTCCCTTTATGATTATATAGTGTCCTTTTTTTTTTTCTCTTGTTACAGTCTTTGTTTTAAAGTCTATTTTGTCCATTATAAGTATTGCTACCATGGCTTGCTTTTCACTTCCATTTGCATGATAAATGCTTTTCCATCCTTTCATTTTCAATTTGCATGTGTCTCTTTTTTTTTCTTTTTAAAGTAAACTCTACCCCAGATCAAGAGTTTCGTGCTTTACTGACTGAGCCAGCCAGGCACCTCAATCTGCATGTGTCTTTAGGTCTGAAATGAGTCTCTTATAGGCAGCATATAGATGGGTGTTGCTTTTTTATCCATTTTTTCACTCTGTGTTTTTTGACTGGAGTGTATAGTCCATTTATTCAAAGTAATTATTGATAGGTATGTACTTATTGCTGTTTTGTTACTTATTTTATGGTTGTTTTTGGAGTTCTCTGTATTTTTCTTCTCTTCCTCTCTTCAGTCATGGTTTGTTGGCTTTCTGCAGTGATATACTTGGATTCCTTTTTCTTTTTGTTTTTGCATAGCTATTACTGGTTTTTGATTTGGTTACTATTGGGTTTGTATATGACATCTTATGCGTATAGCAGTCTAAATTAAGTTGATGGTTGTTTAAGTTTGAATCCATTCTTTACTCCTCTCCTCCCCATGTTATAGGTATGTGGTGTCATACTTTACATCTTTTTATTTTTGTGAATCCCTTGACTGATTTTTATAGATATACTTATTTTTACAGCTTTTGTGTTTCCTACTTTTCATACTCCCACTTATGGTCTTTCCCTTTCACTCAAAGAGTCCCCTTTAACATTCCTGTTGTGCTGATTTACTGGTCATAACTTCCTTTAACTTTTGTTTGTCTGGGAAACTCTCTTCCTCTATTTTGAATGATTGCTTTGCTGGATACTGTATTCTTGGCTGCAGGCTTTTTTCTTTCAGCACTTTGAGTATATCATGCCACTCCCTTCTGACCTGCAAATCTTGCGCTGAAAAGTTTGTGCTGCAAAGTTTGTGCTGAAAGCTTTCCCTTATATGTAACTCTTCTGTTGCTGCTTTTTAAAATTCTTTGTTAATAACTACTTTTTGTCACTATAATTGGTATATGTTTTGGTGTGGACTGCCTTAGTTTGATTTTGATGGGGGATCTCTGTACATCCTGTATCTGGATTTCTGTTTTTTTCCAAGATTTAGAAATTTTCAGCTGTTATTTCTTCAAGTAAATTTTCTGCCCCCTTTTCTTTTTCTTCTTCTTCTGGGATCCCTGTAATGCAAATGTCATTATGCTTGATGGTGTTACTGAGTTCCCTAAGTCTATTTTCATATTTATTATTACTTTTTCTTTCTCTTGTTTAGCTTGACTGCTTTCTATTATTCTGCCCTCCAGGTCACTACTGTTTATTCTACCTAGTGTATTTTTAATTTCAGTTATTGAGTTCTTCATCATTATTTTATGCTTTCCACCCATTTGTTAAGGGCCTTACTAAGATTCTCTTCTTTTTCTTAAGTCCAGTGAGTTATCTTTATGATCGTTACTTTACATTCTCTATCAGGTGTATTATTTATCTCCATTTCATTTAGGTCTCTTGTGATTTTTGTCCTGTACTTTCATTTGGGACATATTGATCTGTTTCCTCATTTTGTCTAACTCTCTATGTCGTTTCTCTTTGTTAGAAAAGTCAGCTATGTCTTCTGCTCTTGAATGTAGTGGCCTTATGAAGAATAGGTCCTGTAGTGTGCTGCAGTGCAATGTCCCCTGTTCATCAGAACCTGGCCCTTCAGGATGTCTCCTCTGAGTGTTGCATGTGCCCTGCTGTTGTGGCTGAGCCATGTTTGCCTTCAGTCCAGTCATCTGCAATGGCTCCCTTTGCCTGTTGTGGGCAAGGTTTGGTCCCTGTGTTGTTAGTGGTCCAGTCTGGGGACACCTTGGGCTTTAGTTAAGTCAGACCAGGCATTTGCCAGAGATGCAGTAGCACCTAACTGCAGGTGAATGTGGGGACAGGGTGCTTGGTGCCAGCAAGGTCCAGATTGACAGGACTGGACCTCCAGCACTGGAGAGTGAGGCAGGTTGTGTTGGAGGGGGCAGATCTGCAGAAGTGCTCTGGGTTGGGATGCATGGTGTTAGCAAGGTTTACATGGGTTTCTTCTGGAAGACCTGGATCAGAGGCCTGGCTGGAGGGGGCATGTCAGCTGGAGAATGGGGGGGGGTGCACTGTTAGCAAGTTAGGTACCAAGTATTGGTGCTGCACTGGTTACCAGATGTGTTGGTGTGTTTATGCTGGGGGTGAGTCATGAGAATGGTGCCTGACGGTAATTTTGTTCCTGGAGAAGTCTCCCAAAGATCCCTGCCTCTCCAGCACATGCTCTGAGATTTGTATAAACAAGTCTCCTTCTTGTCACTGCAAGCATTTTTCAAACTGCTGCTTTTGTGCTGTATCTCCATGGGGGCTGTTTGTTTTGCTGTCTCTTTAAGGGTGGGGACTCAGTTTCTCTTGCCCTCCTGGCTCCCTCCTGTCTTTCTCCCTCCTGTCTCTCCCATAAGCCTGCTGATTTTTAAAGTTCCAGATGGTAAATCTTACTGATTGTTAAGAACTCCTAAAATTCAGCTCCTCTGGTTTTCAAAGCCAAATGTTGTGGGGATTGGTCTTCCCTGTGTGAGCTCCGTGGTGTGAGGTTCTCTTTCTCTCTCCTCTCGAGCCCATGGTGTCCCTCCCTCCTGTGGACAGTCCTGCAAGTCCATTTACCTCCCAGCCACATCTCTGTCCTTCTTACCTTCTTCGAAGTGGCCTCTCCTCTACATTTAGTTGTGGAGAATATGTTCTGCCAGCCTTTGGGTCATTTTCTGGGTTATTTATACTGAATTGGCTGTTGTCTAGTTGTGTCCCTGGGATGAGGTGAGCTTATGGTCCTCTTACTTTGCCATCTTCCCAGAAGTCTCCTGATGTTTTGATGTTGTTATTTTTGTGTATGTTTCTTAGTACACATGTGCAGGAGTTCCTCTAGGGCATATTCCCAGAAGTGGAATTACTGCATCATTGATATGTATATGCCCAGCTCATTGAATTATGCCATATTGTTTTCCAAAGTGGTATTCCAATTCATACTCTTATCTACTATGTGTAAAATTTACCCTTACTTAACATTTTCAGCAATCCCAGACTTTTTTTAAAAAGTTGCCAATCTGACATATGTAAAACATTGCTACTTAAGTGCTTGCATCTAGAAACTGTTACCTGTCCACAATTTAGTCAAAGCACTGCTTGCTTTACTGAGGAAGTCTTGTGAAAAAAAATATTTTCAGCTGCAGTAAATAATACACTTAGTGATGTGGTTGATTTACATGCTGGTGTAGTTTTAATTTATGGGCCAACTGACCACTCTTTAAATAGCACTGTGGAATGATATTTTATTGTGGTTTAAATTAATATTTACCTGATTACTAATGAGATTTTGCATTTTCCCATCATTCATGTATCATTTATGTTTCCTTTTAAATTAGAAGCTTGTTCATCTCTTTTGTTTATTTTTTAATTGGTTTGATCTTGCATATTCTGGATATTAATCCTTTGTTATATAGGTTGCTATTCTGTTCTCCCGGTTTTTGGCTCGTCTTTCACTTTCTTTAATAAACAGAAGTACTTAACACTAATAAGTCACTTTTTGGCTAGTGCTTTTGGATTTTGTTTGTGAAATTGTTCCTTCCCAAACAGTCAAAAAGATATTTTCCTGTATTCTAAAAGCCTTTAGTTGTACCATTCAAATGTAAATCCTTAGTCCACCTAGATTTGATGTTTGAGTGTGTGTGTGTGGTGTGAGATAGGGATTTAAATATACTCTTTTCCCTATGGATAATCCCTTTCCTTAACACCACTTAATTGAATTATTCACACAAATGTAGTAACATTTGTCATATTTCAGATATCCATATGTGTATGGGTTTGTTGCTGGGCTGTTTTTGTTTTATTAGTTTGTCTTTCTATATTTGTGCCAATAGCCAAATGTCTTAATTACCATAGCTTCATAACAAGTTTATAACTGGTAAGGCAATTCCCTCCACTTTGCTGTTATTCTTCAGAAGTACCTTAGGCAACTCTGTGAATGTATATGTTTATATATGTAAGTAAAGAATAAATTTAAATTATAATTTTTTTTTTTTTAGATTTTATTTGTTTGATAGAGAGACAGCAAGAGAGGGAACACAAGCAGGGGGAGTGGGAGAGGGAGAAGCAGGCTTCCCGCTGAGCAAGGGAGCCCGATGCAGGACTCTATCCCAGGACTCTGGGATCATGACCTGAGCTAAAAGGCAGATGCTTAATGACTGAGCCACCCAGGCACCCCTAAAATTTAAATTATTAAAAAGAAATTCAGGATATGTATACATATTCCATAACAGTAGAGCTAACATACTCTGTTGAACCTGAATTGGATTAAGTTAAAAATAAGTGAAGACAGGGGTGCCTGACAGGCTCAAAAGCATGTGACTTTTGATCTTGGGGTTGTAAGTTCGAGCCCCATGTTGGGTGTAGATATTACTTAAACATAAAATTAAAAAAAAATAAGACAGAATAATTCAGTTAGATGTTTAATTGGCTTTAGTTTCAAGAATTGCAGTTTCTGCTCTTAAACTTTTTTGTTTTTAAGATTTATTTATTTATTTGTGAAAGAGCACAAGTGGGAGGGGTAGAGGTAGGGGGAAAGAGAATCCCAAGCAGACTCCACGCTGAGCACAGAGCCCAACACTGGACTTGATCCTGCGACCCTGAGATCACGACCTGAACTGAAATCAAGAGTTGGACGCTTAACTGACTGGGCCACCCAGGCACCCCTACTATTATGCTTTTTAAAGAATGGTTGAGACTCATAAAAAATTGACTATTTTTATTTTGGACAACATTGATTAAGAATGTAAAATTGATGGATGTAATGGTTAATATTAATATTTTACATGTTTTTTTCTCTCAAGTCTTGATACATCATCAAAAGCATAGTCTTTCCAAGATGGCTTATCAGACACCTCTTTATCCTTGCTCTGTATGTGTTCACGTGCCCAGCAGACATTTTGCTGCTGCTACAAAGTAAGTATTTTTTTTATTAATTTTGTTTGCTTTCATTTAAAGTTTTGATTAAAGAACATTATGCTTTGTCCCATAAAGATGTACAGAGACATACAGTTGTGAAAGTTTATCGTCTCTGCTTTTTTGACCTTTTATAGTTGTAAAGGAAAATATGACTTATTATAGTAATGCTTAACATTTATTGAACACTGACATTCAATGACTGATCTGATTTAGTCTCCACAGCTACTTTATGTGGAAGCTGTTGTTATTATGTTCTTTTTTGAGTTGAAAAGCATGGCATTGAAAGATGATGTAACTTGCCTAGGTTCACAGAGGTAGTAAGTGTTGGAGTTATGACTTGTGACATAATAAGAAATATTTATATTCGTCTTTGCCTCCAGTTCCTGATACAGAGCTCCTAAACTTCTGTAATCTTCTGAGTGATAGGGATACTAGGAGCATCTATTATTCTAATATTTGGTCTTTGACCCAGTTCCTGATACAGAGCTCCTAAAACCCTTGTAATTTTCTGGGTGATAGGAGCATCTTTTGTTCCAATAAGGCACTCTTGGTGGGCTCCTAGATGGAGGCTGGTCACCAGAACGACCAAACCATGATTAGAAGTTTTCAGCCCCACCTGTCATCCAGAAGGGTGAGAGGAGCTAGAGATTGAATTCATAATTGATCATGCCCCCATAAAAATCCCTGTACTGTGAGGTTCTGAAAGTTTCTGGATTGGTGAACATATACATATGCCCAAAGGGTGGTGCACCCAGACCCAACGGGGACAGACACTCTTGTACTCCAGACTTCTGGACCTTGCCCTATGTACCTATTCATCTGTATCCTTTATCATATATTTTATTATATAATAAACTGATAAATGTTATATAAGTGTTTCTCTGAGTTCTGTGAGCTATTCTGGCAAATTATGAAGTCTGTGGAGGGGGTCATGTGACCCTTTGATTTATAGCCAGTTGGCCAGAAATAGCCAGAGGCCTTGAAATGCGATTGGCATCTGAAGTGGGGGCAGTCTTATGGAACTGTGTCCTTAACTTGTGGGATCTGATGCTAAATCCAGGTAGGTAGTATCAGAACTGTCTTCAATTGTTGGATACCCGGCTTGTGTCAGATAGTTAGTTGGTATGGGGGAAATAATCCACATATTTAGTGTCAGAATTGTTATTTCTTATTTAACTGTATACCCTGTTCTCCATCTTGCTTCTTATTATATTGTTAAGTTTTAACTTAAGTTAAAACTTAACAATATAACTTGGAGATTGTTTCAGATGGAGCTGTCTAGTTATTTTTTTTTGATTGCGATATAACTGAAATATATTAGTGTCAGGTGTACAACATAATGATTCAGTATTTGTATGTTTTGGGAAATGCTCACCACAGTAAGTCTGGTTAATATCTGTCACTATACAGAGCTACAGTTTATTTTCTTGTGATGAGAACTTTAGAAGACTTACTCTCTTAGTAGCTTTCGGGTAGACAATATAGTATTATTAACTATAGTCACCATGCTGTACGTCACATCCCCATGATTATTTATTTTATAACTGGAAGTTTGTACTTTTGACCACTTTCGCCCACCCCCACCCCTGCCTCTGGTAACCACCAATCTATTCCCTGCGTCTGTGAGGGTTTTTTTTTTTTTTTTTTAATATTTCATGTATAAGTGAGATCATATGGCATTTGTTATTCTCTGACTTATTTCACTTAGCATAATGCCTTTAAGGTCATCCATATTGTCTCAAGTGGCAAGATTTCATTTTTTTTGTGGCTGAATAATACTTCATTGTGTATCTATACCATATTTTCTTTATCCATTCATTCGTTGATGGACACTTAGGTTGTTTCCCTGTTTTGGCTGTTGTAAATAATGCTATAGTGAACATGCATATAATATTTCATTGTGTGAATATACCGTAATTTATTTAACCATTTCCCTGTTTCCCCCTATGGTACACATTTATCTTTTTAATCATTTGCTATTATAAAAGAATAATCATGTACATAGATCTTGTCAAAGATTATGAATGTATTTGTAGTATAAACTCTGAGAGAGAGAATTTTTGAATCAAAAGATATGTGCATTTATAATTTTGGTAGGTAATACTAAATTGCCTTCATAGAGATAGTGTCAGTTTATATCCTTACCAGTAAATTGTATTAGAATGTCTATTTCTCCATATACAGTATAGTTAAAATTTTTGAACTTTCCAATTTGATAGGTAATAAATGGTATCATCAAGTTTTAATTTATATTTTTTGTTATTATTGAGGTTGTATATCTTTTCATGTGTTTAAGAGCCATGTATATTTTGTTAACTGAATTTTCCTCTCTGTATTATTCCAGCTTTAGTATATGTACTGCTGAAGTGAGCACTGATGACTGTGAATTTTTTGTTCATGTCCTATTCCAATTCTTTGTGGTTGATTAGTAAGACTTCTTTATATATAATAAATTAGCACATATCTGCACTATAATTTTATATTTTAACTGTTATGGTAGAGAAATGGAAGAAGTGCTATGGGATCACAGATGAAACGTAAATTAATTCTACCTGGAAGAGGGTATCGCAAGAAGTACTTGAGCTGGGTCCTAAAAGAATTTTGCAGGGGGATTGAAAGAAACATATTTCAGTAGTGCAGAAGCATGAAAGTGAATGATGGACAAAATACAGTCGGCCATGGCTTGAGTATAGGATGAAGAGGGAGGTGGCAGAAATGTTACCTTCCTTTGAGTGTGCATATTATCTGGATTCTTTTTTGTTTTTGAGAAGTTGGAGGCATATTAGTTGTACCAGTTTACATTCCCATCCCCATCCAGCAGTGAGTGTCTGCATTCCTAAAAACTCTGAGTAGCATCATTCTTTATGTTTCCTCATCGTATTTCTTATTTATATCTTTTGCCTGTTTTTCTGTTGGAATATTTGGGTTTTTTTCCTGCTTTTTGAAAATATTTATTAGGGATATTAATTACTTTGAGAATATTTTATCTTTAAATGTTTCTTTTATCCAGCAGAAATTTTTCATTTTATGTCTTCCCCATGTTCTATTCCAGTGCAACTTTTAAAAGCAATTTCACTCACCTAAAAAGTATAAGAAATACGCATACTTAAAAAGACCTGAAAAGTTTTTAGCAATTTTTTTCATATCTGACAATGAGAGTTATTCAGTAGGTTGAGAGAATCATAGAATTTATAATTTTAGTTGTGATTTTTTAAAGATTATTTATTTATTTATTTATTTATTTATTTATTTATTTATTTATTTGAAAGAGTGCCCAAGCATGCATGCACGCTGGGGGGGTGGGGGCAGAGGGACAGAGGAAAGAGAATCCCAAGCAGACTCCATGCTGTAGAACCTGATGTGGGGCTTGATCTCATGACTCTAGATCACAACCTGAGCTGAAATCAAGAGTTGGATACTTAACTGACTGTGCCACCCAGGCGCCCCTGTGGTTTTGATTTTTTAATATGCTGACTTTATAATATACTAAAAAATAGTTTTTGTATGGCAATTTTTTTTTTTTATCAGGATCTAAGACAGGATGGAGAGGCTTGTGCTTGCTTCTCTCTTTTCTCTTGTCATTTTGAATCTCTTCATTTGTCCATGTATGTGCATATACTCGTGGTTTGCCAGTGACAAATGCTGATAAAAAAGGCCACTTTGGTCATCTCTGACTTTGGTTCTGTTTCTCTGTTGATAATAGGTTCTTTTTCTTCTTCACGTATCTCAGAAATTTTTACTGACTGTCAAACATCTTGTGTAGAACAGTTGAAACTGAAGTACCTAGTATTCATGCCCAGGAATCCTGTTGTCACAGTGTTGAATCAGTCCACTAAGAAGTTGAGCTAGGTTTTGGTTTTGTTGTTGCTATGGTTACCGCCAGCTTCAAATTTCTTTATCTTATGTGTAGGATGGGGGCTGGGTTGCTGGACGTTTTTTCTCAGTGTTCCTGTTTTATGCTCTGTTTTCTGCTTACCCATGCAGCTGTGCCCCAGAGGCGGCGGTGGGGGGGGGGGGTTCTTTCTTTATACAATTGCTCCTTCTCTAGAGTAGATTGCTGTTGCTTATTAGTGCTTGCTAGTCTTGGAGATGGATGCAGGAGGGATTCTATTTTCCAAACCAGCCTTTATCTTAAGTGGGCCTAGTGTGGCTGGACCATCAGGATGGGGTTTTCTCAGTATTTCTGTCCCTTCTCCCCGTGGTATTTATCTACTGCTGGTCTTTGCCAGAGTATCCAGGCCCTTCCCCAGGTTTACTCTACTGGTAGAGGATACTGTGCTCCGGATGGTTTCCTGATCTACGCCTAAGGGTAGAAGTTTTTGTGTTTTTTCCTTCTTTCCTTTCCCTATACATATGGGTGTTTATCTGTGCCCTACATGGTTTCAGGGTTACATGCCTTCCTGGCAGCAGTGGCTAATCTCTGTGCCTATACTCTTTAGGGAGGCTTTCTAGTCTCCTGGCCTGCTTTAGTCTTTCCCAGGAGCATCTGGTGGAGGTCTGTGGAAAGGGCCTACAAACTGTGAACTCCCGTTGTGTGTGGATGTCTCAGGGGCTTTCTAGTAGCCCTAACATTCTTACCTGTTTGCCTTCTCTTATACTCTGCTACAGATGAGAGTGTCCTGAGTATGCATGCATGTGGAGTGGGAGTAGGGAATGCGGGCTGATTCTTCTTAGATTTAAGGCTACTTGGTTGCCCTGTGATCTCAGCTTTGTGATGCATTCAAAAAAAGTGGTTTTATCTACTCTCTATTGTTAATACTCTTCACAGGTTTTATTTTTAAATTTTCATTTATTTGTATTATTGAGTGGGTTTTATTCTTTTGCCTTTCATGGTGTAAGCATAAGCAGAACCTCTGCATTTAGTTTCATGAATAAACCAGTGTCAGAGATATTAGTTAATTTATTCACAGGATTGTACTGAGAAATGAGATGTCCAGATGTTTGCATTCCATTAATAATTACATGCCCTAGCCATTTTCTCTTTAGTTCTGTTTAGTTCAGTTTAGTTTGACAGAAGTTGTGTATCACCATGCGCCCCCAACTTCCATCCCCCTATTTCTCAATGTAAAGGGTTTTTCAGCCTCAAAGGGACTTGAATCTCGGGTCACAGATCTTCAAAGGTCTTGAAGTGAGCTTTATTGTAGCACTGATTTTTTTTTTTGTTTGAGTATGACGATGGGATTATTTTTCCTTTCATGCTTTTGGAGTTAAGGGACAGGTGAGGCGGGGGGGAAAGTTATTATCTGAGTATAATCTCTTACTACTCATTTAATCTATGTAATTTAGGTACGCAGGTAATCGCAGCAAAATTCTCTTTGATTCAGACTGCCAGGTATTTTTCCCTAACCTTTGCAAAAACCTTTTTATTTTATTTTATTTTATTTTGCTTTATTATTTTTTTAAGATTTTATTTATTTGTCAGAGAGAGAGAGCACAAGCGGGGGGAGCTGCAGGCAGAGGAAGAGGGAGAAGCAGGCTCACTGAGCAGGGAGCCTGATGCGGGGCTGAATCCCAGACATGGGGCTTGATCCCAGAACCCTGAGATCATGACCTGAGCTGAAGACAGAAGCTTAACCAACTGAGCCACCCAGGCGCTCCTTGGCAAAAACCTTTTTACTGTGATTTATTTTTATTCCCCAAGAATCATAGTATTTAGGCTCTCCTGATAGGGCCTTACATAATTGCATGAACAACATAGATCTTCTGGATATGATTCTAATGAATAAAGATAGACATTTTTTGGAGGGTCATGGAAAACTGGCAGTGGGTATATAAAATTAATTACTGACAGATTTTGTTCAGTTGTGTTTTTTTTTTAATTTTGGAAGAAAGTGTTTTTTAGAGTCCTATTTGATCTGTTATAATATTATGCTTTTTTTCCCCCTTTAAAACAGTGTTCCATTTGTAACTTAAAAGTATTTTTACTGAATCACCTCAAATATTTTGTGAAACAAGGAGCAAAGTATAAATAAATTCCTGTATACTCAGCTCATTCTGTATATCAGACTTCTTTTGGGTGTTGCATATATTTATTAATTTAAAAATCATATTTCAGTCCCTGGGAATTTGATATTAATTATAATTTATATGGACAGGTTTGGCCATGATTAAAAATTTCATGCTGAAATCAGCGTTTATGTAAAGTAAGTCTGTAGGTTACAGCTAGGACATTTATTTGTTTTGTTTATTTTAGATGGAGAGTATTTTACCAACACATACTCTTTAGGCTCCTTCTTTTATTGGCCTCCCTATTCTTTTACTAAATGTAAAATGAAAATGTGATTTCTCCAGTTGGGAAGATTCGAAATTTTGTGGAGTACTTCCAAAGTAGCTATTGGGGCATGTTGCATCCATCCGCTTGGACACCTGCTTAGACTTGTTGTCATCAGTCCAGAAGGACACCTGTGTCCCATTAAAAATGAGCATTGTCATTATCTGCAATTCTGTTGAATTGCTTATCAGCTGGGAGGATGCTGTTATTTGTGGTAATAAGGATTCTTTGAGAGTGAGTGAGAATGGAATTATACATTCAATTGGATTTTTGAGTTTCTTTTTTAAAAATTTATTTTACTGTCATCTATTTCTTTCCCATACATTTTATAGGACCCCGTATTTGTTTTCTGTTAACAAATTATCACAAACTTTGTGGTTTAAAACATCAAAAGTTTGTTATCTTGCAGTTCTGTAGGTCAAGTCTGTCATGGATCTCACTGGGCTAAAATCAAGGTGTCAGCAGGGTTTCCTTCCTCTCTAGAAGCTCTAGGGGAAAATCTGTTTCTTTTCCATTCCCACTTTTGAGAGGCTACCCACATTCCTCAGCTTGTGGCTCTCTTCCTCCATCTTCAAAGCCAGGAATGGCAGATTCCCTTTCATGCTCCAATTTCTTCTCTTTCTTCCCATCTCTTTCAGATGTAGGTGGGAAAGGGGAGAGTTTCTCTGCTTTCAAGGACTTGTGTGATTAGATTGGCCCCCTGGATTTTCTAGATAACCTCCCCATCTCAGAGTCTTTAGCCCTAATAAGCACATCTGCAAAGCCTTTTTTGCCATGTAGATATAACATCTTCGGAAAATCATTATTCTGCGTACAACAGAACTCAAAACGTTTTTCTAGAAATATTACTTAACTAATTTAAAACTCTGTGGTTGAAAGATGATAGGTGTGATTTGAAATAGTGTTGAGAAAATACGTCATATTATCTCTAGCTCTTTTTCTTTCTGTCTTTTCTTCTTAGTTTCAAACTCTTATCTGGAATTATCAGTTGAACATGTTTTCCTAGATATTTTGTAAACACCTTGTTAGCTTTTGTTATATACCAAACCACTCAAGAATTCTTCATCATTGCACATAGATCTGTGGGTCAACTGATCTAAGCTGGGTTTGGATGGGTGTCTCTTAGGACCTTGGCTGGGCTTGCTGCACATTTGTGAGCCTGCACATCAGTTGTGAATTGTCCAATCTAGCCTGGGGCTTTGTGGGGGCAACTCTGTTTCACATATCCCTTATTCTCCTGCCTTTAGGGTGGCACAAGCATGTTCTTATGGAAATGGCAGAAATACAGGCATGCAAGTGGAAACATGAAACTTCTTATTGGCCTAAGCTTAGAGCAGAGGAACTGTTACTTTTCCTTTATTAAGTGCTTTGGCCAAACTAGTCACATGACCAGTCAAAGTACTGGAAAACATGTGCTACCCCTTTAAATGAGAGGAACTGCAAAGTAACTCAGCAAAGGGACTTGATGAAAAGAGGGGATAAAGAACTGGGGCCAGTGCTACCCCACACTCAAACTCTGTATTGCCCTAAATTGAACTCATCTCTGTGAATACCTCTCTTACAAAAAACTGTTTTGCCTTCTTTATTTCTGGTCTTAATGATATTACTCTATACCTAGTCACCCAAGCCAGAAACGTAGGACATATTGCGTATAGTCTTCTTTTTCCATCTTTCTTCTTCTGCAGTATTTACTTTATAAATATCTAATCTCTCATCTTCTCTGGCCTATTACCACCACTGCTCTAGAGGCTGTCATATCTCCTTGAGAAGAAAGGGAGGGATTAGTCTTTATATTGTCTCCAGTCCAGCTTCCTTCAAATCTATCTCTTATATTGTAGCCGGAATACTCTACTGGAAATACAGATGTTACTCCTATTCTGTGGCTTCTCATTGCCTCTAGTGAAGGCATCTATGATCTAGATTCTCCAGCCCCATCTTCTGATGTTTCTTGCCTTCTGTTTTGTCCTGTAGTTCAGGAGTCAGCAATATATGTCCAGGGGGCCAAAAAATGTGTTCAGCCATCTATTTTTGTATGATTCATGAACATGGTTCTTACATTTTTAAGTGATTGGATTAAAAAAAGAAAAAACAGTATTTTGTGACACATGAAAATTATGAAATTTAAGCCATTTGTTCATAAATAAAGTTTTATTGGAACATGGCTACTCTCATTCATTTTTCAATGTCTGTGGCTGCTTTCACATTACAGTGGCATAATTGAAATATTGAGATAAGAGACTATAAAATATTTGCTCTCTGGTCCCTTAGGAAAATTTTGCCCCCCTCTGCTCTCGTCAGTTAGAATTTATAATAACTCTCCTTATGTACTTGTATTCTGTTTCATGACTCAATACTTTTATTATGTTGTTTCTTTGCCTGGCTAACTGTACTTTTTAAGATAATAGCTTTATTGAGCTATAATTTACATACCATACAATTCACCCATTTAAAGTGTACAATTCAGTGGTTTTTAGTATATTCACACTTTTGCCACCACTACGGTGTCATTTTTAGAACATTTTTGTTAGCTTCCCCTAAAACCTCATGCCCATTGGCAGTTACACCCCATTTTTCTAACCTCCTCTCCCAGCCTTGGACAGTCACTAAATCTACTTTCAGTTTCTATGAATTTGCCCATTCTTGATGTTTCATACAAATGGAACCATAAAATATCTAGTCTTTTGTAACTGGCTTCTTTTACTGGCATAATGTTTTAAAAGTTTATACTTATTATAGCTTGTATCAGTACTTCATTCCTTTTCACTGCTGATTAATATTTTATTGTATGGATATATCACATTTATGTATTCATTCATCTGGGTTATTGGACATTTGGGTTGTTTTTACTTTTTGATTGTTATGAGTAATGCTGCAATGAACATTTGTGTACATGCTTTCATGCGGTCATATGTTTTCGTCTCTCTTGGGTATATACTTGGGCTAACTCTTCCTTATCCTTCAAGAATTGATGTTAGGGTCATCTCCTCTAGAACACTTCCCTAGCTTCCCAGACTGGATTAAATGTCTTCCCAACAACACTGTGTCAAAGTACTTACCCATTGTATTGAAATTATCCGTTTGCATGTCTGTCTCCTCCATTCCTCTAAATTTTTGGAGGGCAGCATCAATGCTTTATCCAACTTTGCATCAACTGAAAATGGTACAAAAGTTCACTTAATATTTGTTCAAATAGAAATGTTGTAAAGCAGTCTATGCTTTTTAGTTAAACTTAAAAAAATAAAAATAAAATAAACTTTATTTTTATTTTTTCTATCTTATGTACTTTGGCTTTTTTTTTATTTTTTAAAAGATTTTATTTATTTATTTGAGAGAGATAGACCAAGGTAGCGACAGAGATAGCCAGAGAGAGCATGAATGGGGAGAAGAGGGAGAAGCAGGCTCCCAGCTGAGCAGGGAGCCTGATGCAGGGCCGGATCCCAGGATCCTGAGATCACGACTTGAGCCAAAGGCAGATGCTTAACTGACTGAGCCACCCAGATGCCCCTACATTGGCTTTAAAAAGAAAAAAAAAAGTTTCTTAGAATATGTATTGAGATAACTGATCTTGAATTTGTCTCTTTTTAAGGCCTGGAAAGAAAACAAAAAAAGGTGTGAAAGACAAAGCATCAGATGAGAAAAAAGATGAGATAGAAAAAATAAAGTCATACTCCTTTATGGAAGGCGAACCTGAGGATGATGTCTACTTAAAGCGCTTATATCCAAGGCAGATATATGAGGTGGAGAAAGCTATTCAGTTACTTAAAAAATTTCAAGCTCTAGACTTTACTAATCCAAAGCAAGGTGTTTATCTTGATCTGACACTGGATATGGCACTGGGGAAGAAGGTAGGTAGACTCAACTAACATAAATTTATTTGTGAACAGTGGCTGTATGAATTGCTGTTTCTTAATTTTTAAAGTTCCTTGTTTCCTGTAATAATTTTTGGGAAATCTTTTGCTCTTTCAATACTGTGGGATGAAAAACTTTGTTTTTATTTTCCAAATGTAAAAATATAATGTTGAACATACTCTGCAGTGTCAATGGACATGTATCTCCTACTCACCTGAAAATCACTGGTATAAATTTCAGCAAAAGTAGTGTTAAAATTAACTGAGGAATTACTGTAACTTTGAAAAATGACTTAAGCTGCCTGGGTGTCAAAAATACAGAAAAGTATTCCTTTTCTGTAAATGAGGGTTTGGGATTAGAGGTATGTTCCTTAGAGTCCTGCTTTGAGACTGTTTGCAGGTGCCAAGCCCTTTACTCTTGCTTCAACCAAAACTTTTCTGCTTTATCTGTTTATATGCAGTTCCTTGGATGACTTTTGTTTATAAACCTCTAAAAGTAGTAAAAAAATACTGAATTAGAGTTGAGGTCCATTACAGGCTAAATTTTGTATCTCATTTAAGAAATCTGATTTTCTTGGAAATGGTATTTTCATTTTTATTCTGAGGATGTCTTTTTTTGGTCAGACTAGAAGGTACAAATTTTTGAATACAATTTAACAACCTCAATAACAACAATAGTTGAACACTTAGGAGGAGGCAGTACAGTGTAGTACTTAGGATCATGGGCTCTGGAGTCAGATTACAGTACAGACCAGAATCCTGGTGTCACCACCACTTACTTGCTCTTTGACTTTGGGTTTCTGGTTTAACCTCTTCAGATCTATTTTTCCACCTCTTTATAAAGGGAGATAAAATACTTAGTTCATACGGTTTTTAAGAGGATTAAATGAGATAATGCATGTGAAGTACTTGGTAAGAGTTTAATAATCACAATCAACATTTACTGGAAACTTTCTGTGTACCAGCCACAATGCTAAGTGCTTTGCATGCATTTTCTCATTTAATCCTATAATAACCTCAAAAGAGGAAGCTGAGACAGAAAAACTGAAGTAACTTGTTCAAGGTCACAGAATATGAGGTGAAGTTAGGATTTGAATCAAGGTCTATCTCATTTCTTAGTTCTTATTTATTAGAAATAGTTTATACCAGCCATGCTGTAATTTTATGTAATAGTACAGTGTTACTGTTCGTTCTTTTATTTTAAAAATGTTGTAGTATCTAAGATGATCACTTTCTCAGTCAGCCGTTAATGTACTGTTGACCCTTGAACAACATAGGTTTGAACTGTGAGGATCCACTTGCGCAGTTTTTTTGATAAATACAGTAGACTACTGTAATATATTTTCTCTTCCTTATTTTAATAACATTTTCTCTTCTCCAGCTTTCTTCGTTTTAAGACTACAGTATCTAATTCATACATACCAAATATGTGTTGGTTGACTGTTTATAGTTATTGGTAAGGCTTTTGGTCAATAGTAGGCTATTAGTAGTTAAGTTTTGGGGGTGTCAAAAGTTTATGCAGATTTTCCACTGTGCTGGGGGTGGTGCCCCAACCCCTGAATTCCTTAGCAGTCAACTGTGGTTCATAATGAAGAGTTGTAGGACCACAGGCTTCATTTCATAAATGAAAGCCACTTGTAAACTATTAACATTGAAAGGGTACTGTTGTCTTTCTAAGACATTTTTTGTTTTTGATAGAGTGCTTTGCAAGAAGCCAATATTCCCCCAGGGGATACTTTTATTGTGATTACTTGCCACTGAAAAATTTACTGAAACCCATTGTGACATGTTAATGGCAAAGGAATGCCAGTCAATAAAATTGAGTTGCCTGTCTGGTGTCAAGTGTGCTTAAGAGTTTGTGCCTTCTTGTCTGAAAAGAAATCCTCAGGAGGTTATCTCTACTCAAAATAAAGTTTTGCTAAAAATTTAACCTTTCAATCAGTTTTAATTAGGGAACATCCCTAATTCCCTTTCTTCTAGACCTTAGTGCACCAAAACTATGGGGTTAGACCTTCCATGTGAAGTCTCTCTAAGTGATATGAGCCACAGGGCTAGACAGGTCCTTAGCTAGATAACTGAACAAAGAAGTTCTGAGGCCCTGTAAATCTCTATCCATATTTGGGTGCCTTAATGCATGCCATTATATGTTTTGGATTTTCCAGCTGACTTCCCAGGTATCTTTGAAAGTGGCGGGCAGTTCATGTTGTTTCAAAATAAACTCACTCAGAAGAGCCTTTCAGGCTTTGCATTCTGTCTTAGGTTTAGAGTTAATAGTGACCTACTGAGCAGATTAGCTGGATATTTTCTGTCATCTGTTATGCATAGCTGTGCTCATGTCCTCCTTGATGGTGTCAAAAAATTACATGTTCTTTTGAATTTAATTAGAGTAGTAAACTTTTATTGATATCCATCATGTAGATAGCATTGTACTAGGTGCTGAGGAAGATATGGATATGCAAACAGATCACTTAATATATGAGAGATTGTGATGAATGATATAGAGATAGAAGCCAAGTGCTGTGGCAGTACGGAGGTGGGGAGAGAGGTGCAGATTTTCATTATGATTTCTTAGGAAAGAAATATAGTCTCTTATGCTTTAAATTGTAATCACTGAATAGTTCTAGATTAATTAGAGGACATATGGTAGAATTAAAACATTGAAAACAAAACCTACCAGTTTTGTTTTTTATAGATGTGACAGATACAGAAAAGATGAATGAATTTTTCATAATTATTTTTTCATTGTTGTGTATTTAGAAAAAAGTGGAGCCATTTGCCAGTGTTCTTCGCTTTCCATACCCGTTTGTTTCAGAAATCAATAAAGTTGCTGTATTTACAGGGGTGAGTAACCTTTGTCAACTTTTCATATCATTTAATTTTTTTTACATATCACATTAATCAGTGCTTAGATTAATTGAATGAGTGGACTATTCATGTAGTCTTATTTTCCCCATCTGAAGCAGTTAAATGACTTATTTGAGGTTATGTCATTTGAGAAAGCTAAACTAGAATATTAATTTCATCATTATTAATCACTACATTATGTTTCTCATAAGAAACTGAAGAGAAATAGAGAATTTGTCCTACTAGCTCCTGCTTCCTACTCAAAGTACTCTCTTCAAACAAAAACAATAAAATTATTATTTTTAAAGATTTTTATTTATTTATTTGACAGAGGGAGAGAGGAAGAGCGTGCGCCTGTGCGCAGGCACACAAGCAGGGGGAGTGGCAGAGGGAGAGGGAGAAGCAGACTCCCCGCTGGGTGGGAGCCTGATGCAGGACTTGATCCCAGGACTACAGGGATTGTGACCTGAGCCAAAGGCAGACGCTTAACCGACTGATACACCCAGGTGCCCAGTAAAATTGTTTTAAAGCCATGGATCCATTTAGTGCTTGAAGACACAGAAACCACACTTAAAAATATCTATAGTCTGGAAAACCAGGAAGGTTGAGGCTGTAACAAATAGAGTCATATGGCTCTTTGTCAGTCTTTTTGTATCATAAACGTTTGTAATGTATTTATGAATTTCTTTTTTAGAGAGTTTTCATTTTTCTGTATCTGCCTCACTTTCAAGGAAGAGATTCTTTACTTTTTTTTTCTAGAAAAGTGGAGAATATAGCTGTTGGAATGCTACAGAACTTGAGTGACTTAAGGAAGTGATACATTTTCACAGTAAAACCAAATGGCATAAGTGGAGCATAGAAAATAACTAATACTGTGTATTTTTCTTTTGAATTTTCAGACAACTGGCTAAATTTTTTTAAGTTTTTAATTCTGGTTAGTTGATTAGTTTCAGGCATACAATATAGTTATGATTCTATCATTTCTTATGTAATTTCTTCTCTTTAGTTTGTTAAGATGTCTCCAGTTAAGTTAGCAAAACTAAATATATTTTATTCTTTTACCTCTGGAAGATGATGTATTGATGGCATTGAAGAGCTAGATTGAGCCACTTCTTAGGTTCATAATATGTCATTTCAATATATTTCCTCATGTGTTAGTCAAGAAACACCTTAATCACCTACAAAGTAAACTTGTTCATGATACAGTATCTCTGATACATCTGATTGAGAAATGATGCATTTTCAGTTAAAAGTAGAAACCACAATTTTTACTTTGAACTGTGATAAATTTTTTGTACAAAATACTTGAAATCAGACTGAATTTGTTTAAAGATTGATGTTCAAACTATTGTATTTTTGTAGAATGCATCAGAGATTAAAATAGCAGAAGAAAATGGAGCTGCGTTTGCAGGAGGAACTAATCTGATTCAGAAGGTACAATGTTGTTTTCATGTTCATTAGTTATAGAAATTGTTCTCTTTGCCATCCATTGATTTTTTTCATGTGGAACATAACCACTATGCCTAGATCTTTTGACAAATGGTTAGTAAAGCTTTGTAGAACAGTGAAAAATTTTCCTACTCTTTTGAGTCTCAAAGTCAAGCTAAGAAAAAACTATCCAGACAGTCTGATACTAATTATGCTTGATTTATATCATGATTTCCCCCCCTTGCTTCCTACATGTTAATGTGAGTTTTTGTGGGTAGACTGGAAAGGGCAATGTGAGTTTTTGTGTGTAGACTGGAAAGGGCAATATGACTCTTTGTGGTTTTGAATGCAAGATTTAAAATGAAATATAAAAGGTAGCACTCATGAATATCACTGTTCATGTTTTGAAGATCAAATATTTGTTTTGCCTTCTTGGAGTGAAAAATGTGATTAACTTTACAGGTCACAAAGGATAGTATCTGACCTCTGTACCTTTAACTTTTACTCTTCAGCCACTTCAGAGTGGTGTAGGCTCAGCATGAGGCAACAAGTGGTTATGTAGTCTGTGTTGAGAAAGTAACAAAGAATTTGTGGAGCTGGTTTGCGACCAGAATGTTTTTTTTGTTTGTTTGTTTTGTTTTGTTTTTTAAGAGGTAGAAAGAAGAGGCACGTCTGTTGAATTTTGGGCGTTATTTCTGAAATTACAAGAGATTTTCCTTAACAGTTTCTAAAATCTTCTAAATTTAATTGTTTAAGTTATAGAATACCTTTTTGGTTTTAGAACAGGAGAAAGTGATTTGAAAATTTCTCTTTGTTTCATATCCAGATTTTTTTTTTAAAGATTTTATTTATTTATTTGACAGAGAGAGAGGCAGCGAGAAAGGGAACACAAGCAGGGGGAGTGAGAGAGGGAGAAGCAGGCTTTCCGCTGAGCAGGGAGCCTGATGCGGGACTCGATCCCAGAACCCTGGGATCATGACCTGAGCCAAAGGCAGACACTTAATGACTGAGCCACCCAGGCGCCCTCCGTACCCAGATTTTGACTTGGGGAAAGTTTGAACTGGGCCCTTCCTTTAGGATGTACAAGAGTGCTGTTTTTTTTTTTTTCCCACCCCAATCGTACTCCAAATGTGGGGGGCATTCTGGATTTTTAAGGAGAGTTTCCAGGATGATTTTTGGAAGTAGCACTAATGGAAAATACAAAGAAATTATGCTTTCATGCAGACTCTGGGTCAAAGTCAGAGGGTGGTACCCAGTTCTTTCTAATGTATCGTAAACTTTAATTTAATAAAATTATTAAAATTCTTTTAATTTTTTAAAAATAAGCAATACCACAGATTCTTTGGAATTAGAGAATAGGAGCTTAGTTTCTGGAGCCAGAGAACTAACTATTCTTATTAAATTAGTGTACCGCCTTCCATCTGTTTTTTTTTTTTTTTTTTTTTTTCTGAAAGCATAAGAGTGTCTTTTAGAACTGTCAAAACAACAATAGAGTTTAAATGAAGTTAAATGTTAAGCAAGAAATTACTTCTCAAGAAAGAAATGGTAAGGGAGCAGAAAGTGTTCTGTAGCATTAAGCTTATTAAATAAAACATATTTGAAAAAGTAACCCAAATAAGGAAACCAAGTACATTTTGAAATTATTTGGTAAATAAAATATTACAGGTACAGAATTTCTCTTTAAGGATGCCAGCAGTGATTGGTTACTAGAGGGAAAATGCCAGCTGTATAAGGCATCACTAGCACATTCTTGCAAGTTACTCCATGGAATCTTTCAAAGCTTATCCATGTTATTTTTATTTTATTGTTTTAAAGATGTATTTTTTTACCTGAGAGAGAGAGAGTGGAGGGGAGGGGCAGAGGCAGAGGGAAAGAATCCTCAAGCAGAGTCCGCTCTGAGCTTAAGACCTGAGGCAAATCAAGAGTCAGCCCTCCAGCTGGCTGAGCCACCCAGGCATCCCTCATCCATGTTATTTTTAGAAGACATTCAGATTATGAAATAAATTCAAGATGGTTTTGGTAAATAGTATCATGGCTGTAATTTTTTTGTACACATTTCTTTTAGTTAGGTTAAATACTATTTTACTTAGCACTTATAAAAGGTAAATGGAGGGTAAATTTAGTGAACTAATAGTCCTTTCTTAAGTAACGCCTTTAATAAGTTCATTTTGTTTCATTTTGAAATATCAAATATATTTGGTTCTGAGAGATTTTAAAATAACTTCATTTTTACTTGCCTCTAAAGCATGGTTTTCATTTATGTAGTTTTGTATTATTCCAAGAGGTGATCTTAAGGTTAACTATAACATAACTTTTAAACATAATTTTAAATTTAAAGGAACATGTCATAAAATCTGTATTGGAAGGTCTTAGAGTAGAAATTTCACATGCAGTTCTTTGACATTTCAAAAATGCCTCTGTTTTCATATTTCTATGAATGAGAGCCCCGGGTTCTGGAACCACATTGCATGTGTTTGAAATCTGTGTCTGCTCTTTATAAGTGCACAGACTGACTAATCTGCCCTAAGCCCTCAGTTTCCTGATCTGGGTGGGATGTATGGTCAATATTAGTACTGGCCTCATAGAGTTATTGTAAAGACTGAATGAACTAAATCATTTGACATGTTTAGCAGAATGCTTGGTACATGTAGTAATTGCTCATTTAATGCATGTTGTTATTGTTAAGGGGACCACAGTAAGTTATATAGGGAATAAAGAATTTGGAAAAATAAGAACAGTAACAGGAAGGTAAAATTCTAGAATCACTGCTTAATTTTACCGTGGTACAAGATTTTAGGGTTCACTGTGAAACCCCAAACCACGTCTTTGAATGACACATATTGTGGTAATATATGTAAAAAGAATCATTGGTAAAATATTTATTGTCCAGGCAGTATTATTCTAAAAAGTTGCTTTTTTGTAATCAACTAAATGTTTTTGTAATCATTTTATAATCAACTAAATGTTTAAATGGAGTATATTTTAGTAGTCTAATAATTATTTTGGATGTTTGCCTGAATTAATTAAAACTGTCTTTTAAAATTGAATATTATTCTTTTTGCTATTAAAATGGAATTAGAGTGTGGATAAATAAATTACAAATGAATTTGTCTTTGACTATCCCACTCCTCTTTTATTTTTAGTTATTGGAGGCAAATATAGAATTGTAGTTTCAGTTCTTTGTGAAAATAATTATAGATTAGTTCTCTTGATGCTCTAAATTTAGCAAAGTATTGTGGTTGCTAGTGATTGGTTGCTAGTGATTTGAGTGTTATTAATTTTACATATGATATGTTGCAAAATTTTCAGCATTGTTTCTTCAGTTTTAATGGACATATGAATTCAACTTTGTAGGATTATATGAGCCATGTACACATCAGTGCTATCTTCTAGTTTATTACACTTTTGCCTAACATAACCCCACAGAAGAATTAAACCCAGTAAATGTTTTTTTTTTTTTTTTTTTAAAGAATGTGGCTATTTTTAAAAGAACATCAGAAAATGTTTTGGTTCTAATGGTTTTCATAATTGGTAAATGTGTTTGTAGGATCTTTCTTTGAAGGAAAGAATTGTGCTTAATGTCTGTTTTCTAAATTATAAGGGAAATTACTACATTATACTTTATTTTCAGAAGGATAAAGCTTTTCATGTAATCTAAGGTTATCTTTTTTCCCTTGATTTTCAGATTTTGGATGATGAAATTCAATCAGACTTTTATGTAGCTGTTCCAGAAATAATGCCTGAGCTTAATCCATTAAAGAAAAAGCTGAAAAAAAGATTTCCAAAACTAACTCGAAGTAAGGGAGAATTCTTTTTACTATTTTAATATATGTCAACAACTTTCTAATATGTATGTTTAGTTATAAAACAAAACTAATATATATGTAGAGTAAATAATATGTTCTGGTATTTAAATTTCATGTTGTGTAAGAACATGTGGATTTGATTTTTTTTCCTTTGGCATTTATATTGGTAATCTAATAATTTGAAAACCCAGTTACTTTATAATACCAGTTCTTTAAATTTAGGCTTAAAATTAAATTAAATTCAGGTTTGAAATTAATGGCACATATTACCCACTAGGTATGTTATCATACTGCTTTATACCTCTTTATCGATATAATACATGTGGTTATTGTGTCAGCATTCAACATATATATTTATATATTATGTATACACACATATTTATATACATACATGTATATATATACACACACACGCATATATGTATATATATAAATGCTTACTGTGTACATGGCTCTATAGATATATCCCTTAAGGAACTTTCCTCTTATGGATATTTCCCCCTTATGAAATCTAGTAAGAGGTAATGTCACTATGTAAATAGCCATAGTGTGGAGTATTATATGATAAATTCACAGGATGCTGAAGGTATTTAGTAGAGGAGGAATTTACACATTGGTGGGGAAATCAGAGAAGGCATGCTGAAGGAGATAACATTTAAACTATAACTTGAGGGGCTCCTGGCTGGCTCAGTCGGTGGAGCGTGGGACTCTTGATCTTGGGGTTGTGAATTGAGGTGTGGAGCCTCCTTAAAAAAACAAACAACAAACATAAAAACTGTACCTTGAAAAATTAAACGAGTGGATTAAGGGTGATATTATTTTAAATAGAAGGAATCTATTAATTTTATACGTTGAAGTAAGTAAGTAAGAATAGGCCATGTACAAAAAATATCAGTTAATTCTCTTTAGCTTATAGTGAATGGTACCCCTACATTGAAGTGAAAGAGAATAATGGGAATCATATTGGATGATTGATAACCATATTGAGAAGGATCTTGAATAAGACCTTAGAAGCTTGGACTTTTATTTTGTTTTTAGCAGGAATTTCTTAAAAGTTTTTAAAGTGGGGAGTTCCTTAGAGCTTTAATCTAGAGAGAACTCGTAACATGTATTGGCATGAATCAAAACTGGAAGTGGGGAAACTAGTTTAAGTGCAATTGCCAGAGTCTGATAAAGGTAATATTTAAACTAAAGTCTTCATAATGAGACTGGAGTAAGGAGATAAATGTCAAAGACACTAGGTCTTTGTGCTAACAGTTAGGAATGGACAGGTTGAGGGGGAAAAAGGGGGAGTCATGATGCTGGGATTTTTGAAGCCTAGGGATCTCCTAATAAGTTGATTATTAATGGAAACGGAATAGATTTGGGAGGAAAAATAAGTTCATTTGCTGAGATAGTTTGTTTTAGGTGTGCTGGATTTGGGATAAATTTTATAGTATAAACAGAACAAGTATTTCAAAATTGTTTTAGTAGATTCGTGTTCAAATTTTAATTCAAGTTAAACTAATTCATCATACATGATAGCCACTAATACTTAACCTGAGTTATAGATCGTGTTCTGTACTTTAAGCAAATTCAAATGTCCTCTCCGATTCTTTTGTCATAGAGTTTTATTTGTTTATTTTTGGTAACCTGCATTGAATAACACATCCTCATTAGGTATCTGACTGAGGTTTGTTGCTTTTTATTATGGATATCCGTTATGGGAGTGTTTGTTGTAATGGAATCAGACTTATACTCTTTCCTAAGTAAAACCTGAAACTGAACATTATTTTAAAATTTAAACCAGAATTACAGTTGAATTTGATGAAAATATTTCTCATAATTTTTTTTGTTTCTAATTAAATTCAAGCTCACTAAAACCAAACAATACTAAATATAGTCAATTAAAAGTGAAACTGAATACCGAATGTATCAGTATCCCGTCATCTCCTTGCTTGCTTGGCACAGTGAAATGATTTTTCACAGAAATTAACTCTGTCACCTTTGCTACTTTTCCATTCTTTGAATAATCCTTTTGCCCTCTATTTTCTTTATTCTTTAGCCTCGAGTTTTTTTACTACGATTTTCATCATAAAACTTGAGACTATTGTTTTTTAGCCTGAAAGGTTTTCAAATAATGTATTTCTTTATTTCAAATAAGAAAAGTGTCCCTTTAAAATATTTATTTTTTTTAATTGACTTTATTTGTACTTTCATAATGACTCATAGCTTCCGTATACCATGGTCAGATTTCCTAGGTACGAGTCCCCGTGCCTCCATTTGCTTTAACAAAGCATCTTGAAAAAATAGACCTTTCTGGAATTTTACATCAAAAAATTGGGATGTACTGTATGGTGATTAACATAACATAATAAAAAATTATTATAAAAAAAAATAGACCTTTCTCCTTCTCTAACATTGTCTTTTCACCCCCTCCACCCCCCACCCCAGGATCTGTTTAACAGCACTGGCAAAACATTTGTGTTCTTTAAACATGAAGACAAACGATTAACCTGTCAAAAATGTTGAAACTGAATACACCAGATGTGCATTAGAACAAATGAGGCTTGTATTATGCATTTTCAGAGCTTATTCTGATTTTTGTTTAGGAACATTTGATTCCCCTTATATCCAACAAAAGACTTTAGGGTAAAATAGAAACTACGTTTTGAGCAAATGGATGAAATTAAAAAACAAACAAACAAGCCCCTGCAGCTGAGCTCATTCGTTTCCCATTTTGTCTTACATTTTGTTTTACTAATGGGAGTGGGTGTAACTGTCTTGGCTGGATTGAGTGTGCACATTGTGCAGCATGTTTAATGCTGCATTTTTATTCATTTTAATTGCTTACGTAACTGTAGGCAAGTTCTCTGTTTTTCAAATGCACATTTGGCTTCTTTTCCTAGTATTATTTCTTTTTTATTTAAAAAAAAAGGCATTTAAAACTTGCTTTTTAAATTTCTTGAAAGAAGTTGGGCTTCATTTTGCTTGTCAGCTAGCTTTTTTCTTCCAATGTAAGTGCCTTCTGAAATTTTCATCTCTAATATATATATATATTTTATTGACAAATTAGATTTTTAAATTGCTAACATATCTTTTAGCACTTACTAAACAAAAAATACGAGTATGAAAAATACCTTGACTTAATGGAATTAGTTTTTTATTACATATTAACCCATGGGTGGGTATTATGGCGTATATGGAGAAAGTTGAATTCTTTTAAACCATGCTTAGTTATTGGCAGGTAGGTGAAAAAGGAACATGATTGGGAAATTGGACTCACTAATGGGTATTCCTCTTAATGCATAGAATTGAACATCAGTGCTCAGTTGGAGTCTTGTCAAAAGGATGTGGTAGCAGTCTTGTCCAAAGAGTATTCACATCTACCGCTTTCTGTATGGAAGTATCGTATTTGAGACTAGTGGATGTGAACTTACTGAAACCTAATGTGAAATATTTTTAACTCATTGACATGCTGTACTTAAGAGTATTGCTTGGATTATTGAAACAATTAGAACTCTGGTTATATAAAGAAAAATACTAAGACATAGAGAATTTTTGCACAGTAATGAATTTGAAATTTTTCCAAATTTCTCCCCTCATGTATTAGTTTAAAAACTATGTGTGAAAGATTCCAATGATTATTATGAATAATTACAATTATTAGAGATGAATTATTGATATATTACAGATGGTTCTATTACTCTTTCCTTCATTTCCTTTACTCTAGCTATAGTGGCCTCCTTGCCCTTCCTCACACACACTAAGTGTTCTTCCTTCTCTGATCTTTGGACTTATTGTCCCATCTGTCTATAATGTTCTTTGCTTATTAGCCTGGTTCACTTTCTCATTCAAATATCACCTACACAGAGAGGCCTTCTATAACTATCCTATATAAACTGTTATCCCCTACATTCCCTTATCACTGTATTTTTCATTATTGTGGTTTTTATATTTTTTAGGACTTAACAGTCTTAGCATCTTACTCTGGCAACCACCGTATTGTTCTCAGTATTTATAGGTCATTTTTGCCTTTTTGTTTGTTCATTTGTTTTGTTTTTTAGATTACATATGTAAGTGAAATCATGCAGTATTTTCCTTTCTCTATCTGTCTTATTTCATTTAGTATAATAATACCCCCTGGGTCCATCCATGCAGTCACAAATGGCAAGGTCTCATACTTGTTTATGGCTGAGTAACATTCCATTGCATATATATGTACACCACATCTTTTTTTTTATCCATTTATCTATTGATGGACACTTGGGTTGCTTCTGTATGTTGGCTATTGTAAATAATGCTGCAGTAAACATTGGGGTGCATATATATATATTTTTTTGATTTAGTCTTTTCATTTTCTTTGGGTAAATAGCCTGCAGTGCAATTACTGGATTGTATGGTATTTCTGTCTTTGAGGAACCTCCATATTGTTTCACACAGTGGCTGCAACAATTCACATACCTATCAACAGTGCACAAGGGTTCCTTTTTCACCACATCCTCACCAGCGCTTGTTATTTCTTGTGTTTTTGATACTAGTCATTCTGGCCAGGTGTAAGGTGTTGTCTCATTGTGGTTTTGATTTTCATTTCCGTATGATTAGTGATGTTGAGCATCTTTTCATGTGTCTTTTGGCCCTCTGCATATCTTTTTTGTAAAAATGTCTATTTAGATCCTCTGCCCATTTTTAATTGGATTGTTTTTCTGGTGTTGAGTTGTGTAAGTTCTTTATATATTTTGGCTATTAACCCACTATCTGATATATCATTTGCACATATCTTCTCCCACTCAGTAGGTTACTTTTTTGTTTTGTTGATGATTTTCTTCACTGTGCAAAAGCTTTTTATTTTTTTGTGGAAGTCCCATTAGATTATTTTGCTTTTGTTTCCCTTGCCTGAGGAGACATATCCAGAAAAATGTTGCTAAGGCTGATGTCTGAGATTACTGCCTATGTTCTAGGAGTTTCATGGTTTTAGGTCCCGCATTTAGGTCTTTAACCCATTTTGAGTTTATTTTTGTATCTGGTGTAACAGTGGTCCAGTTTCATTCCTTTGCAGGTAGCTTTCCAGTTTTCCCAGCACTATTTATTGAAGAGACTGTCTTTTCTCCATTGTATATTCTTGCCCCCTTTGTCAAAGATTAATTGACCATGTAAGTGTAGGTTTATTTCTGGGTTCTCTGTCTTGTTCCATTGATCCATGTGTCTGTTTTTGTGCCAGTACCATACTTTTCTGATTACTACAGCTTTGTAGTATATCTTGAAATCTGGGATTATGATATCTCCAGCTGTGTTCTTTTTTTTTCAAGATTGCTTTGGATATTCAGGGTCTTTGTGGTTCCATACAAATTTTAGGATTATTTGTTCTAGTTCTGTGAAAAATGTTGTTGGTATTGATAGGTATTCTATTGAATCTGTAAATTGCTTTGGGTAGTATAGATATTTTAACATAATACTTAATTTTAACATAATATTCATTCCTTCAGTCCATGAGCATGAAGTATCTTTCCATTTGTTTGTGTCATCTTCAGTTTCTTTCACCCATGTTTTACAATTCTCAGTCTTTCACCTCCTTGGTCAAATTTATTCCTAGGTATTTTATTCTCTTTTGGTGTAATCATAAATGGGATTATTTTCTTAATTTCTCTTTCTTCTAATTTATTGTTAGTGTATAGAAATGCAACAGAGTTCTGTGTACTAATTTTGTACCCTGCAAGCCTACTGAATTCATGTATTTTTTTAAAGATTTTATTTATTTGTTTGAGAGAGAGAGAGAGAGAGAAAGAGAGAGGGAGCTAGCAGTGGGAAGAGGCAAAGGAAGAGGGAGAAGCAGACTTCCCACTGAATGCAGAGCCCAATGTGGGGCTTGATCCCAGGACCCTGCAGTCATGACCTGAGCCGAAGTCAGGCACTTAACCAACTGAGCCATCCAGGCAGCCCTCATTTATTACTTTTAATAGTTTTTGGTGGTCTTTAGAGTATTCTGTATAGTATTATATCATCTGCAAATAATAACAGTTTTATTTCTTCCTTACCAGTTTAGATGCCATTTATTTATTTATTTTTTTCTTGTCTGATTACTGTGGCTAGGACTTCTAGTAGGTGTTGAATGAAAGTGGCAAGAGTGGACATCCTTATCTTATTCCTGATTTTTGAGGAAAAACTCCCAGTTTGTCACCACTGAGAATAGTGTTGACTGTAGTTTTGTCAAATTCAGCCTTTATTAGGTTGAAGTATATTCCTTCTGTATCGATGTTGAGAGTTTTTATCATGAGCAGATGTTGAAATTTGTCATTGCTTTTTCTGTATCTACTAAGATGATCATATGATTTCCATCTTTCATTTTATATTTTTTGTTGTGGATGTGTATTTGATTCTTCTCATTAGAGAATGAGCATTTTTTGGTTTTGTTCACTATTCTATTCCCATGGCCTAGAGTATGTGGCACATAGTGGGACTCAACAAATATTTGTACAATGAATGCACATTTAATGCAACATTCAGTTGATAGAAGATACAGCATTAAATTAATCAACTGAGGAATGAATTATCTATAATTTATAGATTTTTTGGATTAGAATAACTGTATGTGTAGCTATTGAGTATCTAGTACATCCAAGCCTTGAGTGTGGTGAGTATGAACAACACAGACAAGGTCCTTGCCGTCACAGAACTAACAGTTTTTGGTTTTCGCAGCAGGCAAACTGGTTTAATTTAATATTTAATCATGTTCGGATTCTCTAGTTAAACAAAGGAACAAAAACCAAAACACATACCCCCAAAACCTTTGATTTAGCTATCCTTTCTAGCTATGATCTTCTCTTTTCTGTTGTTTTATACCAAGTTTTTTAAATAAGTGGTCTTCACTGGTTGGATGTCTCCATTTCTTTACCAAGTCTTATTCTTTCTTACATCCTTTTCTCTCATAATTCAACTAAAATGTTACTCTCAGTAATAATCATCAGTCTTTCTTTTGCCACAAAGATCTCTTCTTAGTTTTTTTTGTTTCTTGAAACTTTCTTTTACACTGTACGATCTTTAGTCACCTCCTTTCTTACTAACTGTTCCTACTTTGTCGTCCCTGTATTGTTTTATTCTACTTGCTTCTTCCCTATGGTATTCTTGGGTAGAGAAGAAAAGAGAATATTAGGGTGAAATACCTGATCATATAGTTTAGTGCTGATTATGTTCATTATGGAAATTGATAGAATTAGAGGAAGAGAAAGGGAAAGGAAGAAAGAACAAGGAGAGAGAAGTAGAAGAACATAAAAGTACAGAGAAAAGAGAAAGTGAAGAAGAGCGCAATTACATAGCAGTAAGGGCTAGGAGAGGCCTAGAAATAGCAGTGAAGGTTTAACATTGGGCTATATTGAAAAGCAGAATAGAGCAGTAGTTAATATAAACCTCTCTTGTCTTGGGTTTGTTGCTTACTATGACCTTGAACCAGTTTTTTAAAATATTTTTGTGCCTCTGTTTATTCTTCTGCAAAATGGGTTTCATGGTAACATCTCTCTGTAGTGTTTTTGTTATAGTGTATGTAAGAGCTAGCACAGGCTGGGTAATAAGTACATAATATAAATGAACTGCAATTATTATTGACTCCCTGCAATTCCTAAGGTAGCTATTTATTCTCTGCAATTAATTTAGGAGTATTCATTCTTTTTCATGCCTTCGTATATCATTTCTACTTTCGTAATTTATTTCTTGAATAAGCACATAACAATTGAGTACCTACTATGTGCCAGGCAGTACACTTAGTACTGAGGGTTGAAAGATGAAAAGATAGTTCCCATTTTTAAGGAGATAGAAATTGAGAGGTGAGAGTGATAAGAACAAACTGCTGCACTACAATGCAGAAAGTGTACCGAGTACAGTGTACAGAGTGCTGAGAGGAGTGAGGGACTACTTTGTAGAATCAGATTATATAAAGAAGATAGCAGCTAAGTTGAGAGGTTAAGCATGAGTATTTTCTTTTCTGACATGCATGGGGAGAACATTCCAGGTAGAAGAAATGGCCTATACTAATGCACAAAAGTATGAGAAACTCAGTTGTGTTTAGGAAATTATAAATACCTTTCTATCATTTGGCACATAATGTTTTATCAGATAGTGGTGGTCAGTGAGGTTAGACAGTGATAGGCAGTGGGCCAGATCACCAAGGGCTTTGCGTGACGTACTGTGGAGATTAGATTTTATCCTTTATGCAGTTAGGAGCCATTGGAAAATGTTGCTCAGAAGAATGATGTAAGATTTGTATATTAGAATGACTATATGTAGGAGCTGTCTAAGTGACAGTGTGCTAATGGGGAAATGGTGAAACTTAAACAGCAACCAGTAGGAGGCTAATGCAGTAGTCTAAGTAAAAGATGAATAAAGACAGAATCTGAGCAGTGGCAATAAAGACTGAGAGGAGGAAAACTGTTGTGGGATATTGAGTTTAAGTTTAAGTAGAGATATAAATGATTTAACCAGGTTCCTATTTTTTGTATACCACTGTTAGCATTCATTGTTTGTATTATACTATTTTTCATAACTGTTTAGTACTAGTTACATCAAAATGTGATACTAAGAAAAAGTAGCGTTTTTTTAGTAGTTGTTCTATCTGCAAGTCCCTTTTCTCCCCATCAATTACAATTAGATTGTAACTTCCTTGTGGATAATTGCTTTCATTTATAGTGAAATGCTCCTGAGCCATACTGAACAACTCCCCAGATGATCCTTGGAAGTAATGTATGCTGAAGATATACTGTACTCTATTTAATGAGATCTTCACGTTGACTTATCATGGGAAGAATTATTGGAGATGTATAAGAGTGGTGTGTCTTTAGTAGCACATCCCTTATTGTATTTCTTACTCTTCAAATAATTCATATTTTCTATGTACAAAATTAAAAAATTTTCAAGTTCAGGTATGGTGTCATGAAATATTAAAAACTTGTATTTTTGTGTATTAAATTTGAGTTAAATGTTAATGACTAATATTTGGAAGGTACAGTTTATTTTTGAAGTCTTCTGTGTGGTCCTTTGAAAATTCTTAATTTTTACCTTTACTTCATTTTTTTCCTTTCTGTATTCAGTTGTACTTCTTTTTCTACCATAATGGAGGACAAAGTGACATTAGAATCCAATAAATTGAGTTTCAATTCTTAACTCTTTTTCATGCCAGCTTCTGTAGCCATTTATGCCATAATGAACTGCCTCTAGACTATCAGTCACTGTGATTATTATTTCTACTGCTAAATCTTGTGACTTCTAGTTTCTTTCCCTTTTTTTATGGTAAGGCAGGTCAGGTGAGTTTCACATGAAAGTAGGTAAAAACTTCATAAAAGATTTCAAAACTGTGCTGTTTGCTTTTATCACAGAAAATCTTACAGATTTTAATTTGTCCTTAATTAGGTTTCTAAAGTGTGATAAACATCATCCTTGCATATACTTATTTATTGGTTATCTATTAGTGTGCAACAATACTACCATAAATTCAGTGGTGTAAAACAACACACATTTATTATCTCATAGTTTCTGTATGTTAGGAATGTGTGTACAGCTAAGTTGGGTCCTACAGTAAAGCTTCAGTGTCTCATAAAGCTTTGATCAAGGCATCAGTCAGGACTGTGGTTTCATCTGAGACTTGACTGGGGAAGGATCCACTTCTGGACTCATGTGGCTTTGGGGCAGGATTCAGTTCCTTGTAGGCTGCTAGGTTGAGGGCATCAGTTTCTTGTCTTGGGGCCCTTTTCCTATGTCAGCTTCAAACATTGCAGCTGCTTCTGCTAAAACCAGTAAAGAAGAGAGTCTCCTCCAAGATGGGCATTATAGTTTTATGTAATGTAATCATGTACCTATAAGCATCCTGTCTCTTGGTTAGAAGCAAGCTGTAGCTCCCATCCACACTCAAGGGGAGGGGGTCATGAAAAGGACATGAAACCAGGAAATGGGCATCATGGGGGCCACTCTAAAGTCTGTGCGCCACGACTTGTGTGCTATATCTTAATATAGGATGAATGTTTCTCTTACTCAGTAATTTTTGTTACTTGTTTATATGTAGTAATAACTTTGGATTTTTAATTTTTCTAACCAGATTCCATTGGCCGTGACATCCCCAAAATGCTTGAATTATTTAAAACTGGACATGAAATTAAGGTAGATGAAGAAAGGGAGAACTTTCTCAAGACCAAAATAGCAACAGTAAGTTACAGTTGAAATTATTAAATAACCATCTTTGTTTTTTGCTTGAGTGACTGATAATTTATAATATAATATGCCAGTCCTTTGAACTTGTTCTTGGCACTGGCGTCAGGAGTAGCACTAAATATACGGAGATAATTTTTTAATTCTTTAGATTGAACTCATAAATTTTAACGGTATTTGAGAATTCCTTCATGTGCCAATCAGTGATATTGTATTTTGTTTTATTTGATTATTCTGAGCATGTATTTTTTGCTCTCTAATATTCTAAGTTTATTGAGAGTAGGGTTAGATCTGGTATATCCCCTGTGAAACATTGCCTATTGCTGAGCCCATAGTAGGTATTTAATGCTATAATGGAATTGAGTAATTTGCTTTATTTTTATGAACTGTTTGACTATCCTTGCTTGTGTTTTAAAAACTGCCTACTTATAGAATATGTCAGGTTTATAGGACTGTGTTTTTAGATACATAGTTATTTGCTAATATCTTCTTTATGCTAAGGAATCTCTAAAGTACTTTTTCCTGTTCAGTAACCATAAGAATAGTAGTGATATTGATAATAAGATTTAAACAGTGCCTCACAAGTGCCAGGTACTATTCTAAAGTCTCTTCGTTTCATATATTCTCTCTCTTAATCTTCAACACTATGAGAGGACGAATTATCATCCCCATTTTATGCTTGAAGGCCAAAGAGGTTAAATAATTTTTCCAAGGTTTCACAGCTACTATGAGGCAGAATAGGTATTTGAATGTTGGCAGTCTTTTCAAGAGTCCAGGCTCTTTGCCCAGCACCATCTTGCCTCAGGCCTGGAATTATTTGAATAGCTGTTACTCCTTTTCCCATCCTGCTCTTAAGAGGAATTCCGCATTATAGCCAACAGCTAGTAGTCCAGGCTAATTAAGTTATGCCCACTATAGATGATCAGAAGTAGAGACAAGGCACTCAGCTAGTTTTATGGAAGGAAAACTTGCTTTAGAAAGAGGGCAAAACAGTTTAATTCAGTCAGGGATTGGGAAAGCCTTCATTGCTGTCATTACGTCAGAGCTCAGCACCAATTGTGTGGCATTGTGTCCTGCTAAAATCTGATGTTGCACTTCCCTTATTTCCAAAAGGCCCTTGGCAGTGCTTCTTGTTTGTTAAGAATGATAACATTGTAATGTAAAAAGCAAATGAAAAAAATGGAAATTTTAAGAAAACATTCTAGAGCTGTAGAGACCGAGGTTTGAATACATATTCTGCTACTTATGGAATGGCAGACTTTAAACAGGTTTCTTAATGTTGTGTCTTGAGTTCCTGAGCTATAGAATTTTTAATATTTAATATTTATTTCACAATGTGGTTTTGAAGATTAAATAAAAATTTGAAATGGTAGCAGCAGTTGTTACTGTTTTTTGTTTTTAGAGATGCATTTTATTTTATTTTAGAGAGAGAAAGAGAGCAGAGGGAGGGAGAGAGGGAGAGAATCTTCAAGCAGATTCCCCGTTGAGCAGGGAGCTTGACACAGGGCTGGATCCCACAACCCATGAGATCATGAATTGAGCCAAACCAAGTCGGATGCTTGACTCACTGAGCCACCCAGGTTCCCCATTGTTACTGTTTTGATTGGACTTTTGGGGACTGTAGGACATCTTTATAAAACTATTTCTTTTCAGCTGGATCTTTTCTTTTTACTGAGTAATGTTTTCAGTATATTCAGTAGTTAATAGTTTATATGGATCCTGACTCAGTATATAGGAAACTGTGGCATCTCATTTATTCTTCTCAACAAATACCATAGTTCTTAAGTGATTACATGGGCCCCAGGTCAGACTGCTTGTATCATTTAGAGGGAGAATGCTTTTTCTTAATGAAAAATAAATTAATTTCTGTGTTTAAAGAGAATCTTTTTGAATACAACTTAAATATTATAGTATTATATAGTATAGCAGATTAAGAGAGTGGATTTTAGATTTATGCTGTCTGGATTCAAATCCTAGTTCCAGACTGGAATTGTGTTCCCTTGCTCTCTGGGCCTCAGTTTTCCCCCATTCCCCATTTCCCCTAAATGCAAAATGAAGTTAATAATGATGCATACTTACTAGGCTAGGAAAGAGNGATTGAAATAATGATTATAAAACAGACTTCTACTTCTGGCTAACGTGGATTAACAGGGGCCTGATTTACTCTTTCACCTAATGATAATCAGCATTACCTTGATACCAAAACCAGGCAAAGAAAGATATAGTCCAGTATCATTCCTGAAAATACATGTTAAGATTATAAACTAAATTTTAGCCAATAGAATCCAGCAATATATATAAAAAAGGATAACATGTCATCACCAAGTAGGGTTTATCCTAGGAATACTAGTTAGTTTAACATTCAATGATCAATCATTAAAATTCACCATATTAACAAAGTATAAACCAAAAGCCATCTGATCATCTCAGTAGATACAAAGAAAGCATTTGACAGAATCTAACATTCATTCCTGATTAAAAAGTCTCAGCAAACTAGGAGTAGAAGTTAATGTCCTCAACCTGAAAAAAGGCATCTAAAAACAACAGCTAACATTATACTTAGAGGTAAAAGACTGAATACTTTTCTTCTAACACCAGGAACAAGTTAGGGATATCCACTTTCCCCACTTCTGTTCAGCATTGATCTAGGGATTCTAGGCAGTGAGATCAGGCAAAAAAGAAGCATCCTGATGAGAAAGGAGAAAGTAAAATAGTTATTATTCGCGGTTGATATGATCTAGCTACTAAAACAAAGAAGTAAGTTAGGGTTGCAGGATACAAATATACAAAAATCAGTTTTGCTTCTATGTAACAGCGACAATTAGAAATTAATTTAAAAAAAATTAAAATTTAAAAATAATAATTCATAGTAATATCAATACTCAGAGGATGAATCTGACAAAAGATGTGAAAGATCCATACACTGAAAATTTCAAGACATAGTTGAGGGAGATTAAAGACGATCTAATAAATGATGAGGGGTATGATGTTTATGGATCAGTAAATCCAGTATTGTTAAGATGTCACTTGTCCCCAAAGTAATGTATGGATTCATCACATTCTTGATCAAAATCCCATATAGCCATTTTTTTGGTAGAAACTGGCAAGCTGTTTCTAAAATTCATATGGAAATACAAAGGATCTAGAATAACTAAAACAACTTTGACAAATAGCAAAGTTAGAGGTTTATGGGATTTCAAGATTTATAAAGCTACAGTATTTAAGACATTGTAGTATTGACGTCAAAAAAGACAAAATAATAATGAAATAGAATAAAGTCCCCAAAAACCAAAACAAAACATATATGGACAACTGATTTAAAACATGTTGCAAAGTCATTTTTAATGGAGAAACATTAGTCTTTTTGAGAAATGGTACCAGAACTGTTGAATATCTAAATACAGTAAAATGAATTTTGACCCATAACTTCATACCATATATAATTAGCTCTAAATGTATCCCAAGACCTAAACGTAAAGCCTAAAATTATAAAATTTGTGGAAGAAAAAGTTGAGTTAGAGAGGTTTTTTTTTTTTTTTTTAGATGTGAAATGAAAAGTATAGCATGATTCACAAAAAACTGATAAATTGCACTGTATAAAAAGTAAAAGCATTTGCTCTTTAAAAGACATTGTTAAGAGAAGATAAATCACAGACCGGGGTAAAATATTTACAAATCATATAACTGATAAATCCATAATAAATGAAGAGCTCTTAAATCTCAGTAATTTAAAAAACCCAGTTTTAAAAATCAAAAGATTTAAACATACCTCATCAAGGTGTGACAAACACATGACAGGCAAACAAATGACAAACACATTGAAAGATGCTCAACATTATTAGTTGTTACAGAAATACAAATTAAAACCACAGTGAGATATCACTACACATCTGTTGGAATGATTAAAATTAAAAAGACTGACCATAGCAAGTATTGGTAAGGATATGGAGAGACTGGAACACTTACACTACTGTGGCAGTGTAAAATGATACAACCTCTTTGACAAACAATTTGGCAGTTTAAGAAATTTAACATCCAGGGGTTCCTGGGTGGCTTAGTCGGTTGAGCGGCCAACTCTTGATTTTGGCTCAGGTCATGATCTCAGGGTCCTGGGACTGAGCCCCACATCGGGCTCTGCACATAGCAGGGAGTCTGCTTCAGGATTCTCCCTCTCCCTCTGCCCCTTCTCCCACTTGCTTGCTCACTCTCTCTCTCTAAAATAAATGCATACATCTTTAAAAAAAAAAAAAAAAGAAATTTAACATCCACCTGCTAGATGATCCACCATTCCACTTTTAGATATTTATCCAAGAGAAATGAAAACATATGTCCATACAAAAGACTTAGGAACAAATGCTTATAACAGATTTATTTGTAATAGCTAAAAACCAGAAACATTCCACATGTCCATTGACAGGTGAATGTATAAACAATGTATAAAAATGTATAAACAATCTTTGTTATATCTATATAATAGAATATTCTTTAGTAATAAAAAATAATTGATGCTTTAATGTGGTTGAATTTAAAAATGATTATACTGAGTGAAAGCTAGAGGAGTACATACTGTATGATTCTATTTACATAAAATTCTGGCAAATGTAAATTTATATAGTGTCACTAATGTATAGTGATAGAAAGCAGACCAGTCATTGCTATGGGCATAAGTGGTTGGGGAGGGGTGGGAAGGAGGGATTATAAAGGAGCACACGGAATTTTGGAGAATGATTGACATGTTTGTTATTTTTTTTTTTTTAAAGATTTTATTTATTCATTCGACAGAGATAGAGACAGCCAGCGAGAGAGGGAACACAAGCAGGGGGAGGAAGAAGCAGGCTCATAGCAGAGGAGCCTGATGTGGGGCTTGATCCCACAACGCCGGGATCACGCCCTGAGCCGAAGGCAGACGCTTAACTGCTGTGCCACCCAGGCGCCCCCCCCCCTTTTTTTTTTAAAGATTTTATTTATTCATTCGACAGAGATAGAGACAGCCAGCGAGAGAGGGAACACAAGCAGGGGGAGTGGGAGAGGAAGAAGCAGGCTCATAGCAGAGGAGCCTGATGGACATGTTTGTTATTTTGACTGGTGAGGTGTTCATGAGTATATGCATATGTCAAAACTTAATAAGTTGACACTTTAGGAATGTGCAACATATCCTGTGGAATACTATTCAGCAATGAAAAGGAAATGAACTATGGGTACCTGCTCTGGTGTGGATGATTCACAAAAGCATTATGCTCAGTGAAAAATCAGACATAGAAACCACATACTATGTGATACCATTTATGTGAAAAGGCAAAACTATGAAGACAAAAAATAGATAGGTGGCTGCTTTGAGCGGGGGGGGGGGAAGCAGTAAGTGTAGGCATTAACAGTAAATGCATGAGGGATCATAGTGGGGTGATGAAGATGTTTTAAAACTGACTTATGGTGATTGTTGCACAATCTGATAAGCTTACTAAAAAATCAAACATAAATTAGAAAATGATAAATAATATGATATGCAAAATATACCTCAATCAAGTTAAAAATGTTCATTTTTTCAAGTATACCTCAATATAGTTATTTAAAAAGGAATAAAAATGCGTTTATAATTGTATCTAATATAAGTATTACATGAATTTTATTTATAATTATTAGAGGAAAAAAAGATTTTAAAGCAAAGTAATACATCTTTCTCAAAAGTTTGAGATTTGTATGAGTGATGTTGGTTTTTTTAAGATTTATTTATTTATTTATTTGAGAGAGAGAACACAAGTGGAGGGGTGCAGAGGGAGAAAGAATCCCTAAGCAGACTCCTCACTGAGCATGGAGCTCCGCATGGGGCTCGATCCCAGGACCCTGAGATCGTGATCTGAGCCGAAACCAAGAATTGTTCGCCCAACTGACTGAGCCACCTAGGTGCCTGAGTGATGTTATTCTTACTATACAGTTGGAAATATTGAAGATGTTGGGGTTTTTATTTGTTTTTGCCACCTGTATGATATGAGGACTGGATTTAGAAGGAGTATGCAGATGAAGGAGCACTGACAGTACATGCCTATTAGGGGTCCTCATTTTGGTATATAGAAGGAAAGCAGGTATCTAGATTGAGGGGGTCAAAAAACTATAGCCCATGGGCCAAATCCAATTGCAGACAGTTTTTGTACAGCCTGTGAGCTAAGAATGCTTTTTACAACTTTAAAGGTTGTAAAAAATAAAGAATTTGCGACAAAGATTATATGTAGCCTGCAAAACCTGAAATATTTACTTTCAGGCTCTTTAGAGAAAAAGTTTGCTGACCCCTGATCTAAAAAGTTGTTTTTTGGAAGAGCGAAATGTATTAATTTTGCGTTTCTATTTGCCTGTAGAAAAGAGACTTTTCTACTTACTTCAATTAAATCATTTTGATATCCCTTGTTACAGTTCTCAAAGGGTCTGTACTGCCACATGGCTTCAAGATCCATTTCTAGTATTGATGTAATATAAAATTGATCTTGGTTAGTTTAAGCTGGCTTTCCTTCTGTATCAAAGTGATAAGTACAATCAGTGTAATGATCTTTCTTAGTTATCTGACTTGAAGATTAGGGTCTTGGGTATTAGAACTCAATGCTAATGCCCCTGTATATCAAACCTGTACAAATGCTCTTATAGCCAGCCAATATCTAACATTTGTCAGTAGTGTTACTTATAGGTAAATTAGTTTTTTTGCTAATCTTTTCTACCATTTGTGCCTATAATTTTCATATTCATGATATTGGTTATGGCTGCATGCTGTCAGATCAAATGCTTATTATCAGTGAAAATGCTATTTACTTTTTGAGAGAAAAAATATTTTTATATATTTTTTCCTTCACTTTTGGCTCAATATTCTTTATTTTTTATTTTTTCAAGTTTTTATTTATGAAAATGCCATTTAAGTGATACGTTGAACATCATGCAGACACAACAGGTTATCATTGGAATATTTTATTTTTCAGTCAACTGACTGTCAAGTAGTCACCATTTATTTTTTCTCAGCGTGAAGAATATGTTGGTTGGGATAAAAGTAAATTGCTAAGTGACCCAATTTAAGGGAAAGATTTTAAAGCATGAAACTAAAAATAAAGATTCACATAGGAGAAAAACACATTTAACTGGACCCTAACTTACTTTAAAATTATGGTTCTTTCCATGAAAAAGAGATGAAACTAAGGTAGATTCTCTAAAAATGTTGAGACATAATTATGTACCTGGCTAGCCTGGCTAGTATATATATTCTAAATAGCAGTTCAATAAGAACTAGGATGATCGGTAGGGGAAGAAAGGGATAAAGAAAGGGGGGTAATCAGAAGGGGGAATGAAACATGAGAGACTATGGACTATGAGAAACAAACTGAGGACTTCAGAGGGGAGGGGGGTGGGGGAATGGGATAGACCGGTGATGGGTAGTAAGGAGGGCACGTATTGCATGGTGCACTGGGTGTTATACACAACTAATGAATCATCGAGCCTTACATCGGAAACCGGGGATGTACTGTATGGTGACTAACATAATATAATAAAAAATCATTAAAAAAATAATAATAAAAAAAATAAATAAATAAATAGCAGTTCAATTTCAGATAATAATTAGATAATTTTAAAAGTTTATCTGAGTTTATAATATAGAAAACAATATAATAGTCATAATTTTCCTGTCCAGATAACTCTGCTGACATTTTAAAATTTTCAAATTAATATATGCACTTGGTTAAATTCGAGCAGTTTACAAAAAGAACACACTAAAGCCCCTCTCCCTGCAATGTTTTCTCCTAGAACAAGTTATTAATAGTTTTTTGTTGGGGTGCCTGGCTGGCTCAGTCAGAAGAGTACCCAATTCTTGATCCCAGGGTCATGAGTTCAAGCCCCACATTGGGTGTAGAGATTACTAAAAATAAATGCACTTTTTAAAATGGATTTTTAAAAATTTATTATTTTAGAGAGAGCATGTGAGCATGGGGAGGGGCAGAAGGAGAGGGAGAGATAATCTCTAGTAGACACTCTACTGAGCGTGGAGCCCAACATGGGGCTCCATCTCCGTGAGATCATGACCTCAGTTGGAATCAGGAGCTGGAAGCCCAACTGACTGAGCTATCCAGGCGCCCCTAAACTAAATATATTTAAAAAAATAGTTTGTCCTTCTAGAAATGTTAAGGCATAACATAAACACCTTTATAAAAATTCACTCACATACAAGATAAGCCACACACACTGTTTCATACCTTTCTTTTCCGCTTAAAATAGCATGGATGTCTTCAAAGCTGCAAAGAAATCTGTTCTGTTCTTTTTAATGGTTGCGTAGAGTTGTATTCCCTTGTGTGCATGTATAATAATCATTTCCTGTTGATGGACATTTAGATCATGTCCAGTTTTTTGCTATTACAAATAATATTTTAATGACAGTCTTACAAATACATATTGCCAGTTTTTTTCAAGTATACCCCGAAGGCAAATTTCCAGAAATAGAATGTATATTGAAAATGTTATTGGGGCGCATGGGTGGCTCAGTAGTTAAGCATCTGCCTTCGGCTTAGGGCATGATCCCAGAGTCCTGGGATCGAGCCCCACATCAGGCTTCTCTGCTCGGAGTCTGCTTCTTCCTTTCCCACTCCCCCTACCTGTGTTCCCTCTCTCTCTGTCAAATAAATAAATAAAATCTTAAAAAAAAAAAAAAAGAAAAAATGTTATTGTAAGTATCGCTAAATTGCTCTCTAAAATGTTCATATTAACTTATAATTCATCCAGTATTGTGTTATGGTGCCTCACATACTCACCAGAATTAGGTATTGTCAAATGTAATCATTTTATCAGTTTGTTGGTGATAACTGATAACTGATTTTATCCGTTACTGGTGTGTGTGTGAGTGTGTGTGTACTTTTAATAGCTTAAAAATTCCAAGGTAAATTATTACCATTGTTTTCTTCTTTGGTTGCAGTCTTCTTCTGTTCTACTTAAGATTCGGGGTTTCCTCATCTGTTCCCCACCCCCATTCTTCTGTATTTCTCACATTTCTAGGCCTGCTATGATTCTCCACCACTCTCTTTTTTTTTCCGTGTGGGCTCCTGTGACTCCCTTTACTGTGGACCCTGTCTGACTCACCTCTACCATGAGTTGCTTTGTTTACTAGTGCCTACTAAATGAAATTGATAAGAACTATGGTCACTGAAAGTGCTTGTAAACTGAAGTGTTCACATACACTGAGATTGCATGGGATCTGCTAATTACTGAAAATAAGGCCTTTTCTACCCAATGTTTTTTTTTGAGCCATAATGTATTAGAGATTTTCACTGCATCCTATATAAAAAATATCTTCATTTATTGATTTTTCTTAAACTTTATTCTTTGAATAGGAAAAATTAGTAGTTCATTTATAACCTAACCAAAAAAAAAAAAGAAAAGAAAAAACAAAACAAAAAACCAATCAATTTAATGTGTTTTATTTAATAAATATTAAGTACTCTGTGCCAGACATAGTGTAATACAAAAAAGAATAAGACCTTTTTTCTTAAGAAAGATTCATCTAATAGTGAGATAAATATGGAAATAAAGTATAGTAGAGTGTGATAAGTGTAATAATAGAGATACATGTAAAATATGAAGAAGTTGCACAAAAGAAGCAGTGATTAATGTAATCATGGCATGGAGTAGATCAAGGATGGCTTCTATGAGGAGTCTGAAAATACATACCAGGTAAATTAAGGGTCATTATTCATATTTTAAAATAATACACAAAATGATGAGTGGACTCCTGCACATCTATATTAGTTTAGCTGTTTTAAAGGGACCACATAACAGTGTCTTAACCATGGTAGAAAGTTATTTTTCTCCCAAGTTTGAGCTAGTGGGCAATTTAGGGCTATTCTGCTCCAGAGTCATCCAGGGGTCAAGGTTCTTCCCCCTGACCCATTTATTTTTTATCATCTCCTAGGGTGTTTTATTCTGTGTGGCTGAATCTTGCTGGTACCATGTCTGATTTGTAGCCTGTGTAAAGGAGGCAAGAAGGGGGTGGAGAGCAAGCAGCTAGCTTTCTTTCAAGCATGTGAACCATTGACCTCCCCACGTCTGCCCCCATACCATGGTTCAGAGCTTATGCAATTGGCTTAGCTGAAAATCTGTGCTAGCTGAGTGGCCATGAGTCCAGAAAAACTTTAAAAGAAAACCGGCTGGACTTGAGGAACGATTCAGGCTTTGGCACAGCTGAGGAGGAGCCAAGAAACCTAAAAGAATAAAAAAATAAAAGGCATTTTTGTTCATTTTGTTTATTGCTCTATCTCTAGTTCTTAGAATAAATAGTAGGTGCTCAATAAGTAATTGTTGAAGGAATGAATATACAGATGTATGAATAACAAAAGCTACTGTCAATTGAAGATCAGTTAGAAATAAAGACATTTTAAATGTATATATAGTGAATCGATGTTTTATAAAAATTTGATTTATACCAAACTTTTCAAACAGTACTAATGGAGTAATATTGAAAGTGAAAATTTTAATTCCTGGAATTTCTCAGAATGAGGGAATTAAGAATCCTGTCCTTTATTCGTAGAAATGCTTAGCCAGGTGTATATTTTGATATTAAACAAGAAAATGAAACTATGTCCAGATATTATAGCATAAACCTGCCAGAATAAAGACTTTGAAGTAATTTTCAAAGGGTGCCCATTAGTATTTTATAACATACCACAAATTCATTTTATGTTAGCTGTGAGGCTTTCAGAACATGCCTTGTTTTTTTTCTCACTGATAGATTTCTTGTGTGATTTAAGATACTTGGCCTCCAGCCTACATTTTTTCGGACTTCTAAGTGTAATTATAGAGCAGCTGCATTGTTGGTTGCCTTTCTTATTATTTTCCTTTATTTCTTATTGTTTTCCTTTTTTATAAGGTAAAAGTTCTAATTTTCTATTAATATGGGATTTCCCATTTTACAGAGATACACATAATACTTTTATATTTGTCAAATACTAAAATGTCTCTCTTTGTCTCCTTTCACTTTGGTTGATGTTGACTGCCTCACATATTTCAAAAACAGGTGTGGTAATGTAGTTGCTGAGAATGGTGGAGATTAAGGGACAGAACTTTTCATTAGGAAAAAATTACTAGAGCTATAAAATATGGTACATTAAGACTTGAAGTAGGAAGCATTTATCCGGAACTGAGGACATGCGCTGTAGTTTAAAGGAAAATTTGCAGTGTGCTTACTTGGTGTATTTAGCCTAGCATAGTATTTAAAACCATAATAAATTATATTACTCTCGTGGCCTGTTATATATACGCCTTACAGAGCCTATAAATCAGCCCCATGTTTCTGTATGTATGTTTTCAACTAACAACTAAGCTAACTTTTTTTTTTTTTAACCTGGCCCCCTCAACTAAGCTAAGTTTTATGTCTGAATCCAGTTTATTAGAATCTCACATATGTAGAAGTCCTCATTGTAGTTTCCATGGATTTTGGGCTTTGATTTTCAAATCAGTTCTAATTGAAAAATCTTTTGTGATTAACAAAGTTGGATAAAGTTTGAGGATAAAGACATAGATTTGCATTGTAATGCACGCTGGACCTTTTAAAGTGTGCAATGTACTGTGAATCTACTTAATTTCAGATAATTTTTTTAATAGTCTTGTTTCCTTTATTAAGTGTTTTGCTGTTAGCACAGCAACTTGTCAGAATTTTCCACACTTTATAAATAAAGTGTTTGGCCTTTGGAAAATGGTTAGTGAAGACCTGCTATATTTCCAGTCAACGGTTTCTGTTTTAATTTTTCACTTCGAAGGAATTCAAGTATAATGTACATAAAGTGAGGATTTTTAAAATGACTTTTCATTATAGTATTTTCTGAAAAACCATAAAATTAGGAATCTTGATGTTTTATCTTCATTTTCTCTTAGAACAATGGGGTCCTGGATTCATAGCACTTTAGAAAAGAAAATCTGAATTGCACTTAAACCATATTCATTATGTTTCTGGTAAGAAAGTAAAGAAATTAAATACCACACATTTTCTTGGAATTTATTGCTTTATAAATTCTTACCTCTAGTTAAGCTTCTATTTATAAATGTCCTCAATGTCTGCTTATTTTCTTCAGTTTTTTTATTCTGAAAAATTTTAAATGAATAGAAAAGTTGAAAGAATAGTGCAGTGAAAACACCTATATACTATATTCTCATCACTTAGATTCACTAATTTTGCCACATTTGCTTAGAAGAACTAGTAAAAGTAGTTTGCTTAGAGAAAGTAATAGATACCTTTTTTATTTTCTGAAGCACAGAAGAACATTCTCCTGTACGTGTTTTTCAAAGTAGTTTTATTTTTTTAGTACGGCTTTTGTAATTTGTTTTTTGGTACCTTTTTCTATATATAATTTATTGATTTGCTCTTTTTCTTTATCCTGTTACCCTAAGATTTTTGCTGTTGTTGGTTTTCTAATTTTCTAAGTTTTATATCAGATTTGTTCTTTTTTTGTTTGTTTGTTTCAGGTTTTCATTTAAATTCTAGTTGTTTAACATATAGGATAGTATTGATTTCAGGAGTAGAATTCAGTGATTCATCACTTACATATAACACCCAGTGCTCATCCCAACAAGTGCCCTCCTCAATAGCCATCACTCGTTTAGCCCTTACCCCTACCCACCACCTCCAGCAACCCTCAGTTTGTTCTCTATAATTAAGAATGTCTTATGGTTTGCTTCCCTCTCTTTTTTTCCACCTTTCTCTATGTTCATCTGCTTTGTTTCTTAGATTCCAAAGAGTTTAAATCTGTGAATTTGCCTTTCATTATATGTCTTGATATTTAGCTTTCTTGTCATTATTTTTTAAATAATGTGACATGGTACTTTTTAATCTTATTTGGCACAGTTTTTTAAAATTTGGAACCTTTTTAAAAAATATCAGGAAACTTTTTTGACTTGTTTAAGTTTTAGTTATATTCTAGTTTGCCTTATTGTTGAAGAATGCACTGTTTGTAGTTTCTACTTTTAAAAATTTCTGGAGTCTTTCATTATGGCCTGTGGTGTAAGATTGGTATTCTTTTTTTCAAGTATAACAGTGACACTTGAAAATAACATGTATTGTGAGGCTTCCAGGTCAAGATAGTATATTGAACATTGCAGTGATAACTGATTAGAAAATGCCAAATCTAAGCAATGGAGAAAGCCAAAAAATTAGTCTACATTTCAGGATCTTGCACAAGGCACAGGATCTCCCTCTAGATACCTCTGAAACTGGGTGTTAGTGGTATGTCTGGGGATGGGACAAAAACCCTCTGAAATAGGGAGCGTTATTTAAAACTGTTGAAGATTCTTAAATACTTCATGACACTGGGTAACTGCCCTTTCCCATGCTGGCAGGTGGATGGAAAGATTAAAACAGAGAGTTTCTAACCTGGGGGAGTTTGGGAGTTGAGAAAATTGAAAATGAAGAATAAGTGAATCTGTGTATACTGAATGCTGAGAAATCTTTCCCTTATCACTTGTCCCTCCCTCCCCTGATTTGGCTTTCAGAACTCTGGCAGGAGGGAATTAGATGAGGCTTGGTTCAGTAATAATAATAATAATAATAATAATAATAATAATAATAATAATGGCAGGAGGGGGATTAGATGAGGCTTGGCTCAGTAATAATAACAATAATAACAACAACAGCAGCAGCAGCAGCAGCAACAGTAGTAGTGTTTGTTTTCAGGTTCCCCTTTCCCTTCTTTCTTCTTCCCCTCTTTCGCTTTCCTTTTTTTTTTTCTTTTTTAATAGCTCTTTGGTTTTTTTTTTTTTAAGATTTTATTTATTTATTTGACAGAGAGAGAGACAGCCAGTGAGAGAGGGAACACAAGCAGGGGGAGTGGGAGAGGAAGAAGCAGGCTTCCAGCAGAGGAGCCTGATGTGGGGCTCGATCCCATAACGCCAGGATCACGCCCTGAACCGAAAGCAGATTCTTAACGACTGAGCCACCCAGGCGCCCCATCTTTTAATAGCTCTTTGAAGTTTTTCTTTTCTATTTTCTTCCTCTACTTTTTGCTTTTCTTTTTTTTACTTTCTTTTCTACTCATCCCTCCCTCTTTGTCCACCTACATATTGGAAAGACGAAAATATAATTAAATTTATGGGAAAATTAGTATGAATTCGTGGGAAGTGAATACCACAGAAGAGTTTTTCAATAGCATTCAAGTTAATTAACTTTGATTACATAGGGTATCTAATCACGGAATGTTGCCTGGTAGATGCTACCTGAGTTAATAATGCTATATCATTAATAAATCACAAACATCTATTTAAAAATGTTTTTAATATAAAAGTTTATTCTCAAAAGATGTTTAAATGTTTTCCTGTAATCTTATATTATTCATATGTTACATTATAAACTTTTTAAAAGCGTATTTGACGGTCTGTGAATTATTACTAATTTCCAGATTAGTGGCATCAGTAAATTTATTATGAAATATTGATTCCTCCTGTGAGTGACTGGAGTCCTACTCTTCCTATTTATTTTCTTATATTACAGGACAAGATACCAGTAGTATACTATAAAACCAAGTAAATAAAAAAGAGTATTCTAAAGCAACTATATACTTTAAAAATATGTGTGCCATTTGTTCTGTTTCAGTTTAGAAACTGTTTCTAGTCTTTTAATTTATTAATATGTACCCCTTCAAATCACTGTGTTTGTATCCTTTGGATAATTAGAACATAAAATCTTGAATGATTTGGAATGAAGAGACTTGTAAAAACTTCACTAAATAGGATTGAAATTTTGAAGAATATCTTTAAAATATGCATTATGTAATAGACTGGCTTTGACATGAGCAGTTATCATAGCATTAAAGAAAAACAGCTAGAGCCCTTTTATAGTCATATAAATAACCAGATTTTGAAGACTTGTAAATGATAAAGGTATCAGCAAATAAGAATTATGCTCATTTTCTAAAAGGGAAAAAACAGGGTAAGACAGCTTAGATTTACATTTATACCAAATCATGTCAAGACCTGATTTAACTAGTGTTTCTTGTTCAGCTTTCAAAAATACTTGGATCTTTGACACAATTAATTTAAATGCAGTTTCTTTGATGTGCTTTTTTTCTCCTTTTTAAAGTTGTAGACATGGTTCATTCATAGGCTTGTATCACTATGCTTTGCTTATGTAATAGTGAATTGTTTTGCAGCAAGAAATATAGTTAACCTGGCAGCTGATAAAAGCTGAAGTATATTGTAACAAAAATAAACAAGTTCAGGGTAAGGGAATATAAACATAGTAAAATCTTGTGTTGATATCAGAGCCTCCAGTTTTAGCGAACATGTTACAACAGGAAAAGTGGATGTGTTGAAGTTCAGTTCAACAAGATGTGGACAATATAGTACGTGGAAATTGAAGGCTTATTATTTTAAAGCAACGAGGCTCATAAGTTGTGCAATTGGCAAGCAAAGAATATTGCTTAAAGCAGTTAGATACAAACAATAGTTGGTTAAAGGTGGTAGCGCATTGGCTCATAGCTCACTGCCACTTCCGCTCCTCCTTTTCCTCCATTCCTTCCAGTTGATAATTAACTTTTCATTTGTTGCATTATTTTTGGTATACTACAGTATGCCGTCTCATAGGTAAGGGAATTATAAAGAGAAGAAAATAAACTGTAGAATGTAAAAGTCAAATTCTGTACTTGTTAGTTCTCATTAAAAAAGAAGGAAGTAGATTGATGGTAGATCTTAGATCTTCAAGAGTATGGGGCTAAGAAAGAGGAGAGAGAAACTAATATTTATCCACAGCATTCTGCTTGATACTTTATTGTGAGAGATGTGTATTTAAATGGGATGTGTATTTAAATGGGATGAATAATCCTTGTAGTAGGTTATGTTACATCCCTTGAATGGATATTCATCAGTGTTATTACCAGTAAGAGTATTAGGTCAAGAATCGTTTATCATCATTTCCAATTTTCTTACCTATGTTGTCATGAAAGTAGAGGATAATTTCCCAGAACTTTTGGGAATTGAAGGTGTGACTTTCCTCTTCTATCAGATATAAATAATAGCATAAGAAAAACCATACCATTTGGAAAAAACCGCTAACTTTTCTTTTTAATTCATTGCATTAACTCAATAATGTAGTGTGGTCATTGATTAATAGAATAACATGATGAAAAATATGAGTGTGTCATAACATGTAAAAGGGGAGTACACTGATTTGCTTTCCTTTGTTAATCCATTTGTTAATAAGTAGTTGTCAGTATACTGCACATACAGCTTTCTTGTGTTAACTTTATTTCAAAGAAATAGTGATAAGTTTGATAGCTTTTATTGCAATCTGTTTTTATCCAAATGCTGGGAGAGGAAATTGAATGGATCTGAAAGATGATTACTTGTGAGTTTCATCAGTGTTACTTTCAAACAAATAACATTCACTAATATAGTATATATAGTAAACAGTAAAATACCAATAAGACCCTATTATGAATTATTAAATAGAAACAAAAAATTAAGCATTTTCTGAATAACTTTCGCATAAGCAATGATGAAAGCTGCTATTGCCTGAGAGCACCCTCCTTCCCCCATTTAGATTTTGGTAAAATTAGGAATTTCTTTCTAAAGATTTTACTTATTTATTTGAGAAAGAGAGAGAGCACGAGCGGGGCAGGGAAGGTCAGAGGGAGAGGGACAAGCACTCTCCTTACTGAGCAGGGAGCCCGACATGGGGCTCGATCCCAGGACCCTGAGATCATGACCTGAGCCAAAGGCAGATGCTTAACTGACTGAGCCACCCAGGTGTCCTGAAAGTTAGGAATTTGTTAAAGTGATGTCAAGCATAACTCATACTACAACTTGTCTTTTGCATGAATTTTTATATATTTGGAGACAAATAGTGTATTCTAATACAGGAGTTGGCAAACAGTGGCTCTGTGAATCTGTTTTTTGTACTACTTGAGAGCTTAGAGTGATCTTTTAAAGGTTTATGGGGGAAAAAAAGGAATATGCAGCAAAAATCATATGTGGCCTTAAAAGCCTAAAATATTTACCATCTGGTTCTTTGCAGAAAAAAATTTGCCAACCCTAAAATATAAAAACATAACAAATAAGCCTGAAGATCTGCTTCCAGGTGATATGGTGTAATCACATGACAACTTGCCTCTTGTACTGAATGCAGCTATTATAAAACCTGGACAGAATGCATGGAGTAGCAATTTGGAGACTCTGAAAAGTAAACAATAGCAGGCAAATTAGGGAAGACCAGAATTTGAAGTGCCACCACTCACTACTGGTGGTGAGTTTGCCATTTTTCTCCTTGTGTTGTCACATGAACTGGTCTCACCATAGTCTGAAACTGGGAAGTGGACATTGGTGCAGGCAGAGAGAGCTTCAGGAGAAGCCCTTTACTTCAGGCTTGAGAAGTAGAGATCATGGATCCTAGTGGGGACAGTTGGTGCAGGAAAGGGTACAGGTATCTAAATTTAATTTGAGAAGGGGGAACCTTCCTTTCCAGCTGGAGGATCTGTGGTCACAAGGGGGGGCACACTATCTTTGCTTCTTTTCTCTGTCCTGCCAGTTGGTCCCCAATGTAGGAACAGTTACAGAGAGTAAATGGCAAAATGGGGTATATAAAGCCCCAGCTTTCTGGCCAGCGTTCCAAAAGGAGAGCCTTAGGAAATGAGAAGGTACTGGGAAGATCAAGGAGAGAGGGGAACCTGGGAAAGGGACCTCATAAAAATTATTTTGATGAAATTAATGGAGATGACAGAGGAAAGAAAGAACTCGAAGATAGATCATAGGAATTATCCAATCTGAAAAACAAAGACAAAAAATTGGAAAAAAAAGAGAAAGCCTTAGTCCTACGGACCAATAACAGAGATCTAATTTTCCTCTTACTGGTGTCCCAGAAGGAGAGGAAGGCCAATATGGGGCTTGAACTCATGACCCTAAAATCAAGAACTGAGCTGAGATCAAGAGTCAGATGGTTAACTGACTGAGCCACCCAAGTGCCCAAGAGTTGAAACATTTAAAGTGAAATAAAAATTTACATTCACACAAATATCTGAACACATGTTTATAGGAACTGCATTGGAAATCATCAAAGCTGGAAAAAACTCAGTTGTCCTTCTACATATGAATAGATTAAAAAAACCCATCTGGTATATCATACAGTGGAATACTACTCAGTGATAAAAAAAAGGGGTATGAACTATTGATAGAACAACTTAAGTGAATCTCAAAAGGTTACATTCTATAACCCAAGTGAAAGTAGTCTCAAAAGGTCACATACTAACACCAAAAGCACAGGCAACAAAAGAGATAAATGGGACTTCATCAAAATTTAAAACTTTTGTGCATCTAAGATCACTATCAACACAGTAAAAAGGCAACCAACAGAGTGGCAGAAAATATCTACAAATCATATATATGGTAAGAGACTTGTATCTAGAATATATGAAGACCTCTTATACAATGGTCCCCCCCCCCCCACCCCAGTCTGTGGTTTCACTTCCCACAGTTTCAGTCGCCCACAGTCAACTGCGGTCTGGAAGTAGATGGCCTTCCTGACACATTGTCAGGAGGTCAGTAACAGTCTAACGCTATGTCACAATGCCTGTGTCACTCACCTCACTTCATCTCACCATGTAGGCATTCTTTAAAAGATTTATTTATTTGAGAGAGAAAGAGACAGTGGGCAGTGGGGAGAAGCAAAGGGAGAGGGAGAGAGAGAATCTCAAGTAAACTCCCCACTGAGTGTGGAGCCCGGTTCAGGGCTTGATCTCACAACCCTGAGATCATGACCTGAACTGAAATCAAGAGTTGGACACTTAACTGACTGAGCCACCTAGGTGCCCCACCATTAGGCATTTTATCATCTCACATCATCACAAGAAGGGTGAGCATAGTACAGTAAGAGGGAGAGATCACATTCACATAACTTTTATTACAGTATATTATAATTATTCTATCTTATTAATTTCTTACTGTGCCTAATTTATAAGTTAAACTTTATCACAGATGTGTATATATAGGAGAAAACATAATATAGAGGTTTGGTACTATCTGCAGTTTCAGGCATCCACTGGGGGTCTTGGAATATATCCCCCATTGATAAGGTGGGGACCACTGTATCTCAATAATAAAATGATAAATAATTCAAAAAATAAGCAAAGGATCTTAGTACACATTTCTCAAATAAGATATACAAATGGCCAATAAAGACACAAAAAGAGGCTTAGCGTCATTAGCCAACAGGCAAATGCAAATTAAAACCAAAATGAGATACTGCTTCACACTTATTGGGATGGCTATTATAAAAAAAAAAAAAAAAGAAGGAAATGTTGGTGAGGATACAGAGAAATTGGGACCCTTGTGCATTGGTAGTGGGGATGTAAAGTGGTGCAGTTGTGGGAAATAACATGACAGTTTCTCAAAAAACTAAACATAGAATTACCATATATCTATAGATTCTAGTTATAGATAATGTACCCAAAAGAATTGAAAGCAGGAACTCAAACAGGTGTATGTATAGCCATTTTCATAGCAGCATTATTCAAATAGCCAAAAAGTGGAAGTAACCCAAGTGTCCATGACAGATGAATGGATAAACAAAATGTATACTCAGGTGTACTTTGGAGATACTGCAGGTTCAGTTCTAGACCACTGCAATAAAGTAAATACTGCAGTCAAGTGGGTCAAATGAATTTTTTGGTTTCCTACTGCATATAAACGTTACATTTATACTATACTGTAGTCTGTTAAAGTGTGAAATAGCATTATGTCTAAAAGAAGAATGTACATACCTTAATTAAGAATTACATTATTGCAAGAAATCCTAACCATCATCTGAGCTTTCAGTGAGTTGTAATCTTTTTGCTGTTAGAGGGTCTTGCCTTTGTGGGTGATGGCTGCTGACTGATCAGGGCAGTGGTTGCTAACGGTGAGGTGGCTGTGGAAATTCCTTAAAATCTGTCAGCAGTGAAGTTTGTTGTATCAGTCGACTCCATAACAAATGTAATAGTGAAAAAGTTTGAAATATTGTGAAAATTACCAAAATATGACAGATATGAATTGAGCAAATGCTGTTGGGAAAATGTTGCCAGTAGACTTGTTGGACAGAAGGTTGCCACAAACCTGCAATTAGCGAAAAATGCAATATCTGTGAAGAAAATAAAGTGAAACTCAAGAAAATGAGGTGTACCTGTATGTGCAATGGAATATTATTGCCTTAAAAAGGAAGGAAATTCTGATACATGCTATATTTAACATGTATGAACCTTGAAGACATTAAGCTAAGTGAAGTAAACCAGTTGACAAAAGATAAATATTCTGATTCCACTTGCTTGAGGTACCTAGAGCAGTCATATTCATAGAGACAGTAGGATGGTGGTTGCCAGGGGCTGGGGGAAGGGGAGAATGGAGAATTAGCATTCAGGGGGTATGGTTTTAGATGAGGAAGATGGAAAAAGTTCTGGAGGTGGATGGTGTTGAGAGTTGCACAACAGTGAATATGTACTGAATGCCACTGAGCCACATACTTCAAAACAGTTAAAATGGTAAATTTTATGCTATGTATATTTTACCCACCACACTTCTAAAAAATTACAAAGGAAAACACAGAGATTGCATACTGTTACTCCATTTATATGACATTTTTGAGAAGATAATGTGATAGTGACACCAGGGTTGCAGGGGTTAGGAGTGGCTAAGAGAGATCAGATGAAGTTGTTTTGGTTGTTTATCATGTATTATGGTGGTAGTTCCTCAAATATATGTGTGAGTTAAAATTCATGGAACTGTACACCTAAAAAAGGCCAATGTAACTGCCTTTTAATCTTGAAAATACAATTAAAAATATCTAAGCTGTAACAACATAATTAGCCTGTTGCAGCTGTGGTAGTGGTGAGGGTGGGGGTTTTGCTCTTTCCTCTATTACCACTATGAATGAGTCTCATTTCAAAAAAACATTAAGAAGTAAAGTATGCCTTGTAATTTGTAGCATCATAAAGGACTGGTTTTGTAATTTTAAATGCTAAACTGTAACTAATTTTTTTTTTTACTAACAGTGCATAATAAAATATTTGAAAAATATTAAATAGCAGAAGAATATAAAATTCATTCAAAGATTGCCTTTGGTAACATTTTAGTACTTTTCATTACTGCTCTGTCTCTGCTTGTATTTTTTGTTTATGTAGTCGCTATCATACTATATATTAACTTTTGTATTCTCTTTTTCCTTAAATACTGTTTCTTGAATACTTTTCCAAATTATTAAAATTCTTGCAAGATATAATTTTTTTTTAAAGATTTTATTTGTTTATTTGACAGAGATAGAGACAGCCAGTGAGAGAGGGAACACAAGCAGGGGGAGTGGGAGAGGAAGAAGCAGGCTCATAGTGGAGGAGCCTGATGTGGGGCCCGATCCCATAACGCCAGGATCACGCCCTGAGCTGAAGGCAGACGCTTAACCGCTGTGCCACCCAGGTGCCCCGCAAGATATAATTTTAATAGCTATATCATGTCATGTAGATATATCATAATTTATTCAACCATATTCCTTTTCTTGGGCATTTAGACTGTTTCTGGTATCTCTCATTATATACATCATTCCTGTGAATGTAAGTTCACGTCTTTCATATGTACAGAAATACAGTTCTGTGTATAAATGTGTAACTCTTTATTAAAAACTCTGAATTTAGTGGTTTACAAACATGGAATGGTTTTTTCGTTCTCTGATTCTAGCTGTGCCATGTGTACGATTTCCTTTCTCTGTTCCCTTTTCTGGCACATTAGATAGATCTCATAATTCCAGTGACTGACAATAATTAAAAGTGCAATCTGATCCAGTTAAGAACTCTAATCTCCTATGCAAAGATTTCCCTTGCTCACTTTGGAACCAGGCTTTTATGGCTCCTGTGATCTGAAGTAAGGAGGGCTTTAAGTTTTGGGTTTTTTTTTAAAGATTTTATTTTATTTATTTGACAGAGAGAGACAGCCAGTGAGAGAGGGAACACAAGCAGGGGGAGTGGGAGAGGAAGAAGCAGGCTCCCAGCGGAGGAGCCTGATGTGGGGCTCGATCCCAGAACGCCAGGATCACGCCCTGAGCCGAAGGCAGATGCTTAACGACTGAGCCACGCAGGCGCCCCAAGTTTTTACTCTCACCTCCTCCCACTCTAGACATGAAGAATGCTGCAGTGACTTGATTCAGTTCTGAAATACCTTGCCCCAATCGCTTCCCAGGCTTGACAACTCTGGGGTAGAGGCCTGATGAAGGGAATAAGGGCGAAAAGGCACATGCCTCTGCTTACCTACCTATGTTTCTTGTCCCTACTTTGATTATTGCTACTTCTCTTTGATTATTGCTACATCACAGCTTATTGGTGTGATGTCCTTCAAAGCACATGTTCAGCCAGCTAGTCTACTCTCCTGACAGGTGCCCCCTATCTCTACAGAGTAGCTTCTTGGAGTCTTGCCTCTTCGCTTGGCCTGCTTCTGCTCAGATGGATGTTAATTATAATGGAATCTTTTTGGCGCCTTTAATTTTTGGCATCTTTCTTTAGAGTATAGGGTACTACATGCCCTTTTTTTGCTTTCAGATTTAGGACCTAATCATCAGTCCTGAAGAAGCTTCCAGAAAAGCTCCATACAACATCTTCTTCCAAACACATATCTAAGCTTAGGACAGCTGTTAAAACAGTTGCTAAGCTTTTTTCCTACTGTTACTTTAAATGGCAATGCAATACTTAGTTTGACAAAACATTTTTTTTGCTTCATCTGCATAGTAGACAGATACATAGTAAAAGTCTCTCAGCACGCAACAAAGCTTTCTGTTAACAAAACAAAAATTTTTTTTGATCTAGCAAAAATTAATGGCTGTTTTTGCCCGTTCACTCTCTCAAACATCCTTCAGTCTGTCTTCCACACCAGAAGCTCGCAAGCTGGCCTGTGCGCCATTTCTAGCTCTTTACCTGTTTTTGTAAGGCAAGTCTCATTGGAACACAGTTGCAGTCATTCATTCATGTGTTGTCCATGGCTTCTTTCTTGCTAAAAGGAAAGTATTGTTGAGTATTTGCAACACAGACTGTTTGGTCTGCAAAGCCCAAAATATTTGCTGTCTGACCATTTATAGAGAAAGTTTGCCACCTTCTGTATAGACCCTTCCTGTAGAATTCTTTCTAAAACCTAGATCAGATATACCATTTGTCTGCTGAGAAACAGTAGTTTCTCCCTGCTTGCAGTTCTAAATAAAATCTTCAGCTTTACATTCAGATATTTCTGTGGTGTCCAATCACTATGTCAAGTTCAAATTCAGTATTTCTTGCTATTCTCAGTGATGCAGGCTGAAGATTGGCAGCTTTCAGGCTGAATTTGGTCCCCATGCTTATTGGGTACAAATAGTGGTTTGGTTTTGTTTTCCTGAATCAGCATTTAAAAACTAGATACTTTCACAAAGAAATTCAGATTTCTAGTTCTTGACAAGTCAGGAATTCTGTTAACATTGGCTCCACAGCCCTCAGTGTAACAGTCCATTAGTGCTAAGTAGCTTCCTGCCTCCCCTTTATGGAGTGGTGCTGTCCACCTCTGCACAGCCTGTGTCACATAGGTGTTACAAGAATATGCACACTAACCTAGTCCTGAATCCTGCACATTACCTGCTCTGGCCACTGTAGGCATTTGTTTGCAATGCTGGGCCTAGATATAGTGAGCCACCTTATGTTCACCTCTTCTGCCTTGCTATCACATTACCTCATGCTGCTCCTCTCTCCTAGAAGATCCTCATTGTTCCTCAAAACTCTTCATCCTCTAAGACTCAGTTAATCATTAAGACTCATGTGTCCCCTTCTTTGGGTAGCCTTCTCCATCAACATCAATCACTACTTCCTCTGTGCCCTTGTACTACGCCGTTCATATAGTTAAAGTGGCACCTGTGATGTTGTATTTTAGCTACCAGATTGTAAGTTCCTTGAGGGCAAGGTTTGTATCTTATTCATCTTTTATTCCTAGTTCCCAGCATGATGATGGATAGAGTGGGAACCAAGAAAGGGTTGCTGGATTGCATGGTGTTACCACCTAAAACCTGGGAAGGTAGTAAAGGATTCATTTGGCAGAGAGAAAAATTCATATTTTTCCCACTTAAATGCATCTTCTTTTCCGTTAAGCATTTCACTTCATTTCCTCTCTTTCTACCCTATGTTTATAACAAGTTGATTGTGTTTTCCAGGCAATTGCTACTTAATTTTTCATAAGGGTTACCAATACTTAAAAACTGTGTCCAGGGTCAGAAGCTAGTAAGTAGTGTAAGTGGGCTTCAGATTCAAATTTCTCTGCCTTTAGAGCTCATGCACACAGCTGCTGAGCCACTCCTTACCAGGGGTGTGAACCCTTGGATGAGTTACAAAGTTTTCCAAGTCTCAGTTTCTAATGGTAAAAAAGGAATCGAAGTAGTTCCTATCTCAAAGGATTCTTGGGAGAAATGAATGAGAATATTTACGTAATGCTTAGAGTAGAGCTTGGCGCAGAGTATTTGCTCAATAAATAGAGCTGCTCAGTCAGTTATTCTTATTATTACCTTCCTTAATGTTGTATAGGAGACACACAGATTATCTTCCCTTTTCTTGGTTGTGACTCTTAGGAGTCATGGTGATTAAGACCATTGGCTCATCTGCAGAAACTGTATGCTAGGGCATCCTTTATTTAATCTTAGAACATTACATTTGGAAGAGATTTTGGAGATCAGATGTTCTAACAGGTGCTTGCCAAAGGAGCAGTCCTCTCTCCAGTTTCCAGTTAGAGATCTCATTCATCTACGGGCTGTCAGAACATTTACAGTGACAGCAGCTGGCCACTTTGGGGAGGATCATGTGATTGTTAAAAAATCATGTGTAAATACTTTGCCTGTCATCGTTTGTTTTTTAGTTTTATTCCCCTGTAAAAGGTAAAAAATCAAGTCAAATGCTTTTCCTATACTGTAGTCGTTAGTCCTCCAAAATATTTTAAGACTTACTTTTTGTCTAGCAGTTCTCAAAGTGTGACTGGGGATCCTGAAGCCTTTCTTCCCTCTTCCCCTTTCTTTTAATCAGAGAATCCATGAAGACCCTGAAAACATAGGCTAATTTTTTTGTGTGCCTGTGTAGTTTTCTGGAGTGAGGTTTGATAACCCAAAAAAAGTTTAAGAATCATTGCCTTTGAGAGAGATAGCTAAAATGGTGGTGTAGTCGGAAGACCCTAGGCTTGCCTTGTCCCTTGGACATGGCTAGATAACTGTCAGATCGTTCTGAGTACTCAAGAAATCAGCATGAGGACTGAGAACAAACAGCACAGCTAGAGGGAGAGAAGAGGCCACTTCAAGGAAGGTAGAAAGTGCCAAGACATGGTTTGGGGGAGACACGGATTGCGGGTGCTGGGGAGGGAGCGGAGCCCTGGTCACAGAGAAAGGCAAGAGAGTGGAGCACACAAGGATAGGTACAAGGAGAACACTTCCCCAAAGCCATTGTCTGGGAAGCAGAGGGGGGCTGAATTTTGTGAGTTTTTGCAACCAGCAGGGCTCAATGGAGTTTCAGAAGTTCCCCGGCTGGGCTGTGATAGAGACCTGAGGACACTGTCCTACTCGTGGAGTGGTGGCAGGCAAACAGCTCTGGTACAGACTATCTGAGAATTGCTATCTAACTGAGAATTGGGCTCTCTGAGAATTGCCTAAGGGCTGTGGGGAGAGACTGTACTTTTTGGAGCACATCCCTGAGAGGTGGCATTGCTTCTCTATGGATGAAAGAACTGGTGGGTGCCATTAACCTCCCCCACCCTTCAGCAGAGGTGCAGAGACACCTGCTGAGGGCAGCTAACTGGGACACTCCTGTTGCCTGCTTGCTCCAAATCCCATGCCCCTGCAGTCTGGTGCCACTGCCCTTCTGGACAAACCTGTATCAGTCCCAGCGTGGTGAGACCATTTCCCAGAACACCAGTGCAGGTCCCTGCCACACCAGTCTCTGAAGTTTGGAATTTTAAAAGTCAGCAGGCCTGATTAAATTAGAGCCCAAAATGTGCTGTGCTGCTCCAGGCAGGCAAGCCACCCAGAGACAGGCAATGTGAAATCAGTGATCTGAAAAATGCTTGTGACACATGAGGGGAAATTATTCACTCCTCCAAAAGTGCTTTCCTAAGAGTAGCAAGCACAGACTCCTCTCTCCAGGGACAAAGGAGCAGGCTGGTGCCATTTCCTTCCCCTGCCCCTTGGCACAAACCAACTTCAGTAAACAGCACAGCGCCAACACTGGCTGCCTCACCTGCTTGTACCAAGCCCTGCCCGCCCTCCCCCCTGTGCCACCATGCTCCACTGGTACTACTTTTCTAAAACAAGTGTGCCTGAAGACCAGTGCAGTGGGCCCTTCCCCCAGAAGACCAGCACAAACCCGCAAGTGTACCATATCTGCTGACCATAGAGTGCTGCAAAGCTTCAATTCTAGTGGAAATAGCATCAGGTCTCTTTAAGCAAGTTGACCAGAGCATGCCTCATTAAAACTTGCCACACTCTGGTCAAGGTCCAAACACTCCCCACTGTAGGCAGGGAGAAATTCTGCAGGGGACTGACCTGAGGGATAGAGCAGCCATAACACAGCAGCAGGGTGCACACAGCACACACCGGAGACACTTCCTGAAGTGCCAGGCCCTGGACATTATATTACCTCTTTTTCATAAAGCCATTACTCTCAGGTTCAGGAAACATAACAGGCTTTCCTCACACCCAGAAGACAGAAACCTAGACAAGATACCAAGATGGAGGAATTCACCTCAAAAGAAAGGACAAAAAAAGGTCATGGCCAGGGATCTAATACTTCTGAGGCAAGGAAAACAAAAGCAAAAATAAACTATTGGGCCTTTCTCAAGATAAAAAGCTTGCACAGTGAAGGAAACAACAAAACTAAAAGACAACCTTCAGAATGGGAGAAGATATTGGCAAGTGACATATTTGATAATGGCTTAATATCCAAAATATATAAAGAACTTATAAACTCAACACCCAAAAAACAAATACTCCAGTTAAAAAATGAGCAGAAGACACGAATAGACATTTTTCCAAAGAAGATATCCAGATGGCGAACAAACACATGAAAACATGCTCAGCATCCTCATCATCAGGGAAATACAAATCAAAACCAAAATATCACTTCACATCTGTCAGAATGTCTAGAATTAACAACACAGGAAACAGTAGATGTTGGCGAGGATGTGGAGAAAGGGGAACACTCTTACACTGTTGGTGGGAATGCAAACTGGTGCAGCTACTCTGGAAAACAGTATGGAGATTCCTTAAAAAGTTAAAAATAGGACTACCCTACCATCCAGCATTGCACTACTAGGTATTTACCTAAAGGATAACAGATATACTGATTCGAAGGGATACATGCATCCCAGTGTTTGTAGCAGCATTATCAACAATAGCCAAATTATGGAGAGAGGCCAAATGTCCATCAACTGATGAATGGATAAAGAAGATATGGTAAATATATACACTGAAATATTACTCAGCCATAAAAAGAATGAAATGTCATTTGGAAAGACATGGATGGAGCTAGAAAACAGTATTATGTTAAGTGAAATAAATCAGAGAAAGACAAATATCATATGATTTCACTCATGTGGAATTTAAGAAACAGACGAACATAGGAGTAAAAAAAGAGGCGAACCAGAAAACAGACTCTTTAAAAAAAAAGATTTATTTTAGAGAGAGAGACAGCACAAGCAGGAGGGGTAAAAAGAGAGGGAGAGAAAATCTCAAGCAGACTCTGCACTGAGCTTGGAGCCCAATGCGGGGCTCAGTCTCACAATCCCAAGATTACGACCTGAGCTGAAACCAAGAGTTGGATGCTTAATAGACTGTGCCACCCAGATGCCCCTACAGACTCTTAACTATAGAGAACAAATTGAGGGTTGCTGGAGAGGAGGTGGGTGGGGGGATGGGTTAAATGAGTGATGGATATTAAGGAGCGCACTTGTTGAGATGAGCAGTGGGTATTTTATGTAAGTGATGAATCACTAAATTCTACATCTGAAACTAGTATTACACTGTATGTTAACTAACTGGAATTTAAATAAAAACTTGGGGGAAAAAGAATCATTGTGTTAGACACTCATGACTACAGTTTTCTTTGCATACATCTGCATCTCAAAGGGCTGAAAAAATGGTCGGGAACCACTAATTTTTAGTTTTCTTGTAATTGTAAAAACTGGTTGAAGACAAAGGTTAGGATTTGCATGGAAAGAGGAAAATCTGAGAGTTAAAGCAAAGGGGAACATAGAGTTCACCTGTATCCACTGAGCCTCCACCCAAACATCTTTGGTAAGTTTTCCATGTAGTCTGCTTAGGGAATTGTTTCTTTTTTCTTTAAATTTAATTAACCAACATGTAGTATATCATTAGTTTCAGATGTTCAGTAATTCATCAGTTGCGTATAACACCCAGCGCTTATCACATCATGTGCCCTTCTTAATGCCCATCACCCAGTTGCTCCATCCCCCCCCTCCTTCCACAACCCTCAGAGTGTTTCCCAGAGTCAAGAGTCTCTTATGGTTTGTCTCCCTCTCTGATTTCTTCCCAGTTTTCCCTCCCTTCCGCTGTGATCCTCTGCACTATTTCTTATATTTCCACATATGAGTGAAACCATATGATAATTGTCTTTCTCAGATTGACTTATTTCACTTAGCATAATACCCTCCAGTTCCATCCACATTGATGTAAGTGGTAGGTGTTCATTTAGGGAATTATTTCTGACATAATAAGGGATGTTAAGCAGAAGGTAGGATTCAGTAAGGTAGTCTTTTCTTGAAACCGTATCTGCTACAAAATGAAGAATAACTATCTTGTCCTGGAGTGGGCAGTCACTTTAGCTAAACATAAGTAGTATTGTAACTATTAGATATGCAAATGCACACATGCAGATATGCAAATACGATGCTTACCATAATTCAGGGTCCACCAATCCCAGTTTTTTTTTTTTCTTTCCCGGTGTACCAAGTCTTATGCTCTGGTACTGAGAATCTAATAGATAATATCATCTCAAAATGGTCCATCCTTACCTTCGTAAGACTACAAAATGTTATTGCATGAGAGCACCATGGAAATGCAGAGTAACTGAGATGTAGGTAGAGAAGCTTGCATGTTTCTTTCCTGAGTTATCTCTAGGTTATTGTCAGCCCAAATACATTTCCTATGTAAGTTGTGATAAAATTTATGCATGCTTTTTTGACCATAATTAGCACCAGTAGCCAATTAAATAATCACAGTTACTATATAAGCCATAAAATCTATAGATTTTTCATAATTTTGTATATTATCTTTAAAAAAGATAAAATGAAGTATTATGGTTATAAATATTTTAAAATTCAACAGAGGACACTGTACTAAAGATTAGAGGTGCTAAAATTGGGACAAAAATGTGAACTGTGTTTAAAAACACTTTTATATATTTTAGAACTTAATGAAATCCTTGAAGTCATCCTAATAATGAAAGTCACAGAGGAAGTATTTCCTCCGTATTTCTTAAGCATATGTTGTATGTGTTTAGCATCTTATTTGAGCTAACTGTTGGCAGTATAAGTCCACAAAAGTATAGTTGAGTTTAGTATATTATTTAGTACATTATAGTATAACAGTGTAGAGCATAACTTAATAGTAAATAGTGAAAGCATATATTGGACATTTTGCTTTTTCTTGCATCTATTACTTTCCCAAATTTAAGGTAGCTATAGGTCTTTAACAAAGGGTAGAGGAACTTACTAGAGCTGTGGTGGGTACTTCAGTTGATAATAGAAAAAGGGCAATTTGATTAATGTGGAGAATTAAGAGAGGAATGAAGGGAGACACGTTGATACCCTTAGTTTTTGTTTTATTTTGTTTTGTTTTCTAACATAGCAAATGTAAGGTGCCTTTTCTGCCAGTGAACTACTTGATTAAATCCTTTAAGTTCTCTGGACTTAAGAAGGTGAATTTAAGCATTGCTTGATTTTTTTTTTTTTTCCTCTCAAAACTCCCACTTATGGATTGGCTTAAGTGAAAATTCCTTCAGTAATGTCCAGACCTTCTCATTTAGGGTTTGGTATTGCATCATGTCCAAGTCAGTGTCAAATAAATGTTGTCTGGTGATGATGAGAATAATTTTTTTTCATGAGGACTTCTCTTCATGCTTACACAGCACATTTTTCACAGGGGTCTCAGAGTCACTGGAAAATAGAAACCTTGCTTGAACTTGAACTATTACCATGTTCATTATGAATTTTACATGAATTTTTAAAAATTGATTCATTTGGCAAAGTGTAAAATCCTTTAAACTTTGGGATGTAATATAACTGATTTTAACTGGTGTATTTTAGAAGAGTAACATGCATTGAATTTGAATGATAAACATAAGGACTTTCCAAAGTTGTGAGCTAGGTTTTGGAGTTTTATGAATAGGGCTTATTCACTATATATTTACTTACTGTAATTTTTTGTTGAATAGCAGGATATTTGGTATTGCATCGAGTGTTACGATAGCATCCTGAAAATGTCTCTATATCAGATATGTGTTGTGTCAATGTGTGGGCGCGCCTGAATGGTTCAGTTGGTTAAGGGTCTGACTTCTGCTTAGGTCATGATCTCTGGGCCCCATGTCGGGCTCTGCTCTCAGCGTGGCGTCTGCTTGTCCCTCTCCCCCAACTCCCTCTGCTCTCTCTCTAAAATAGATAAAATCTTAAAAAAAAAAAAAAAGTAAAAAATAAAAGTAAATCAACAAAAAACTTCAAGAGGAACTATCCCTAAATCCTTGGGTGTAGAGATCAGGAGATGTGCTTTGGGGAAAATACTTGGAAATCAAGGAATCTCAAGTAGAGCAACTTCAAAATACTTTACTATGACATGTTCCATAAGGTAATTAAGTCTTGACATGTAAAGACGTGTGAAGGTAGCATTCTAAATGAAGAGTTACAGAAGTTTTTTCTTTCACAGTAGGGTCTCTTAATAGTTTGCATTAGATTTGATTTGCATTAGTTGAATATTTGAAAAATACTGTCTAAAATAAATACTTATACAGTTACCAGAAGTTGTATTATCTTCTCACTTTCACATTATCAATGTTATATGTCCTTTTCTTTCAGCTGGATATGCCAGGTGACCAGATAGCTGCAAATCTGCAAGCAGTTATCAGTGAAGTTTGTAAGCACAGACCACTCAGTTTGGGTAAGTGATTTGGTGGGGTAGACTTCCCCATAGCTCTGGGATTCTTTAAAAATGTAAAATATTAAGGAAACAATCAAGTTAATAGCAAGTACAATATAAATTGCAGCAATATTTTCAGGGATTAAATAAATAAAACTTAACTATCCAAAGGATTCATAATTACCTTATTAAAAAGTTGTAGTTGTTTGGAGAGGAGACCTCTGTAACATTAATAAGGAATACATCCTGAAATCTTTGTAAATTCCATTATTTCTATCATTAAATGTAATAGACTTTGAAAGAAAACTGTAACTGATTGCCTTAAACTTGCAATAGTGTTAAATAGAAACTAAAATCATTTATGAAATATTTTCGGGCTAGACCATTCACTTTGTCACTGGCATTAGCAATTGTCTTTCTTATTCTTATTTATTTTTAAAAAAAAGCAAAGTTTTTAATCATGTCATGAGAGTCACTTCTTATAAACAGGGTGATTCATGGAGAGCAATGAAACTTGATTGAGATGCGGAAGCTGTTTCATTGGCTACGAACACATAGCCAGACCCTTCGTGTCACATTATGTACCATGCATGTTCTCTCCTCAGACGAACTTCACCCCTGGCCGGTTGTAGCCCAAAAAGGGTTCATTATCCTCAGTAGACTCTTCATTTATAGACTTACCATGACAGGACTCTGTCAGGTTTAGATTTATAACCAAATGTATAATTAAATCACAGTCTTAACCAATTTTTACCTTCTTTGGGAGTGAAGCACACTGGTGAATAAATACTTTGTTAGTTCTGCTGCTGTAGTTATGGCCACAGTACTTAGTAATTGTGTGTGTGTGCATTCTTACATTCCATGGGGCACTTTGATTTCAGTATAGGATCTTCTGAGACCATGGCAGGAGTGAAATGATAGATAGCAAATCTCTAAAAGCAGTGGGTCCTCTTTTTGCCATTTTTTAACTTGAACTGTAATTAACATACAGTATCTTTTAGTTTCAGGTGTACAACGTAATAATTCAACATTTGTATATATTGCAAATTGATCACCACCATAAGTTTAGTTACCATCGGTCACCATACAAAGTTAATACAATAATACTGACTGTACTCCCTGTGCTGTACATTACATCCCCTTGGCTTATCTATTTCATAACTGAATGTTTGTACCTCTTCATTCCCTTCACCCATTTTGTCGCCTCCCCCAACTCTCTTCGCCCTTGGCATCCACGACTTTGTTCTCTGTATCTATGACACTGGGTTTGGTTTGGTTTTATTAGTTTGTTTTGTATTTTAGATTTCACTTATAAATGGAATCATTGATATTTGTCTTTCTCTTTCTGACTTATTTCACTTAGCATAGGTCCATTAACATCACAAATAGTAAGATTTCATTCTTTAATATGCCTGAGTAGTATTCCATTGTGTGTGTATGTGTGTGTACACCACATCTTCTTTATTCATTCATGTATAAATGGACACTTAGGTTGTTTCCATATCTTGGCTATTGTAAATATGCTGCAAGGAACATAGGGTGCATGTATTTTTTCAAACTAGTGTGTTCATTTTCTTCTGATATATACCCAAAAGTGGAATTGCTGGGTCATATGGTCATTCTCTTTGTGATTTTTTGAGGAATTCTCATACTGTTTTCCAGTGTCTGCACTAATTTACATTCCCACTAACAGTGTATGAGGGTTCTCTTTTTCTCCACATCCTTGCCAACATGTTATTTTTGATAATAGCCACTCTGACAGGTGTGAGGTGATTACTCATTGTGGTTCTGATTTGCATTTCCCTGGTGATTAATGATGTTGAGCTTCTTTTCATGGGACTGTTGTCCACCTGTATGTCTTTGGGAAAATGTCTATTTAAATTCTCTGCCCCATTTTAAATTGGATTTTTTTTTGTTATTGAGTTGTATGAGTTCTTTATAAATTTTGGATATTAATCCCTCATCAGTTATATGATTTGCAGATACCTTCTTCTGTTCACCAGGTTACCTTTTCATTTTGTTGATGGTTTTCTTTGCTGTGCAGAGCTTTTTAGTTTGATGTAGTCCCATTTGTTTATTTTTATTTTTGTTGCCCTTTGTAGTCATCCAAAAAAAACAAAACAAAACTGCTAAGACCAATGTTGAGGAGCTTACCAAATGTGTTTTCTTCTAGGATTTTTATGGTTTCAAGTCTTACTTTCAAGTGTTTAATCTTTTTAAGTTAATTTTTGCATGTGGTGTGAGGTATTGGTTCAGTTTCCCTCTTTTGCATGTAGCTCTTCAGTTTTCCCAACTGAACCATTTATTAAAGAGACTATCCTTCCTCCATTGTATATCCTTGCCTCCTTTGTTGTGAGTTAATTGACTATATATGTATGGCTTTATTTCTGGGTTCTGTATTCTGTTCCACCAATCTATATGTCTTTTTATGTCAATACTATACTCTTTTAATTACTGTAGCTTTGTAGTGTAGTTTAAAATCAGGAAGCTTGATATCTCTGGTTTTGTTCTTTCTCGAGATTGCTTTGTCTGTTCAGGGTCTTTCGTGCTTCCATACAAATTTTGGAATTATTTGTTCTATTTCTGTGAGCAATACTATTGGAATTTTGATAAGGATTGCATTGAATTTGTAGATAGCTTTGGGTAATATGTACATCCTAACAATATTCTGCTAATCCATGAGCATGGAATATCTATTTCTTTGTATCATCCTCAGTTTCATCACTGTCTTACAGTGTTCAGTGTACTAATCTTTCACCTTCTTTATTAGATTTATTCCCAGGTATTTTATTCTTTTCAATGCAATTGTAAATGGGATTGTTTTCTTAATTTTTCTTTCTGATAATTTGTTTTAGTGTATAGAAACGACTGATTTTTGTATATTGATTTTATACCCTGCCACTTTACTGAATTTGTTTATTGGTTCTAACAGTTTTTTGGTGTAGTCTTCATGTTTTTTAAATATATAGTATCATGTCTTCTGCAAACAGGGACAATTTTAGATCTTCTTTCCTATTTGGGTGACTTTTTTTTTTTTTTTTTTTTTTCGGGACTAAGTGCTGTGACTAGGACTTCCAGTACTATGTTGAGTAATAGTAGGGAGAGTGGGCATCCTTGTCTTGTTCCTGATCTTAGAGGAAAAGCTTTGAGCTTTTCATCATTTAGTATGATAGTGATTGTGGGTTTGTATATGATCTTTATTATGTTGAGGTGTGTATATTCTCTCTTTAACCGCTTTGTTGAACGTTTTTATTGTAAATGGATGTGACTTTTGTCAGATGCTTTTTCTGCATCTGTTGAGGTGATCATATGATTTTTATTTTTCATTTTGTTAATCTGTATCACATCGATTGATGTGCACATGTTGAACCATCCTTTCATCCCTGGAATAAATCCCACTTGATCATGGTGTATGATTCTTTTAATGTATATTTGAATTTGGTTTGCTAATATTTTCTTGAGAATTTTTGCATATGTGTTCATCAGGGTTATTGACCTGTAATTTTCTTCTTTTTTTTGTGGCAGTGTTGTCTAATTTTGGTATCAGGGTAATACTTACCTCATAAAATGAGTTTGGAAGCATTCTGTCATCTTTAGTTTTTTTGGGAGAGTTTAAGAAGGTTAGGTACTAAATCTTCCTTGAATGTCTGTTAGAATTTACCAGTCAAGCCATCTGGTCTTAGATTTTTGTTTGTTGGGAAGTTTTTAATTACTGATTCATTCAATCTCTTTGCTATTATCAGTCTGTTCAGATTTTTTGTTCTTCCTGATTCAGTCTTGGATGTTTGTTTGTTTCTCGATATTTGGTAATTTTTGCTAGCTTGTGTAGTTTGTTGGCATATAATTGTTCATAGTAGTCTCTTATGATCCTTTGTATTTCTGTGGTATCAGTTATAATTCTCTTTCATTTCTGATTTTATTTATTTGAGCCTGCCCTCTCTTTTTCTTGCTGAGTCTAATTAGTGGTTTGTCAATTTTGTTTATCTTTTCAAAGAACCAGCTCTTAGTTTCATTCATCTTTTCTGTTGTCCTTTTAGGTCTATTTCATTTCTTTCTTTCTTTTTTTTCCATTTATTTCCACTCTGATCTTTATTATCTCATTCCTTCTACTAACTTTGTGTTTCATTTGTTCTTCGTTTTATAGTTCCTTTAGGTTTCAAGTTAAATTGAGATTTTTCTTGTGTTTTTGATGTAGGCCTGTTGCTATGAGCTTCTCTCTTACAACTGCTTCTGATGCATCCCCTAGATTTTTGTATGTTGTATTTCTGTTTTCATATGTCTCTAGGTATTTTTAAATTTTTCCTTTTATTTCTTTGATGTCCCATTGTTGTAGCATGTTATTTAATCTCCATGTTTTTGTGGTTTTTCCGGTCTTCTTGTAATTGATTTCTAGTTTCATACCATTGTGGTCAGAAAAGATTCTTGATAGGGTTTCAGTCTTAAATTTACTGAGAGCTGTTTTGTGGCCTAATCCATGATCTGTCCTGGAGAATGTTCCATGTGACTTGACAAGAATGTGTGTTCTGTTTTGGGTGGAATGTTCTATATAAATCTGTGAAGTTCATCTGGTCTCATGTGTTGTTTAAGGGTGTGTCCTTATAGATTATCTATTTAGATGATCTCTTCATTGATGTAAGTGGAGCATTAAAATCCCCTACTCTTGCTGTCAGTCTCTTCCTCTAGGTCTGTTAATATTAGCTTTATTTTTTTTTAAAGATTTTATTTATTTATTTGACAGAGATAGAGACAGCCAGCAAGAGAGGGAACACAAGCAGGGGGAGTGGGAGAGGAAGAAGCAGGCTCCTAGTGGAGAAGCCTGATGTGGGGCTCGATCCCATAATGCCGGGATCACGCCCTGAGCCGAAGGCAGACACTTAACCGCTGTGCCACCCAGGCGCCCCAATATTTGCTTTATATATTTTGGTGCTCCCATGTTGTACCTGGTATATCTTCTTGCCAGGATGACCCTTTTATCATTATGTAATGCCCTTCTTTGTCTTCAGTTATAGTCTGTTTTAAAATCTGTTTTGTTGGGTAAATTCAGCTATACCAGCTTTTTGTTTATTTGTTTCCATTTGCATGGAATATCTTTTTCCATCGCTTTACTCTCAGTCCTTACTTTTTTTTTTTTTTTTTTTTTTTTTTTTTTTTTTTAGATTTTATGTATTTATTTGATAGGGAGAGCACACAAGCAGGGGGAGCAGCGGAGGGAGAGAGAGAAGCAGGGTCTCTGCAGAGCAGGGACCCCAATTTGGGGCTTGATCCCAGGATGCTGGGATCATGACCTGAGCCGAAGGCAGTCTCTTAACTTACTGAGCCACCCAGGCGCGCCTCAGTCCTTACTTCTGAGCTGAGTCTCTTATAGGCAGGGTATAGATGAATCTTGTGGTGTTTCTTTTTTTTTTTTTTTTTTTAAGATTTTATTTTATTTGTCAGAGAGAGAGCGTGAGCATAAGCAGGGGTGCGGCAGGTAGAGGGAGAAGCTGGCTTCCTGCTGAGCAAGGAGCCCAATGTGGGGCTCGATACCAGAACCCTGGGATCATGACCTGAGCCAAAGGCAGATGCTTAACCAGGTCAGCCACCCAGGTGTCCCTTGTTTTTGTTTTTAAATCCATTCAGCTACTCTCTGTTTTTTGATTGAAGGATTTAGTCTATTTACATTTGAAGTAATTATTGATAGGTGTGTACTTATTGCCATTTTGTTCATTGTTTTCTGGGTGTTTTTCTTCCTCTCTGTTTCTTTCTTTCTTTCCTTCTGGTTTGATAATTTCCTTTAGTGTTATGTTTAGATTCCTTTCTCATTTTCTTTTTATGTTCGTGATAAGTTTTTCTCTTTGTGGTTACCATGAGGTTCCCATAGTGAATGAACCATGCCATTCTATGGCAGTCCGTTTTCAGTTGGTAGCAACTTAATTGAAACTCATTCCGGAACTCGACATTTTTATTCCACCCTCTGTATTTTATGGTTTGTATGTCACATTTTACACTTTTTCATTTTATGTAACCCTTAACTAGTTATTATAGTTTTAGTTTTACTACTTTTGTCTTTTATGCTAGCTTTATAAGTGAGTAAATTTGCTACCTTTACAATGTATTTCCAGTGAGATTTTTACTTTAGTATGTTTTCTTGTCATTAGTACTGTTTCCTTTCAGCTTTAAGAAGTCTCTTTGACATTTCTTGTAAGGTTGGTTTAGTGATCATGAACTCCTTCAGATTTTACTTGTCTAAAAAACTCTCTCTCTCCTTCTATTTTGAATGATAACCTTCTTGGTAGAGTATTCTTGGTTGTATGTTTTTTCCTTTAAAATATGTCCCACCAGCACTTTTGGCCTTCAAAGTTACTTCTGAAAAATTTTCTGATAGCTTTATGCGATTTCCTTTGTATGTATCAAGTTGTTTTTTTCCTGCTGCTTTTAAGACTCTCTATTTAACTTTTGACATTTTAATTACATCTTGGCGTGAATCTCTTTGGTTTCATCTTATTTGGAGCTTTCTGACCCTTTTGGATCTGGATGTTGATTTCCTCCCGCAAGTTAGGGTTTTCAGTTATTATTTCTTTGTGTAAGCTTTCTGCCCCTTTCTTTTCCTTCTGGGACCCCCAGAATGAGAATGTTATTCTGCTCGATGTTGTCCTGTGTTTTCCTTAAGCTATTTTCACTATTTAAAACTCTTCTTTCTTTCTGTTTCCCTGTCTGGGTAAGTCCATTGCTGTGTCTTCCAGGTTACTGATCTGTTCTTCATTCAGTCTGCTGTTGAACCCCTCCCATGTAGTTGTCAGTTCAGTAATTTTATTCTTCAGCTCTGTGATTTTTGTTTGGTACTTTCATATATTTTTTTCTCTTTGTTGAAGTTCTCCTTGTGTTTGTTCATTCTTCTCCTGAGTGAGCATCTTTATGACCATTAGTACTTTGATCTCTTTATCAGGTAGATTACTTATCTCCATTTCATTAAGGTCTTTTTCCCAGGTTTTGCCTTGTTCTTTCATTTGGAACAAATTCCTGTCTCCTAATTTGGCTTGATTCTGTGTATTTCTGTGTATTGAAATAGCTCCCTCTCCCAGTCTTGAGGGAGTGGCCCTGTGTACAAGATTTTCCGTTGGGCTTAGAAGTAGGAGGGAGCCATGCACTCAAGGTGCATCCCCTGTGTGGGCTTCACACACCTGCCAGCTCTGTGTGGGGTGGGGTGGGATGGGTGTGGGGTACTTGTCTGTCTGTGGCACAGTAGGAATGAGGGAGCAGGGGTGGGGTCTCACCTGGCTGGCTGTGCAACAGGTTGCATTTTTGGGTGGGGCTGCTCACCTGGCTGGTTGGGGTTTGGCTGCAGCCCAGCAGGGTAATAGTACATGGGGCTCTTGCCCACCAGCTGTGCTGTGGCTGTGGCATGGGGATGCAGAGCATGCCCAGTGGCATTAGCAGGTTAGAGTAGGATTGCCAACATGCTCCAGCACTGGCATTAGAAAGGTTGAATGAGATTGCAAAAATGGCATCCACCTGCACTTTTATCCCCAAGAGAGTCTCAACAGGTTCCTGCTTTCCAGCTGTGGCTTTAAGATTAATAAGGGGGTTTCCTTCACATATGGTCTAGAGGCTTTTCAAACTGCTTTTGAACCGGATTGTGGAGTGAGTTTGTGTGTGAGCCCTTTAAGAGTAATTTCTCTGTTCTTTCCAGTTCTGTGGTCCTCCTGGATGCACTCTGTTGGTTTTCAAAGCCATATATTTTGGGAGCTCATCTCTCTGGTACAGGACACAGTGGTTGGGGTGCCTGGTGTGGGAGACAAAACCCTTGGTCCTCAGGGAAAAGTTCTGTATTTTTGAGATCCCTCCTGATTGTCGGTCACCTTACCTGGGGTGGGGTTTTTGCAGAGAGTGTCATCTCTGACTTTCCTGCCTGTCTCAGTGCAGCCCTTGTATGTAGATTTGCTGTGTCTGTGGGAGGAGGTGAGTTAGGGATCTTATGCTGCCATCTTGAACTATCCATCTTTTTTTTTGCCATTTTAAATGAAGTCCCTTAATTGTTCTTATGAAAAGCTTTTTAATTTTTAGGGAATTTTACTAAATGTTCGGTAACACAGACATAGCATCAGTGCTATTTCAAATAAATATTTAGAATATTGCCATCAAATGTAAATATTACCACCTGCTCCCTTCACTTTCAGCTTTGCAGTAAAATAAATTCTAGGTGGTCATCTTCTGGAAGAGAGAAATGAATTATTATAGAATATGTAGTTTTAAGGATAAATTTCTAATATACTAGAGTACAGTTGGTTTGTCTTCTCTAGACATGAGATGATATTCCTTATGATTCAAAATATTAGTTCAGTAATATCAGTACTTTTCAAGGGGAAAATATAGCATGAGTTTTATAAGATTTGTTGTTGTATGTTTCTATTTGCTCATATATTTATGGAATAAAATAAAAGTTGATTCTTGTCTTTGTTTCCAGGACCTTTCGTGGTACGAGCTTTCCTTCGTACTTCAACAAGTGAAGGTTTGTTACTAAAGATCCAGCCATTGTTGCCTAAAGAAGTAGAAACTGAAGAAAGTAACAGAGAAGATGCCTAAAAATGTTATATTATGAAATTATTTTCAGTTTATTAAGAAGCAACAGAGAAAATTATAAAACTGTAATTTCTACATTTGGTGTGTTGTTATTTCTCAGTCATCGTACTTGACAGTGAATTTTAACACTTGGAAAATCCTACAATAACACTTTATTTTTTTTTCTTCTCTCTCTCTTTTTTTTTTTCAAAAGGTCTTATTTATTTATTTGAGAGAGAGAGAGCACGAGCAGGTGAGGGGCAGAGGGAGAAGCAGACTCCCCACTGAGCAGGGAACCTGATGCGGGGTTCGATCTTGGAACTCCAGGATCATGACCTCAGCCAAAGGCAGACACTTAACTGATTGAGCCACCCAGACACCCCACAACAACACTTTCAAAAATAAGAAAATAAAATTTTCTCTGTCTGAACCTATATTTTAAATCCTATTAAAAATTATCTTCCTTAGAATTTAGATTCTGCATGCTGGTAATTATAGCAGCAATTTCTAGCTTAATAACTTTCCCTTGAGAACCATACCATCTGAGGGAAAAGTAATATTCTCAATTTTCATAAGACAGAGAATGACAGAGTCATGAGCTATATCACAAATATGATTATTTTCTAAAAAAAATGTGTGGCAAGTGTTCATTCTAAAGATTCTAAATGTCGTTTGTGATAACATGAATATAGAAAATGACTAAGACATTAAAACATGTGGGTGGGAAATCTTTTTTCATTTTAGGAATTAATTTATAATATTTGTGGTTTTTAATAATAACCATACTATATAACTTAATGGTGCTTTGCAATATACATATAGTGTATCGTGTTTTCGTATACTTAACCTCATTTGAGCTTGAATTCCTTTGCTTAATAGCAAGTAATAGGTTAACCTTGGTTAGTGTTTGTTGAATGAACATCCCATGATGTAGATAGAAAAACTTCATTTAATGGAGAAGAATCAGACTAGGAAGTTGAGTGTCTTTCATCAAATGTCAGTTTACAAACTGTTGTTGGTCTAAGTATGTACTGGTAGGTGACAAAATGGAAAACATAAGGATAATTTAGGCACGCAGTTGCTCACTGCCCTTTCTTTGGAATGATTTCCTTTACTCAGAGACTGCTTTTTTTTTTTTTTTTTTTTTAGCAGATGTTCAAATGCTGCTTCTTCATGAAACAATAGTGTTGATAAATTTGTTGGTGGGTTTTAGTAACACCCACTTTGTAAAGAGTATTTTGGCAGCTCCCAAATTGGTTTTGAAATAGAAGTGGTTGGAGGAGTCCAAATGATTGTGAGCAACAACTGTACCTCATTTTTTCCCACAGGAAACCACTGTACCTCATTTTTTCCCACAGGAAGATTAAAATTTGAGGGCTGTTTATCAAAAAGAACTTCTTAAAAAGAAGAATTTATTTATTTGAGAGAGAGCAAGAGAGCACATGCAGGCAGAGGGACAAGCAGACTCCCTGGTGAGCAGGGAGCCTGACACAGAGCTCGATCCTAGGACCCTGAGATCATGACCCAAGCCGAAGGCAGATGCTTAACCGACTGAGCCACCCAGGCACCCACCAGAAACAATCTTAACATTAACTACAAAACAGTAATAGCAGTTACCTCCTGATGAGTGCCTACTACTATCTTACGCTTTACACGCATCCTCTCATTTCACCCTCATAGCAGTTCAGTGAGGGAGGATTGGTACTCCCACTTACAGGTTAAGGAAATTGAAACCTGTGTGGGCTCCCCTAAAGTATGACTCAAACCTAGATATGTCTGTTCTCTTAACCACTGGGGCATTGATCTCCTTTTTATATATTCTAAGATAAATCAGACCATTTAGCCAAACAGTTTAAAATTGTAAAAACATTGGATAATTATACTTCAGTGTCTTCGTATCTCTAGTTACAGGGTTATGGCAGAGCTGATGTGAAGAAAGTACAAATAAAAGGGTTAGAAGGAGTGGTATGAGAAAACAGTAGTGTAGGATAGGGAGAGGAAAAAGATACTTGTTTTCCCCAGTTACTCTTTTGAAAGCTTACTGATTAGTCGTTATTTGAAGATCCTAATTCAGAGTAAAAGCTCTTATTATTATATTTGTAGATCTTCTGATTAGTAGATTAAGTGTACTCTTATGATGGGAAGTTTTAGAAACATTAATAAATATAAAAAATTAATCTATTCATAATCCTATTACTCAGAGATAACCAGCATTAATATTTTGGTGCTCTTCATTGTCTTTTTCAATTGACAGGGAGACAGAAAGAGAGAGAGAGAACATACACACACATGATGCTATAAAGTAAGCATTTTTCCATATTATTTAAAATCTCATTTGGAAAGCATCATTTTAATGGTTGAGCAATATTCCGTCTTGTTGATGCTGTAATTTATGGATTCGTTTCTTAACTGTTGGGCATTTAACTTGCTTTCAGATCCCCCTCCTCTATTATTTACAGAGCTTTGGAGAAGATCGTTGAGTATAATTTATTTTCTTCTCTATTCCTAGCAGTGACATTCCTGGGTTAAAAGGTATGATATGGCTAGAAGTCTTAATTATGTCTTAGAAAGGTGCCTTTGTGATCAGAACAAACCAGAACAAGGAAATATATGGTTGGAAAACTTGCTCTGGGCAAGAACATTCCAGGGTTTTATTAACTGGCCTGTTGATAAATTACTCCCTACCCTTCCATTAAGCATTTTTCCTATTGGCTAAGTAGAACTAATGTTGAGTGTTTATATGGTTTATTTTTGGAAATAGAACTGTACTAGATTATCCTTAATGTAAATATCTTTCTCTTTTGTATTATTATATTTTCTTCTTAGAGAACAGAAAATTAAATCTTGTATTTAAAGAGATTAAAAACTTAATAATTTTCTATTAAGTACCAGTGATATTCAAACTTTAGCCTGGATCCAAGTCACCTGGTAGGCTCACAATCATATATTTCTGGGCTCTGCTTAGCAGTCTTGGGTGGCCCTTGAAAATTAACATTTCTCACAAATTCCCATGTGATGATATTGCTGTTCCATGACAACATTTTGAGAACCTCTGTTATTTACTAATGGCTCGTTTAATCCTGGCTAGATTAAAAAAAAAAAAAAATCTCTGGCTGTGGTACCAGCAACAGTTTATTTAAAAATTCCAGGGGCACCTGGCTGGCTCAGTCAGTAGAGCACACAACTCTTAATTTCAGGGTCCTGAGTTCAAGCCCCATGTTGGGCATGGAGCCGACTTACCAAAAACAAAAACAAATAAAAAATTCCGCAGGTAATTCTAATGCACCACGATTGAGAATCACTGGTATATGCAATTAGCTAGGTTATAAAGAAAAGTAAAATTTGCAGTTAAAAGTTCCGAGTGATTTTTAAAACTGAGATAATAAAAAGATAATGCACCAAATTTAAGAGCCAGGACTAATTTATAGGTTTCTGGTCTATCTCTATGAGAAAATAAATTCTGGGTTCTCTGTGAGAAAGCAGTTCAAAATCTGGAATCTTCCATAAAATAAGGACATCATAAAATGATCACTGTACTTTCTGACAAAATTTTATATTACATTTTTTTGCAGGTGGCATTTCATGTTGTTAGAAGTTATATAATAAAGACTATTAATTAATATTACTAATATACATGTGAACATAAACTTAATGGTATTATTAGGATTATCTTGTGAAGGACCAGGTGCTTGGCAGGAGATGGGGGCGCTTAATAGTGATCGTTTTTCTGTAGCAAGCAGTTAATCACAGTGTCCAGTAGGTGGCGATCATAACCTATCATACAACTTTTAAATAGCCTTGTGCTTATTGGTAAACACTTGTTTTTTCATTTGACTAGAAAGATAAAGAAGCAAAATTACTATATAGACCAGTTGGAGCTTTGTTTTCTAATGGGTCTTTTCTATTTGTTCATTTTATTCTGTTTTGGACGTACCATGGAGTTTGCTTTAGTTGTCATTGTAAATAGTGCATTTAGAATTCTTTTATTCCTGTTTTAACTTTTACCATAGGATTTTTCAAACATACAGTAAATTTTTAAAAATAACACCTATTAATCACCCAGCCTCAGCAATTATCAATATTATGCAGCTGTGCTAGTTACATCTATCCCTTTCATCTGTCCACCAGACCCCACTTTGTCCTTATGCCTGCTAGAGTAATTAAAAGCAAATCCCATATATCCGAAGTCAGACGCTTTATCCATTAGGCTACATGGCTCTCTGAAGAATTCTATATGTCATATCTCTTAACTATAGTGTTTTAAGAATAATCAAGCAATAATTACAAGAAGATTTTTTATAATTATAGCTATAATTACAACAAGAATGGGTCTCAGAACCCATTGTTTTTGTGTTCTACTCTGGCCATTGAGAGCATTTAGTTTTTATTATATTTTTCATGTAATACTGGGAAGATACCTATATATTTTTCATGTAATAATGGGCGATATCTATTTCTCTTGCTCTGAGAACTCAGTGCATAGTAACATAATTAGCTATAAAAGGTTGTATATAAATATCAATACTTCAAAATATAAGGAAGAAGTTGATATCTTCACTTTAATTTTTATTTTATTTTATTTTTTTTTTAAGATTTATTTATTTATTTATTTGACAGAGATAGAGACAGCCAGCGAGAGAGGGAACACAAGCAGGGGGAGTGGGAGAGGAAGAAGCAGGCTCATAGTGGAGGAGGGGCTGATGTGGGGCTCGATCCCATAACGCCGGGATCACGCCCTGAGCCGAAGGCAGGCGCTTAACCGCTGTGCCACCCAGGCGCCCCTAATTTTTATTTTTGAATCAAAAAATAAAATCAGAAATGTAACTATTGTAAGGAATAGGTTGAAGTAATATTTTTGTCAAAGGAACAAAAAGTTTTACTATATTTTATTTTAAAAAATAGAAGCATCTTAAATAAATTTGGCAAAGTAGAGAAAGGAAGAACAACAGTGAAAAATTTAAAGAAAACAATGACCCATAATTCCTTAAATAATCACTTAACATCTTGTTATACTTCCTTTTTTTTCCTTTTCTCTATGTGGACGTCACCTTTTTCCCTGAAATAGTGTGGCTGTGACCATATTGGGTTCAGAGTAGAAGGGAGACTTCTTGGCTCTGGCAGTTTCCCACATCACCAGCTCTTTAGTCACTTCCTTTTGGAAAAAGGCAACCAAAACCAATTACTAAGTATTTGCTGAATGAAAGGTCTAACACTTTCTGTATCTCATTATACGTTACATAAATTTTATATTATTGTTTCCTAAGTTGATAATGACTTTAATGAAAACTAATTTATACATTTTTTTTAAATAGAAAAAACCCAGCATTTCCCAAAGGGCAATAAGTATATACCATTTAGTGGCACAAAAAAATGAATTTTAATGGTAAGTGAACCACATTTTAAATTAATAGTAAAGTATACCGTTACTGTATCATAGAAAAATGTAACATATAAAGACCATGATTTTATGGGTATCATGACATGGATGACATTACAATAGGTGATTATTTGTAAAGCCCATTTAACAACATTAAGTAAATTGTATAAATATGTAAACTGCTTTCCAAAGCGGCTATCCCTATTTTACATTCCCCTCCAGCAGGGTAAGAAGTTTCCAGTTTCTCCACATTCTTGTCAACATTTGGAACTGTCTGTCTTTTTTTATTAAAGCTATTTCTAGTGAGTGTTTAGTAGTCATACATATTTTAATTGAGAAAATGAGTTTTTTGCTGAGAAAGTATTTAGGTATAAATGATAGTAGTTTTTAAATACGATTGCAAGCTGGAGCTTGGATACTATGAAGCTCTACAGGTAGAGCTAGAACTAATGCAGATTTTAAAAAGAAGCAAATTCTGGCACAAAGTTAAACAAAATTTCAATGCTGTGGACTCTATTGAGTGTGTTTACATCCAGCTGTGTCCATTACCATCAATGGAAATTGACTGACTTAACCAGAGAAGGAATGTGTCATAAGGATTTGGGATGATTCACAGAATCTAAGAAAAAGTCAAACAACTGGTATTGGGAAAGGATAGGAAGCAGCTTATGGAATCTAAGTGGCAGGAACCAATGGACAGTTTCCTCAGAGAGCTACTAAATCAGCTCTGTTTTCTGACCTTCTGTCATTCCACTCAAGATTTAAGTTCTCAAGGCAGAGCGTCTACTTGGCCTAGTTTAGTTTACATGCCCACTCCTTGGTCAGGAGAAGACAGAATTGATCATCTCACCTAAAGTGCATGCAGTAGGGTGAAAGAAATTCCCCAGAAGAACATCGAAGTGTTTTTACCAAAAGAAGCAGCTACTGCGTGCTGGGCAGGAAAACCAAATAGATGCCCACTACATTAAGTCACTACAGACTGGATGGATATTTAGGAAGAATTACGAGCACAGATCAGAGGGTCCACAAATCTCTAAGGCCGATTCATTCCTTGAATTTTTATTAAATGTCTCCTGTGATTTCTGTGAAATCAATAACTATTACCTCTATGAACTCAATATTTGTTAGTCAAAGTATTTTTACACACATAGCAAATATTTTTTGAATGCAGAAAAAAATGTTGCCCATTTATTTTTTTGGCAGGGAGAAATGTCAGTTTCATTGTGTTAAACATAAATATAAACACATGAACAGATTCCCATGGTAAAAATATTCAGTCAGACCAAAACTGTGAATCCCCCACCCAACCTCTCTGGTGGCTCCATGTGAATCTTCTATACTTATGCAAATTCTCTTCCCACATCTAGACAGTTAACTGCCTGTTGGCATATGGATAAAAATCGATCATATTATACTATATTTAATGTTTTACAATTAACTTTTTACTCAATCTCTGGAGCAACATAAAAACTTTTCAAAAATATAGTAGTCATGGAATAAAGATGTATGTTACTAGTTCCTATTGATAGACATTTAGTTGTTTTCCAATATGTCATATTGATGAACATCATTGTCATGTGTGTCTTTGTGAGTATGAGCAAATACTTCTCTAAGGTAGGTTGCTAAAATAATACAGTGATTAAGAGCACAGACCCTGGAGTCGAACTATAGGGATTCACATTCCAACTCTGCTATATACCTGTACATTGTTGTTATTGCCCAGTATTTTTAAGGCAAGTTTTTTTTTTTTTGACTTTTAATGATTTTTTATTATATTATGTTAGTCACCATACAGTACATCCCCGGTTTCCGATGTAAGGCTCGATGATTCATTAGTTGTGTATAACACCCAGTGCACCATGCAATACGTGCCCTCCTTACTACCCATCACCAGCCTATCCCATTCCCCCGCCCCCCTCCCCTCTGAGGCCCTCAGTTTGTTTCTCATAGTCTATAGTCTCTCATGTTTCATTACCCCCCCTTTCTTTATCCCTTTCTTCCCCTACCGATCATCCTAGTTCTTATGTTCCATAGATGAGAGAAATCATATGATAGTTGTCTTTCTCTGCTTGACCTATTTCACTTAGCATTATCTCCTCCAGTGCCATCCATGTTGTAGCAAATGTTGAGAACTCGTTCTTTTTGATAGCTGAGTAATATTCCATTGTATATATGGACCACAACTTCTTAATCCAGTCATCTGTTGAAGGGCATCTCGGCTCTTAAGGCAAGTTTTATTGACTTAAAACCTAAATTCAGAAATAGGAACACCTTGATGAGTTTTCCCAAAGCGAGTATGTACCTGGCACATAGATCAAGAAATAGATAATACCAGCACCCCAGAAACCCCTTCATTCCTTCCTTGGAAGCTACTATTCAAGGTGACCAATATTATGACTTCTAAGACCATGTATTTGTTTTATCAATTTTTAAACTATGTAAATGGAATAATAATTATGAGTATTTGGGGAGGAGGTCTGTGTTCATTCAACAGTATGTTTATGAACTTCATCATATTGTTGTGTGTAGTTGTAATTTTGCTCACTTGCTAATTGCTGTAGAATATTCCATTGTGTGAATGTATCACAGTTTTTCCATTCTGTGATGCATATGTGGATTGTTTACAGTTCGGGGTATTACAAATAAAGCTGATATGAACATTCTTGTACATTCTAGTGAAGTTTTAGGGTTATGAATAATGCTTATTAATAGCCTTGTCCATTTCTTTTCGTGAACATATATATGCATTTCTGTTGGATATATACCTAAGAAGTGCATTTACTTGATCATAAGTTAGGTATGGCACAAAGCTAAACAAAATTTCAATGCTATGGACTCTTAAAAAGTAGTGGTGACCTTCTTATTGAGTGTATTTACGTCCAACTATATCCATTACCATCAATGGAAATTGACTGACTGACTGACTTAACCGGAGAAGGAATGTATCATAAGGATTTGGGATGATTCACAGAATCTAAGGAAAAGTCAAACAACTGGTATTGGGAAAGGATAGGAAGCAGCTCATGGACTACAAAGCAGCTTTATAGTCGATAATGCTCAACAGTTTTTCAAAGTAGTTGTGACAATATACACTCTGAACAACATGTAAGAGTTGTACCTCCTCCATGTCCTTGCCAATAATTGGTTTATCTTTTTCATTTTGACCATTTTGCTGAATGGACATTGTCTAGTAATATTTGAAGAATTTTTAAATTCCTTTAGTAGAGGAAACAATTTAGGATATCACTCTCCACAGATTAAAGTTGTAATTTGGTGATCTAGAGTTTGCTGGGATTTATAAAATAATTTTTTCTTAAAAGATTAAAAGGTGCTGGAAATAATGATTTTATGATTCCAACAAGTTACTGGCTTCATGGGAAGGAATTAATTTTGTTTGGATTATCCTATGTAATGAAGGGTTCTCAGACTCTAGAACCTGGGTTTGAACATTGCCCCCTCTTTAAATCTGAATCCCAATATTCAATAAAATTAGGCCTTTAAAATTTTAAAAGTGTTGTTTCTGGTACATTATGCAATTTCAAATATTACTATTCAACCTAGAATTAGGACTGCAAATTCATGGCTTACATTCTATCATCCCCCATCTCCAACCAGGCAAATTGTAACAGATGGTGTGAATCACAGAATTCATTCCCACTGACTTCTACATGGTCTCAGATTTTTTTTTTCTCAATCCAGTGCTCTACACAGTCACACTGTTGATTAGAAGTGTGGTAGAACATTAAGACACCTTTTTCATCCTATATCTCAAGGTACAAGGTAATTTGCTGAGTCTTAAAATCTTCTCAAGTGCTGCCATATTTGTCAGCCCTATATTAGGCTAAAAGAAATGAGTCTCATTCTTAGAAAGCTGTAATTTAAATCTATTACTTAATCATAGTGATTGAGGAGCTGGCTGGCTTTTAGTTTAGTATTGTTTCATTTTTAAATTTTCTTTTGCCTTTCTATTTAATATTTAATCAAAAAAATTTTTTCCATTTGGACTAGTAAAAATTCTGAGAGGTTTGCTACAGCTTCATAGGTCAAATTAAGTTTTGCCTAGAGTCACTTTCCAGATTGGGTACAAAAGGGGGGAAACCAAGGAAAGCATGGCAGTTTCTGTGTAGAAGACACTGAAATCAGATTATGGGAGGTCTTTGGCAGCTTCAGTTTGTGGGACACAGCACCCAGAGATATAGGTGCTCTGTAGAGAAGCTCTAGGGATCTGCAGGGGTGTCAAAGGGCTTTTGCTGTTTGCTAAAGAGCACATGCATAGAATGAAATGCCATAAGGTCAGACAAAAAGCTGTTACTGGGGAACTGTAAATTGGACAATTCCCAGAGCTTACACATGGGGGAGAGACATTTGAATTTTCGCCACCAGAGTGGCAAGACTTTATTGAAATCTTGGGTGCTCAGTAGGTACCCCAGAGTCATGCCTTAGAATGGATCAAAAGGACTGTAAGTAAAGGCTACTCTAGACTAATACTAGCAAAGTTTAAAAACAACTTAAAAAGGATCAGGCTGATTAGCAAGTAACTGCCTGCCAAATTCAACACTTCAAATGAATAAAACAAAATCTAAAATCTTAACATAGGATTTATGGTGTCTGGTATCCAATAAAAAATATGACAAGCAAATAAGCAGGAAAATGCAAAGAAGAAAATCAATAGGAACTGATTTGAAATGACAGAGATTAATGTAGTAGCAGATAACACTGAACTTTAACTGTTACACATATGTTCAAGTATGTAATGGGAAACATGAACATAGTAAGGAGAGAAGTGGAAGATATTAAACAGAAGCAAAGGGAATTTAGAGCTACAAAATTCGGTATCTGAGTGGGAAATTCACCTATGGATTATCAGCTGATTAGGCACTGCAGAAGAAAAGAATAGTGAACTTGAATATACTGCAATAGAAACTATTCAAATTGAGCTACAGGGAAAAAAAAAAAGTAGTAATGAAGAGAACACATTCTCAGTGACCTGAGAAATATTTCAAGTGATCTAATGTATATGTCATTGGAATTCCTGAAAAGAGCAGGGGAGAGGAGCAAGAAGAAAGAGTTGAAGGAACAATGGATTAATTTTTTTTCAAAAAAGGTGAAACCTGATTCCTAAATCTAAGAAACTCAACAAATTCCATGCAGGATAATAGAAAGGAAAACTTATAAGGCATATCATATTCAAATTGTTGAGAACCACTGATAAAGTGAAGCTCTGAAAAGCAGGCAGAGAAAAAAAAAAACATTAAATACAAGGGTACCAAAATAAGAATTACTACTGATTTCTTGTCGGAAATAAGCCAAAACAAGGAACGGAATGATAACTTTAATATGCTTTTTTAAAAAGTTAATCTAGGATTTCATGTCAAGTGAAAATATCCTTTAAAAATGAGAGCAGCATAAAGACATTTTTGGGCAGACAAAAGCAAAGAGTTTATTTCCAGCAAACCCGAATTACAAGAGATGATAAAAGAAGTTCTGGAGGAAGAAAAATGATACCAGATACAAACCTAGTTCCATACAAATAAATGAAAAATGCCACAAATGGTAAGTATGTGGGAAAATATGAAAGATTTCATTTTTTAAAAAGATTTATTTGAGAGAGAGAGAGAGCACGAGCAGGGTGAGGAGCAGAGGGAGAAGCAGACTCCCTGTTGAGCAGAGAGCCCAATGCGGAGCTCTGTCCTGGTACTCTGGATCATGACCTGAGCCGAAGGCAGACACTTAACTGACTGAGCCACTCAGGTGCCCCTGATTTTTTTCATTTTTCATTAAAAAAATTACCTTTTAAAAGCAAATGTAGTAACTGTATGGTGGGGTTTATGACAGCTGGAAGTAAAATATATGAAAGTAGTAGCGTAAAGGTTGGCGAGTCCCATATACATGTCTCACTTCAGCTGGGTACAATTTTCTGTGTTCATCTGGTGTTTTTTAGTGCATGAAATAACACATAAAATCAAAATTTAAGTTATATTAAAATTTTTTGTACTGTGTTAGAACAAATTTGCATTGTCAAAAATAAGCATTATAGTAGAACTGACTGTACAGTTCACTGAGTATGACAAAAGTTTATACTCATGTGACCGTGATGAAAATTAAGATGCAGAGCATTTTCATCACCTCAAAGGGTTTACTTAGTGCACTTTATACTAATTCCTGCCTTAGCGTCAAGCAACAGTAGATTTGCGTTCTGTCACTAGTTTTTCTTACTCTAGACTTTCATATAAATGGATCATATGATGTGATGCATGTATTTTATGTTTGGTTTCTTTTGCTTAGAATAATGTTTTGAAATTCATCCGTGTTGCTGTGTATATCAAATACATTGTTCTTTTTTTATTGCTGAAATATATTCCCTCATGTAGGTATGCCAAGTTTATTTATCCATTCAACAGATGGGTATTTGTGTTGTTTCCAGTTTGGGGCTATTATGAATAAAACTTGTGTGAATATTCATGTACAAGCTTTTTTTTTTTTTTCTTTGTGGACATTTGCTTTCATTTCTCTTGGATAAATAATGGAACTGCTAGGTCATATGATAACTGACAACTTTCTTAAGAAACAACCAAATAGGTCTACAAACTGACCTTACCATTTTATACTTCCACTGGCAACGCCTTAAAAGTTGAAATTACTTCATACACTTAGTTGGGTTTTTCATCTGTTTAATTTTAGCTATTCTAGTGGGTGTGTAGTGGTATCATTGTGATTTCAATTTGCATTTCTCTGGTGACTAATGATGTTGAGCTTCTTTTCGTGTGCTAATTAGATGTTCTCATATCTTCTTTTGTAATTAGAACAAGGTGTCTGTTCAAATGTTTTGCTCTTTAAAAATTGGGTTGTCTTACTGAGTTATAAGAGTATTTTATATAATCTGGTTTCAAGTCCCTTGTAATATATGTGTTGCAAATATTTTCTTCCATTTGTGAACTGACTTTTCATTTTCTTAGTTATGTCTTTCAAAGAGTGGAATTTTACAATTTTCATATCTATTTTATTAATGTCTTGTTTAGTTAATGCTTTCTGTTTCCTAAGATATCTTTTCCCTTCCCAAAATTGCAAACATTTTCTTCTATATTTTGCTGTATTACATTTCATCTATAAGATTGTAAGTTTTAAACTTCATTTTTAGGTTTCTGAGTTATTTCAAATAGATTTTTTTGCCTGATAAAATGATTGAAGTGCATTTTTTCCATGTAGATCTAATTTTTCTAGCACCATTTGTTGAAAAGACCATCTGTTCTCCCATCTTTGGCACCTTGGTCAAAATTAATCAATCATATATATATATATATAAGTATATTTTTGAACTTTCCATTTTGTTCCACAGACCTGTTTGTCTGTACTAATACTGCACTCTCTTGATAACTGTAATTTATGGTAAGTCTTTAAAAGCAGATAATGTAAGCACTCCAACTTTATTTTTTAAAAAATTTGTTCTTGCTATTTTAGGCCATTCGTAGTCCTATATAAATTTTAGAATCAGCTTGCCAGTTTCTACAAAATGGGCTGTTGTATTTTGATTGAGATTTCATTGAATCTGCAGTTTAATTTAGAGAGAAGCAGTATGTTAAGAGTTTTGTCTTATAATCCATGATTGGTATCTCTCTCAGTTGATTTAAATTTTCTTTAATGGCTCTCAGAAAGAGAAAGATTGAGGAAGTTCTTTTCTATTTCCAGTTTGCTGAGAATTTTTTGTTATTGTTGTTCATGATAAGTGTTAAATTTTATCAAGCGCTTTTCCCACACTTACATAGAAAACCATATGGATTTTCTTTTTTAGTTTACATGATGAATTACATTGGTTGTTTTCAAATGTTAGACCAACTTTCTGCTTCTGAGATAAATCCTACTTGGTCATGCTGCATTATCTTTTTTATATGTTGCAATTTAGATTTGATAAGATTTTATTAGAAACTTTTCCAGCAAGGTTCAGGAAAGATATTGGTCTTTAATTAATTAATTAATTTTTAAATTTTTTGTAATAGCTTTATTTTTAGCATCAGGGTAATGCTGGATTCAAAATGAATTGGGAAGTACTCCTATTTTCCGAAACTTTCAGTAAGATAACTATTATGTCTTCCTCAAATATTGGATAAATGTTAACCAGTGAATCCATCTGAAACTAGGATATTTTTTGTGGGAACATTTTAAATGACTAATTTCATTTCTTCAAATGATGCAGGGCTATTCAGGGTTTTTAAAAAAATATTTTCTTGTGTCTGTTTTGGTTTTGTCTGTTTCTTCTAAATTACCAAATTTGTTGCAATAAATGTCTTTAAAGTATATCTTTATTATCTTTTTAATATTGATAATATTTATGGTGATGCCCCTCTTTTCTATACTGGTAATTTGTGTCTTCTTTTTTTCTTGATTCTTCTAAGCTAGAAGTTTATTATTTTATTGATCTTTTTTAAAAAGCAGCTTTAGATTAATTGATTTTTCTCTGTTTATGCAGTTCATATTTAATTGAAAATTTTATAGCAGCTTTATTAAGATATAAGTGACATACCATACAATGCACCCATTTAAGTGTACAGGTTTTTTTAGTATATTCAGAGTTGTACAACCATTGCCAACATCAATTTGAAAAGAAATGTGTAACCCCCAAAGGCAATTTCCTATCCATTCATTCTTTGTTTTCCTAACATACTTTCTCCAGCCCTAGGTAACCACTAAACATTCTATCTTTAAAAAGTTTGCCTATTCTGGATATTTCATATAAATGGAATCATATAATATATGGTCTTTTGTGACTGGCTTTTTCATTTAGCATAATGTTTTTAAGGTTAATCTATGCTATAGCATGTATCAGTACTTTATTTTATTGTTGAGTAATGTCCCATTGTATGGCTACATCACTGTTTATTCATTCTTCAATTAATGGACATTTGGATTATTTCCATTGTTTGGCTGTTATGAACAATGGTACTATAAACATTTGTATACAGGTTTTTATATGGACATATTTTTTAATTCAATTTAATTAACATACAGTGTATTATTAGTTTCAGAGGTAGAATTTAGTGATTTATCATTTGCATATAACACACCCAGTCTCATCACATCAAGTACCCTCCTTAATGCCCATCACCCAGTTACACCATCTCCCGACCTACCTCCCCTCCAGCAACCCTCAGTTTGTTTCCTATAGTTAAGAATTTCATAGGTATGGACACAGTTTTAATTTCTCCTGGATATTTACCTACCAGTGGAATTGCTGGACCAAATGGTTACTCTTTGTTTGGTCGCTATATCAGGCTGTTTTCCAAAATGGCTGCATCATATTATAATACTACTGGTGGTGTGTGAGGATTCCAATTTCTCCACATCCTTACCAACACTTGTTATTATCTGGGTTTTTAAAATAATAGAGCCATTTTAGTGGGTGTGATTTGGTATCTCATTGTGGTTTTGATTTGCATTTCTTGGATACTTAAAGATGTGCTTATTGGAGATTTCTTCTTCTTTGGAGACATGTATATTCAAATTTTTGCTCATTTTTTAAACTGGGTTATTTGTTTTCTTTATTGATTTGTGGGGTGTCTTTATGTATTCTAGATACAAGTTTCTTATTAGATCAGTGTTTTGCAAAATTTCTCTCCCATTGTTTGAGTTGGCTTTTTCACTTTCTTGATGGTGTCCTTTGAAGCACAAACGTTTTTACTTTTGATGTCTGATTTGCTTATTTTTGTTATTTTTGTGTTTTTGGTATCTTATCTTTTCCCAAGGTCATGAAAATTAACACCTTGTTTTCTTCTAACTGCATTAATAATTGTAACTCTTACATTTAGGTCTTTGATCCATTTTTAGTTAAATATTTATATAGTGTGAGGTAGGGGGTTCAACCTCATTCCTTTTGTGTATGAGTATTTGGTTGTTGCACCACCATGTATTGCAAAAACTACTACTTTTCCCATGCTAATGGTCTTAGTACTCTTGTTACAGATCAAGTGACTAGAAGTGTGAGGGTTTATTTCTGGACTTATTTTGGATCTTTTAAGTTTCCATACAAATTATATAGTCAGTTTGTCAATTTTTGCAGAGCCAGCCGGAGTGTGTGTGTGTGTGTGTGTGTGTGTGTGTGTGTGTGACATGTGGGACATTTTTTAACTTTTGTTTTATTTTATTCTTAAACTTTTTTTTTTGAAAGAGAGAGAAGAAGAGAGCACACAAGTGGGGGGAGAGAAGGACAGAGGGAGAGAATCTTAAGCAAGCTCCACTCAGTGTGGAGCCTGAGGTGGTGAGGTGGGACTTGATCTCAAGACCCTGAGATGGTGACCTGAGCTGAAATCAAGAGTCAGACATTTAACCAGCTGAGCCACTCAGGTGCCCCTGACACGTGGGACATTTTTTAAAAATTGAGATATAATTGACATACAACATTATGTTGGTTTTATGTGTACAGTATAATGATACGATATATGTATATATTGTGCAATGATTAGCACAATAAGTTTAGATAACATTCATCACCACACATAATTCATTTTTTTTTTT